>NC_073626.1:28560981-28869210 GCF_029407905.1 Bubalus kerabau | reverse complement strand
ACTTTGCCAACAAAGGTCCGTCTAGTCAAGGCTATGGTTTTTCCTGTGGTCATGTGTGGATGTGAGAGTTGGACTGTGAAGAAAGCTGAGCACTGAAGAATTGATGCTTTTGAACTGTGATTTTGGAGAAGACTCTTGAGAGTCCCTTGGACTGAAATGATATCCAACCAGTCCATTCTGAAGGAGATCAGTCCTGGGTGTTCTTTGGAAGGAGTGATGCTAAAGCTGAAACTCCAGTACTTTGGTCACCTGATGTGACCTGACTCAGTAGAAAAGACTCTGATGCTGGGAAAGATGAAGGCAGGAGAAGAAGGAGATGACAGAGGATGAGATTGTTGGATGGCATCCCCAACTCAATGGACATGAGTTTGGGTAAACTCTGTGATTTGGTGATGGACAGGGGTTTCTGGCATGCTGTGGTCCATGGGGTTGCAAAGAGTCGGATATGACTGACCGACTGAATTGAACTGAACTGAAAAGCCTTTTGAGTCTCTGGGGAGCAAGCCAGCTTGTCAGTTTGGGCCTGCTGAGTCTCAGTTATAAGATTATATAAAGGCTGTGCAGGTTCCTCATAACCCAGAATCCAAATGTGGCAATAGTCTGCAATGCTGAAGAATCCTCTGAATTGTCTTAAAGTCATAGGTGGAGGATGATTTAGTATAGGTTTAACTCTATAAAGCATCCTTCCATTTATCATTTGACATTTTTATACCCAGAATAGGAGTGTTACATGGAGTGTTATAGGGAATTAATAGCCCTTGTTTCTTCAAATTTTCAGTGATGGGTTTTAACGCTTCCTCAACTTTGGGTTTCAGTGGATACTGCTTTTGATGTGGAAATAAGTTCAGGTCCTTGCATGACAACTACAGATAGAGCATTCTGTCTTGACCCACAGATTTCCCATCAACCACAGTTTAGGATTTACATTGTGTTCAATTAATGGGAAAGAAAGAGCAGGTTCTATATTTGTGAAAACAGAGGCCTGGACCTTGTTCAGTATATCCCTTCCCAGAAAGGGTGAGGGAAACTCTGACACTATTAGAAACTCATGAGAAAATAGTACAGAGTCCCAGTTGCAGCTTAAAGGATGACTGAAATAATAGCATTTGGCTCGTCCAGACAGCCGCATTATGGTAGTGGATAATACCTGGTGGACCAGGGGCTTCAGTGAGCACAGAGAAAGTTGCCCCAGTGTCCAAAAGGAAATTGACTGATTGGCCCCCACAGTTATTAATACCTAGGGTTCATCAGGTGTAATTAGGACAGGGGCTTGTGTGGGAACCCCTGGGACAATCCTGATTGTCCTGAGAGTCTGACCCCTGGGGCCTATGCCTCAGAAGGCTGTCTCTTCTCTAGCGTGGTCCTTTATAGACCAGACATGGAGCCAGGGGCAGCTTAGATCCTGAGGGCAATCCCACTTGAGATGCCTGCTTCTTTCCAGAGTAATAACAAGTCTATCCCTTTTCACCTGGGTCCCTCTGGGCATTTTTCTCAGGCTGTTTCAGAGCAAGTCTAACAGCCATGCTGGGGCTTCAGTCTTTCCCTGGTCTTTTTTTGCCTCTTATCTTCCTCCTAATATTCTCTACTGTAATATATGGTCTGAGCCAGTTGCAACAGACTGATTTGGTCCAAGCGCCTGTTTTTACAACTTATGGTAGATATCTGGAGCTGACTGAGAAGTCTTTTAAAATTACTCTTCCTTCTGCACTTTCAACATCAGTAAACTTGTGGAGAACCTCCATAGTCTATCTAGGAATTTACCAGGAGTTTCCTTCTCTTCCTGTTCTATGTCAGCCAATGGAGCATTGTTTCAGGTCTTAGCGTGTGCTTGCTTAAGTCCTTCAAGAATACATCCGGCAAAGCAGCTCTGTTATTGTAACCACTTGTCTCCCATGAGGAAGGAGGGCTATTTTGTGTTCCCTCCTTCCCCTTGTCTCACATTCAAGCCATTCATCTCCAAAAGTAGGAGCTTCCCCCAAAACTCAAGTTCTCAATCTGGAGTCAGCGTCTGTCCCAAGATGTACATTACATCTCTCCAAGTAAGGTCATAAAGTAAAGTTAGTCCCATAAAGACTTCTATATACCTTTTGAATCCTCTCAATAGTCTCAACTGCAACTGGTACTGTTTGAATTTCTACCAAGACTGAGGCAACCCCTCCTGGAAGGGTGCCCTAATTCTCAGTCTGTTCAGTTGGGAGCCCCAGATACAGGGGCAAAGTAAGAGAACAGGAGGCAGCTGAAGATTTCACACCCAAATCTGCACCCTTAGGATATAAGTCTGGCATGTCTTGCAGAGAGAAAAAGTGACCCATATGGCACTTCTACCCATTTCTCTTGTTTTCTACAGAACCTGTCTAGTAGTAAAACAGTAATATTTGAGATCCTTCAACCGGCCAGTGTTCCCCATCTTCCAAAGTATACTGTGGCCATTTAATATCACAGAAGAAGATCAGGTATGTCTTTTTTAAATTCTTGGGATCAAACTTGTCCCAGTTTTTTAAATACATTGTAAAGGAGTGGTTCTGGAACTGCTAGCTCCCATCTGCAAGAGAGAAAAAAGCAGCAGCTACAGACATGGCTTTTTCCACCAAAAGCATCCTTCCTTGCTCTAGATGGGGTGTAGACAGATTTTCCGTGGAAGCTTCCTTTCCCCTGTCAGACTTAGTTTGTCCCTTACCATCACAGGCATCTTACTCATCCCTCCCGATTCTAACACTGAGGTGGGGTGGAGATGCACCATGGGGTAGACCTGATAGCATTCCAGATTGATTTCCAGTTCCTTCCCACCAAGATCTTTGTTTGATTTGCCCTTTTCCTCTGATGCCACCTAGAGTGTAACAGAGTAGCTTTCCAGAATGTTTCCCAAACTAGGGCTACTAGGGGAAGCGTCTATCTTATGGATGCGCATGCACATTCCTGAGTGCAGTCCTGAATGCAGTAGAAATGGTGAGTCATAAAGGGATGAACAACAACCAAGATGTCCCTTCTGAGTGTCACCACACCAGTATAGCAAAAGAGGTGGTTAAGGGTTGGCCAATGAGGAAAAAGTGATTTTTGTTCTCAAGCTTCTAGGGTCAATGCTTCCAGTTCATTCCCACAGATTCCACAAAAGGAATATCTAGGGAGTTGAGACAAAAGCCACCAAACAGCCTCCTCTGGTCCACTAAGAGCTAGCACTACCAAAGGAAGAAGCCCATTGCACTTCTAATCTGACCAGATCCTGCAGTTCCCAATGTGTCCTCAAAAATCTTATGGTTGGAGAGTGTTTTGCCTATGTTCTCCTCTAGGAGTTTTACAGTTTCTGGTCTTACGTTTAGATCTTTAATCCATTTTGAGTTTATTTTTGTGTATGGTGTTAGAAAGTGGTCTAGTTTCATTCTTTTACAAGTGGTTGACCAGTTTTCCCAGCACCACTTGTTAAAGAGATTGTCTTTAATTCATTGTATATTCTTGCCTGCTTTGTCAAAGATAAGGTGTCCATATGTGCGTGGACTTATCTCTGGGCTTTCTATTTTGTTCCATTGATCTATATTTCTGTCTTTGTGCCAGTACCATACTGTCTTGATGACTGTGGCTTTGTAGTAGAGCCTGAAGTCAGGTAGGTTGATTCCTCCAGTTCCATTCTTCTTTCTCAAGATAGCTTTGGCTATTCGAGGTTTTTTGTATTTCCATACAAACTGTGAAATTATTTGTTCTAGCTCTGTGAAAAATACCATTGGTAGCTTGATAGGGATTGCATTGAATCTATAGATTGCTTTGGGTAGTATACTCATTTTCACTATATTGACTCTTCCAATCCATGAACATGGTATATTTCTCCATCTTTTAGTGTCCTCTTTGATTTCTTTCACCAGTGTTTTATAGTTTTCTATATATAGGTCTTTAGTTTCTTTAGCTAGATATATTCCTAAGTATTTTATTCTTTCCGTTGCAATGGTGAATGGAATTGTTTCCTTAATTTCTCTGTTTTTTCATTATTAGTGTATAGGAATGCAAGGGATTTCTGTGTGTTGATTTTATATCCTGCAACTTTATTATAATCATTGATTAGTTCTGGTAATTTTCTGGTGGAGTCTTTAGGGTTTTCTATGTGGAGGATCATGTCATCTGCAAACAGTGAGAGTTTTACTTCTTCTTTTCCAATTTGGATTCCTTTTATTTCTTTTTCTGCTCTGATTGCTGTGGCCAAAACTTCCAACACTATGTTGAATAGTAATGGTGAAAGTGGTCACCCTTGTCTTGTTCCTGACTTTAGAGGAAATGCTTTCAATTTTTCACCATTGAGGATAATGTTTGCTGTGGGTTTGTCATATATAGCTTTTATTATGTTGAGGTATGTTCCTTCTATTCCTGCTTTCTGGAGAGTTTTGATCATAAATGGATGTTGAATTTTGTCAAAGGCTTTCTCTGCATCTATTGAGATACACCACAGCAGGATCCTCTATGACCCACCTCCCAGAATATTGGAAATAAAAGCAAAAATAAACAAATGGGACGTAATTAAAATTAAAAGCTTCTGCACAACAAAGGAAACTATAAGCAAGGTGAAAAGACAGCCTTCAGAATGGGAGAAAATAATAGCAAATGAAGCAACTGACAAACAACTAATCTCAAAAATATACAAGCAACTTCTACAGCTCAATTCCAGAAAAATAAATGACCCAATCAAAAAATGGGCCAAAGAACTAAATAGACATTTCTCCAAAGAAGACATACAGATGGCTAACAAACACATGAAAAGATGCTCAACATCACTCATTATCAGAGAAATGCAAATCAAAACCACTATGAGGTACCATTTCACGCCAGTCAGAATGGCTGCGATCCAAAAGTCTACAAGCAATAAATGCTGGAGAGGGTGTGGAGAAAAGGGAACCCTCTTACACTGTTGGTGGGAATGCAAACTAGTACAGCCACTATGGAGAACAGTGTGGAGATCCCTTAAAAAACTGGAAATAGAACTGCCTTATGATCCAGCAATCCCACTGCTGGGCATACACACTGAGGAAACCAGAATTGAAAGAGACACGTGTACCCCAATGTTCATCGCAGCACTGTTTATAATAGCCAGGACATGGAAGCAACCTAGATGTCCATCAACAGATGAATGGATAATAAAGCTGTGGTACATATACACAATGGAGTATTAATCAGCCATTAAAAAGAATACATTTGAATCAGTTCTAATGAGGTGGATGAAACCGGAGCCTATTATACAGAGTGAAGTAAGTCAGAAAGAAAAACACCAATACAGTATACTAACACATATATATGGAATTTAGAAAAATGGTAACAATAACCCAGTATACGAGACAGCAAAAGAGACACAGATGTATAGAACAGTCTTTTGGACTCTGTGGGAGAGGGCGAGGGTGGGATGATTTGGGAGAATGGTATTGAAATACGTATAATATCATATATGGAACGAGTCGCCAGTCCAGGTTTGATGCACGAAACTGGATGCTTGGGGCTGGTGCACTGGGACGACCCAGAGGGATGGTATGGGGAGGGAGGAGGGAGGAGGATTCAGAATGCAGAACACATGTATACCTGTGGTGGATTCATTTCAATATTTGGCAAAACCAATACAATATTTTAAAGTTTAAAAATAAAATAAAATTAAACAAAAAAAATCTAATGGTCACCAGCAGTGTTTGTATCCACATAGATCGGAGGCATAGCCATGACACTCACTTTTAGGACTCTGGCCCCTGAGGCAGGCATCCAAGAGAGTAACCTCTAGCCTGAGAGACGTTCCTGGAGCTAGAGTTCTGCCTAGTTCCCAAACGTGCTATTTTAACTTTCAGCTCCTAGCGAGGCTAGGCGCTTCCATACTTGGGGTCTAAGTAAAAGTACATAGTATCACATGTATACCTGTGGCGGATTCATTTTGATATTTGGCAAAACTAATACAGTTATGTAAAGTTTAAAAATAAAATAAAATAAAATAAAAAAAAAGTACATAGTATCAGCATGGATCACAAGTCCCTTGAAATTCTATGATCCGACAGATTAGGTTAGTAGTTCTAATTCCCCACGCAATTACAAAATGGTCAAAGAGACCAGGAAAAGGTGACTGAGAAAAGAAAGTTTGGTCCACATGCTTTGCCCGTTTCTGGCCGCTCCCCTTGCGGGGACATTGGGTGTCTCTTGGCATTGGCAGTTTGGTATAAACCCCTGATAAGGCTCCCCTTTGGGGGCTGCCTTCAGTCATTATGAGGCACTGAGAAACTACATCTTCCCGGACGAGCCCCCAAGATGATAGCTTACGGTGAACGATGTCAGATTCATGATCTCTGAAGAAGAAGATTTAGCTTTGGGAACAGGGACCAGGGACCAGGCTTGATTACTCAAAAGCAGAGTTTTATTAAAGTATAAAAATGGACAGAGAAAGCTTCTGACATAGACATCAGAAGGGGGACAGAGAGTGCCCCCCTTGCTAGTGTTAGCCAGGGAATTATATACTTTTAAAATTAGTTATTACAATAAATCAAAAGAATGTCTCAAGGTTGTAAAGATCTTATTAGACTCACCCCCATAATTTACATTTTAAGATAACAGGATTAGCCAGAAGGTTTTCAGGAAGGAGAAACTCTCCTCAGGCAGGATACATTGTTGTTATATAATCCTTGGTGGTGGTTTAGTCACTAAATTGTGTCTGACTCTTGGAATTCTTGTACTGTAGCCTGCCAGGCTATTCTGTCCATGGAATTCTCCAGGCAAGATTACTGGAGAAGGTTGCCAGTTCCTTCTCCAGGGGATCTTCCCGACCCAGGAATCGAACCCAAGTCTCCTGCATTGCAGGTAGATGATTCACCAACTGAGCTATGAAGGAAGCCTATATAATCCGTAGTACAGAGTTTAAACTGAGTTGTTTGTTGTGTAATCATCAGTTCTGGGCTTAAAAAAAAAAACTTTTTATGTGACTAAGACTAAGGAATGTAGAGAAAAAAAAAAAAAAAAGATGTTTGTCCTTTCCTCCTCCTTGAGAATTTCAGGCCCTTATCTCCACTTTGAGAGCCCCAGACCCCTTTCTCCTCCTTGGGGACCCTGGACTTCTTATCAACCTGCCTGGGAATTGACTCTCAATTTCTTGAAAAAATTCTTTTCCCATCGAATTGTTTTGGCAAACTCGTGGAAAATCTATTGTAAATCTAAGTGTATACTTCTGAACTCTTAATTCTATTCATTTAATTTGTGTTTATTCTTAGACCAGTGCCACGCTTATTTGACCACTCTTATTGTGTAGTATGTTTTGAAATCAGAAACTGTTAAGTTTTCCAACTTGTTCTTCTTTTTAAAGATTGTTTTGGTTCTCCTGTGTCCCTTGCATTTCTACTTGAATTTTATGGTCAAATATGCAAAAAAGGTACCTGAATTTTGGTAGAGAGTGTGTTGAATCTGTAGATCAATTTGAAGAGTATTGCCATCTTAATCTTAAATCTTTCAATCTATGAACATAGAGAGACCTACCACTTACTTGGGTCTTTTAAATGTTCTTTTAATGAAGTTTTGTAATTTTCAGAGTACCAGTCTTACACCCTTTTTCCTAAATTTATTTCTAATATGTTATTCCTTGTGTGCATTTGTAATAAATATAATACCTTTCTTAAATTTAAAATTTCTCATTACTAGTGTGTGGAAATATAATTGAGTTTTATATGTTTGTCTTATGTCTTGCAATCTTATTAAAAATTAATTAATATTAATCGAAAGATAATTACTTTATAATGTTGTGATTTTTGCATACATCAGCATTAATCAGCCACAGGTATTCATGTGTCTCCCCTCTCCTGAATCCCCCCTCCCACATCCCTCCCCACCCTACCCCTCTGGCTTGTCCTAGAGCACCAGCTTTGGGTGCCCTGCTTCATGCATTGAACTTGCACTGGTCATCTGTTTTACATATGGTAATGTACATGTTTCAGTGCTATTTTCTCATATCATCACACCCTCGCCTTCTCCCACAGAGTCCAAAAGTCTGTTTTTTACATTTGTGTTGCCTTTGTTGCTCTGCATGTAGGATCATTGGTACTATTTTTCTAAATTCCATATATAGTCGTGCAATGTTTTTGAGCTTGTCTTTTAGTTTTAATATATTTTGGTGGATTCTTTAGGCTTTTATATATTCAAGATCATATCCTTTGAAAATAGTGACTGTTTTACTTCTTCCTTTCCAATTTGGATTCCTTTTATTTCTTTTTCCTGCCTGATTACACTGGCTATAATTTCCAGTACATTGTTGAATAGGAGTGGTAACCATAGCCACCCTTGTCTTGCTCCAGATCTCAAGAGAAAAGCATTCACCGTTTCACCATTTAGTATGATTACATTCAATAGCTATGGATTTATAGATGGCCTTTCAAATAATTTAAAATAATTAATAAGCTAATTTTTTAGAATAGCTTTAGGTTTGCAGAAAATTTGGGCAGAAAATACAGACAGGTCCATATATTTTGCCTTCATGTATTTTTTTCTGTCAACATCTTACATTATTGTAATACATTTGTTAGAATTAATGAATCAATATTGATGTATTATTAATTGAAATCCATAGTTTATAGTAGGGATCACTCTTGTGTTGTACAGTGCCATGGATTTTAACAAATGTGTTATGTCCCATATCTACCATTATAGTATCATAAGGAATAATTTCACTGCCCTAAAATTCCCCCATGTTGTTCCAACTCTATCCCTTTCTTCCCTGAACCCCTGACAGCTACTGATCTTTTAACCATTTCAATGGGTTTCCCTTTTACAGAATGTCATGTACTTGGAATCCCTTTTCAGATGGATTTTTTTTTTTCACTTAACACTACGTGTTTATGTTTTCTTCATGCCTTTTCATGGCTTGATAGATCATTTTTATTACCCAGTAATGCTCCATTGTCTGGATATACCACAGTTTATTTATCCATTGACCTGCTAAAGGACATCTTGGTTGATTCTAAATTTGGCAGTTATGAACTAAGCTGCCACAAATATCTGTGTACAAGTTTTTGTGTGGACACATTTTCAGCAACTTTGGGTAAGTATCCAGAGCATGGATTGCTGGATCAGATGGTAAGAGTATGTTTAGTTTTGTTAGAAACACAATACTGTCTTTTAAAGTGACTGTACAGGACTTCCTTGGTGGTCCAGTGGCTAAGACTCCATGCTCCCAATATAGGGGGTCTGAGTTTGATCCCTGGTTAGGGGACTAGATCCCACATGCCACAACTAAAAACCATGCGTGCTACAATTAAGATCCAATGCAGCGCAATAAATAAATAAATATATAAAAAATTAAAGTGGCTGTACCATTTTGCATTCCCTCCAGCAGTGAATGAGAGTTCATGTTGTTGTGCATCCTTACAGCATTTCATGTTGCCGGTATTTGGATTTTAAGTAAATAAATCTTAGTCTGACTCTGTGAGCCCATGTACAATAGCCCACCAGGCTCCTCTATCCATGGAATTCTCCAGGCAAGAATACTGGAGTGGGTTGCCATTTGCTTTTCCAGGGGATCTTCCCAACCCAGGGAATGGACCCAGGTCTATTGCATTGCAGGCCGATTCTTTACTGTCTGAGCTACCAGGGAAGCCCACAAAAGCTGGGCTTGTCTAGGATTTGAACCTGGAACTTCTCACACCCTAAGCAAGAATCATATCCCTAAACCCATGAGCCATTTTGGATTTTAGTTATTCTAATATGTGTATAGTAGTATCTCACCTCTGTTTTATTTTGTAATTCCCTGATGACATATATTCTTGAACATTTTTTTGTAAACTCATTTGCTATCGGTATATCTTCTTTGGGGAGGTGTGTGCTCCAGTATTTTCCCCACATTTTATTTGAGTGGTTTGTTTTCTTATTATTGAGTTTTAAAGGTTCTTTGCATATTTTGGATACACCTCATTTATCATGCATGTATTTTGAAGATATTTCTTACTGGTCTGTAGCTCATCTTTTCATATCATTTTTGACTTAACTTTTAAGTTCTTCAGTTTTGTCATATGTAAAAGAGTATAATAGAACCCCACAGGGTTATTTTGAGGTTGGCATCCACTAGGATTTAATGCTTTAAACCAAAACCATTTTGGATATTTTAAATAGTAATATATTTAATTCAGGTTAGTTACATGCTTAAAGTTGTTGGAAGGGCTAGAGAGCAAGCATAGGCTGGACCTCCTATAAAGCCTCTAAGAATAAGGCTACCAAACTGGCGTGCCAGGAGAGCTGTTGCCTTTGCCACACTTACAAATGTAGGGATTCAAGAGGCTGCCAGGTGAATCAGAAGTCAATAAACTCACTGAAACCGAGGATCCAGAAGCCTATCATTGCCACTGTTACCGTCACCATCCCTGTATGTCTATAACTGCCTGAACACTGGAAGGCTGAGCCCACATACTGTTGCTGCAACTCCTCAAGAACCTTGTTGGTTTTTTAGGAAGTTACCAGTTTTATCCTGAAAATATGGGATTCAGTTTATTCTGAGACTTCTCACTGGGTAGTTTGACAGTTTCCAAACTTTTGAATGCTGCTGCTGCTGCTAAGTCGCGTCAGTTGTGTCCGACTCTGTGCGACCCCAGAGACGGCAGCCCACCAGGCTCCCCCGTCCCTGGGATTCTCCAGGCAAGAACACTGGAGTGGGTTGCCATTTCCTTCTCCAGTGCATGAAAGTGAAAGTGAAAGTGAAGTCGCTCAGTCGTGTCCAACTCTTCACGACCCCATGGATTGTAGCCCACCAGGCTCCTCCGTCCAACTAAATCTATAAGTGATTTAGATTTAGATATCAAAGTGAAATGAAGGCCCTAATGTGACTAGAAACCTAAAAAGGGTTACCACATTGCAGTTTTTGCTATGTAATGACCAAAGCTGGATGACTGAAACTGGGAGAAAGCCTTCCCCCCACTCACTGGATATCTGGTTAAATTTGTCACTCATTTCAGCTGACCTCTAGCCCTGGAGATGTTCATAGAAGGAAGCTAAGAAGCCACTGCTTAAACTAACATGTTTTTATATTTCCTTTTCTATTCTGTTACACAATTAATGCATCAGCTTACTGAGCCAAGCAGAGCAATGAAACAGTACAATTAGGAATAGTAAGCCTAAGGCAACAACTTTGACTCAAGCTTTATGTAGATACCTCAATGCTAGCATCTGAAGTGGTATCCTGAGTAAGCACTATCCTCTTATTCAGATAGGAGTATTCATGCAAAGATAAGCAATCAATCAGGAGGGACTGCTAACCTTCACCTTCACCCCAAAATGTGATGGTACTTGATGGAACCTCATGTGCCCAATTTTGCTTGGCTTTTGTTTTTAGTGGTCAGTTTATTTTGGATGTTTTAAGAGTGAGGATGACAATGTAAATCTACAGACATGCGCCCAAACACACAGTTTCTCTTATGTTGTTCTTTTGCATTAAAAGATAGGAAAGAAAGAAACCACTTTGGGGAATTCTCAAGTGCTGTTAATACCTTCTAGAAAGCTTAAAATCTATTCAAGAAGAAACCTGAGAAATTAGGGACCAAGTCTTTCTGGGTTTTGGAGTCATATTTTCTAATCTATTATGGAAAAACTAAATAGGGCAGTCATTTCGAGGATGCCTTATGATCTTTATGAAGAAGGAGCCAATTACATTCAACACTACCTAGTCCAGTTAGTCATTGTGATATCTGGGCCTGCTTTTTTTGAGAAAGCTTCTTTTTCTTCTTTGTTGCTGTCATGTCCTTGTTACAGATGATTCTTCTGCCACAGGACATCTCTTGTGCAAAAAATCATAAACTGTACCAGGCTTCCTTTCTTGGAATAGGATTGATGAAGAAAAGAAGACACTGACTTCCGTGTTCACTCAGTTACTCTGAGGTCATATTGCCCTTTCTAGGATCTGTCTGTAAATGGATCTGTGTGTCCTGAAGTTCTTGAACAGCCTACCCTTGTGTCTCTATTTCCATCTATCTCTTGGCTCCCAGAAATGTTTGTTTGTTTGTTTGTTTGATGGCTTGCTTGTGAAAACTTAGTTCCCTGGCCAAGGATCGAACTCATGTCTAAGACAGTGAAAGCCCTGAGTCCTAATCAATGGACAACCAAAGAATTCCCTGTAAAATTGATGAAATCATATATTTGAAGCTCATCACCTATCTTTTTTTAAAGAGAAGTGTGGGATATTAACTCCTCAGTCATTCTGAAGGAATTAGCAGTTAAAAAGGCATGTTAAACTGGTTTCTAGGGAAATTCTCCAGTAAAATACTACTCTTGCCTATAGAATGGTCTCTGCCACACAAGTAAAATTTCTCTTAGGGCTCTGTAGGAAAACCAGAAATGCTTACAGATTAAACTCATCTCCAAAGAGAAGCTCCTCCAAGAATAAAAGTTGCAAGGTAGTGATTACAAGGGTGGATATTGGAGCCAAGCAGTGTGGATACAAAGCTCAAATCTGCCACTTAGTAGCTGTATGAGCTTGGGTAAGTCTTGTAACACATCTGTATCTCAGTTTTCTCAGTTAGTTGGATACACTGGCAGAATCTTAATCTTGGGTTTTCTTAAAGATTAATTAATTTTTTTAAAGATTTGTTTATTCCTTTATTTTTGGCTGTGCTGGGTCTTTGCTGCTGTGTACTGGCTTTCTCTAGCAGTGGTGAGTGGCAGCTACTCTTTGTTATGGTTCTTGGGTTTCTCATTGCTGAGGCTTCTCTCGTTGCCAAGCAGGGGCTCTAAGCACGTGGGCTTCAGCAGTTGTGGCATGTGAGCTTAGTAGGCGGCTCACAGGCTCTAAAATGCTGGATCAGTGGTTGTGGTGCATGGGCTTAGTTGCTCCACAGCATGCGTGATCTTCCTGAACCAGGGATCAAATCTGTGTCCCCTGCATTGGCAGGCAGATTCTTAACCACTAGACCACCAGGGAAGCCTCAAAGGTTAAATGATAGTATTTATAAAATGTCTGTAACTATGAATGGTACATATTAATTGCTAAGTATTATTTAATGAAATAAAAAAATTTTTGATCCTTCTGCTTTACCCCAACTCTCTTAGGGTAAACATATGTTTGCTTGTGTTTTTATTTATTTTTGAATGGAACCAACATCTCACTCACCTTATCCTTTTTTAGTGAAATAAAGATCCTGTATATTAAAGGGTGTATATCAATTTTCTTCAGCTCACTAAGTTTTTCGAGCTCTCAGCTTATCTGCCAATATGAGAAGTCCCAGAGAGATTTCATAAACTTCTGGGAGAGTAAATTAAAAAAAACCTTTTGTCTGTGTATGTATCTATATCTGTGTCTATCTCTATCAATGTTTCATTTTGGAAAACAAATACCATTGAAAAGAAGGTCTTTACTTGGGTTTAGAATGATTTCCTTATTTTCTCATGGGCTGTTCTGGGTATTTTAAAGCTGATCATGATAATCAGTTTCCTAGATTATTAACACACCTTCTTACATGTTTATTTCCTTCTTAATATCTCCAAGTTTTCAAGTCCATCTATTAATTTCTCAAATATCAAGTGCTTTTTTTACAAGTATTAAAAGGATTTATATCATTGTTCTCTTAAGAAAAACTTGCCTCTGCTAGAACTGACTGGTCTCTGGTCTCTCCTAAAATATTTGATCAGCAGGGCTTCCGGAGATCATATGGGCAAGGAATAGAAGAAATGTAGGGATAGAACTGGGAGGAAAAAAATGGAGGCAAAGATACATTAATATGGTTACAGTAACTTCTAAGACTGTAAACATGTAAATATTTAACAGCATACCAGTGCCTTACTAGGTATATAGTTAGCCTTCCCTGAGCAAATACATCCATTAGTTTTTTTCAGTCCACTCAATCTCCTTGCTTTCAGGCTGGATTGTAACTCATCATACTGAACAGATGACTGTCTGTTAAGTTTTTGTTGTGGCCGTTTTCATTGTATGTTTAATTTTCAACAATTGTATGTTTAATTGGTTTTGGGAGTATGGTCATCTTCTCTGAGACTTCTGTGAATTAAATCACAAAGTTTTGTTGCAGCAAGTTGCAAATGGTTGGTTGGTTCAAGACATTTTCGTTTATTGTATTATTGGCCTGAAAATGTGACCTTTCAACCAGATAATCTTTTTCAGGAATATGATTTCTAAGTAACCTAGAAAAGAATTCTTTAAAATGATGAAATTTTAAATTCTGACGAGACTATTATCTTTTTTTTTTTTTTTAGCAGCCAAAGACACATGGCTGAAGGAAGAATCCATAAAGTCTGTTTTATTTTTTCAACTTGAATGAGAAGGACTGAATTATCAAGCATGAAATTGCCATCTGTGCTTCCCCTCCCTGCCCCCCACATTTTAAATAATTTTTTAGCTGACCAGGTGAAATCAGAAATTTATTTTAGAAAGAATGATGTCATTGTACTAATTGAATGTATGTCTTCATGAAGCTACTTGGGGTAACAACTTGTCACTGTAAAAATATGAACGAGATAAAATTTTCTCTTTCCCCCTTCTCCTCTGGACTCCAGCCTCATACTAATAGTGAATGCTGCTGGTTTTGTAAGCATCTGACATATGCCAAGCAGAGTGCTGAGTGTTTTATGTTCATTATTTCTCTTTTAGCCTTTTAAGAGTCTCTTTAGGTGGATATAATAGTGTAATTATTCCCACTTCAGAGTTGAGGGCACTGGAACTTGGGGAGGTTAAATAATTCGCCAAATACCAATCAGCTGGGGTCAGTTTTGGGTGTCTGTCTCATCTCATTAGACTACTCTTTAGCCGAAGAATATGTGGTGACCTTTCTCACACTCACTCCTTTGTTTATGATGTTTCTCTGCCTAGAGTGTTCTTCTTCCACTTCTGCCCATTAAAAACCAACATAGCCTTCAAAGCCCAATTGAAAGCTTTCTCTTCTCTGTGAACTCCTTTTGGCCTTACCAGGATTAAACATTCCCTTTCCAGTTCTCCTTCTTGTAAAACTTGTATATATTTTAAATGTATTAACACTTTTATGGTATTCAGAAATCAAATCTTATAGCATAATGTTAGTATCCATATGTCCCCTCTCCATGAGGCTGTGCGGTACCCGAAGTCAAGGACTGACTATCCTTTGCTGCAAATTCCTTGAGGGCAAATATGATGTTAGTCATTTATATAATTATATTTATTTATATCTCATCCTCATTTAGAGAGGATTCAAAAAGTATCCAAGAATATAGGAAACCTAATTAGAGCATTAAAGGGAAACAAGGGCAGGGACACAGAGTAGAACCAGATAATAAGGGTGTAGCAATGCTTACCATGTGATTTACATGTAAATTTATTTTGAAATAAAATTTCTAGCAGCTCACAGTTTTTTCTTTTTTGTATTCTTAATGCCAGTTTCAGGATCAGGTGAATAGAAGGGTCAGTAAACACTTATTGAATTGTATACCTGCATGGCAGCTATTGAGGGATAGTGGAAAACAGAATGGCATTTGAAGTCAAAAGGCAGCATTAATGAGATATAATTGACAGACAGTAAACTGCACATATTTAAATTGTACAATTCAGTAAATTTTGACACATAGAGATACTCATGAAACCATTGCCCCAAACAAGATAATGAAATCAGTTATCACTTCCAAAAGTTACCATGTGTTCTTTTGTATCCTCTCTTTCTCACCCTTCTCTATTCCGACCTACCCAGGAAACCACATTTGTCTCACTATAGGTTACTTTGTTGGAGAAGGCAATGGAACGCCACTCCAGTACTCTTGCCTGGAAAATCCCATGGACGGAGGAGCCTGGTAGGCTGCAGACCATGGGGTCGCTAACAGTGGGACACGACTGAGCGACTTCACTTTCACTTTCCACTTTCCTGCACTGGAGAAGGAAAAGGCAACCCACTCCAGTGTTCTTGCCTGGAGAATTCCAGGGACAGGGGAGCCTGGTGGGCGGCTGTCTATGGGGTTGCACAGAGTCGGACACGACTGAAGCGACTTAGGAGCAGCAGATTACTTTGTATTTCTAAAAAAAAATTATATGAATGGAGTCATACAGTATGTACTCATTTTTGTCTGGCTTTTTTTTTTTTTCATTTAGCATAATTGAGAGTCATTCATGTTGCTGCTGCTGCTGCTGCTGAGTCACCCCAGTTGTGTCCGACTCTGTGCGACCCCATAGTGTGTACCAATATTGGTCATTATTTTTAACTGCTGAGCCCACTGTTTGGATATGCCGCAGTTACTTTATCCCTTCACCTCTTGATGGGTATTTGGTTGTTTTAAGTTTCAGTTCAGTTCAGTCGCTCAGTCGTGTCTGACTCTTTGCGACCCTATGAATTGCAGTACACCCGGCCTCCCTGTCCATCACCAACTCCCGGAGTTCACTCAAACTCACATCCATCGAGTCGGAGATGCCATCCAGCCATCTCATCCTCTGTTGTCCCTTTCTCCTCCTGCCCCCAATCCCTCCCAGCATCCGAGTCTTAGACTGTTACAAAGTTGCTATCATGTACAAGTGTTTATATGGACATGTGCTTTCATTTCTCTTGGATAAATTCTTAAAATAGTTGGATTATAGAGTAGGTGTATGTTTAAGTTTTTAACAAACTGCTAAAATGTTTTCCTAAGTGGTTGTGATTATTTTATATTTACATCTTATATATATGAGTTCCAGTTCCTTTATTTATTTGCTAAAACTGAGTATAATCAATTTTTTAAAAAAAATTTAGTTACTCTAATAGATGGGTAACATGCCTCATTATGGTGTATTTTCCTAATTAATAATGATATTGGACACCTTTTTCTGTGCTTATTTTCTATTGCTTGTCTTCTTTTGGTTATGTGTCTATGTATTTTTTCCTCTCCCTCATCACTTCCCTTTGCTCATGCTAGTGTATAAAAATATTTATTGAATTGTATTCAGTTAGTCCTATGTCTACAAATTTATTCATTCTGTTCTCAAAATATGACAATTGGAGGATGACCACATTGCTGAAAACTGCTCAAACTTCTTTTTCTAAGTCACCAAGGGCAAATGAATGATTTGGTTCTATTACTAAGATAGTCTAAGTTTTCTGGGGAAATGTTAAATCTTACTATGTTAACATGAAGTGAATAGAAACACAAGTGAGCATAGTTGAACACTGGGTTTTTTGATCTCTGACATCTGCCTTTTTATTCTCCTATGCTGACAATTTAAAAATGTTTCAAGATGATTTCATTATACATGCTTGAATATCATGTAGCAAAAATGAGATTATCCAGAGATCTCAGGTTCTATAAATCTATAAGATTTTAATTTAATCCACACTGCATTTATTTTTGGGGACACAAATATAGACAGTCGATAGTATTTTTACATGTTGCTTGTATCTACTATGTGGTGCTTGATCTAAAGTGTTAGTAACTGTTAATCGTTCCATTGCAACCCCATGGACTGTAGCCCTCCAGGCTCCTCTGTCCATGGAATTGAATTCTCCAAGCAAGAATACTGGAGTGGGTAGCTTGATCTAAAAACAAATTAAAATACACATATAGCTGTATTTAATTTTTAAACATCACAAGATTTTATGAATTGCTTAGCTAGCAGTATGACACAGGAAAAATATTACATATGGCCAAAATCTGAATTTTAGCCATAGACTAATGAAACTTGTTCTGAGGTGACCTGAACAGCCATTCCATTTATTTCTGAGCAGTATTAATAGTCAGTTTTGGAAAGAATAATTGAATTCATTATCTTCACTTCCTCCACTTCATCGTGCATAACTTTACCAAATTAATCTTCCTTAATCGCTGCTTCCACATTATCATTTCTTTTTTCAAAAAGTATTTAGGAAATCTGAGTTCTTATGGGTTTGCAAGGGAACTCCTTTGCCTTTCTTTTAACCTCTATACACATAGGCTGCGTCTTTCATGTAAAAACTACTTCCTCCTGCTCCCTTGTGTGAAGCTTCCAAGTACATCAAAAGTTCCTCTTTTCAGCTCCTCTAATGTGCCCCACTCCTTTCCTTCTCAGTGTCTTCTCAGTTTTTCTAACCCTTCTCCACTGATTCACTTCTCCCCAACTTCCTCAGGTAGGTCACCTTTACTTCCTGAATATAACTTCCATCACTCTAGTCCTCACGGATCCCTATTTTCTCTATTCATTGAAAAATGTGTAAATTATAAGTTTTTATGGAACCACGCTATAGTATTGTTTTGGGATCATTTAGCTTAAACCATTTTTTTTTTTTTTTAAGCAGGAGAAGTTTGAAATCCACAAAATCTGTAACTGGTTCAACCTACCACAAGGAACTAATAATAAAAGAGACTGAGCTAGAAGTCAGGCTTCTTATATCTTTGGCTACTGTACTTTAAAAACTGTGCACAAAATTTTACTAATTTGTTCGATTATTCCACAGCTACAGACTATACACCTTTTTTGACTCAAATCTTTTAATCCATACAGACCCCCTGAGAGGTAGATCCTGTTTTCATGCCATTGAGATACAAGTACACAAATGGGTTATCAATCCAAGGCATTAGAGGTTGCAGGGCAGAGTTGGAATCCAAACCCCTGTGTTTGGCTGAGGACCTGATTGCTTTATCCTGTGACACTGCCTCTCTTTTTCTCTTAGCTCCTTACTCAGTTCAGTTCAGTCACTCAGTCGTATCCGACTCTTTGCGACCCCATGAACTGCAGCATGCCAGGCCTCGTTGTCCATCACCAACTCCCGGAGTTCACTCAAACTCACGTCCATCGAGTCGGTGATGCCATCCAGCCTGGCATCACCTGCCATACATCTTATCCTCTGTCGTCCCCTTCTCCTGCCCCCAATCCCTTCCAGCATAAGAGTCTTTTCCAATGAGACAACACTTCGCATGAGGTGGCCAAAATACTGGAGTTTCAGCTTTAGCATCATTCCTTCCAGAGAACACCCAGGACTGATCTCCTTTAGAATGGACTGGTTGGATCTCCTTGCAGTCCAAGGGACTCTCAAGAGTCTTCTCCAACACCACAGTTCAAAAGCACCAATTCTTCAGTGCTCAGCTTTCTTCACAGTCCTACGCTCACATCTATACATGACTACTGGAAAAACCACAGCCTTGACTAGATGGACCTTTGTTGGCAAAGTAATGTCTCTGCTTTTCAATATGCTATCCAGGTTGGTCATAACTTTATTTCCAAGGAGTAAGCATCTTTTAATTTCATGGCTGCAATCACCATCTGCAGTGATTTTGGAGCCCAGAAAAATAGAGTCTGACACTGTTTCCCCATCTATTTCCCATGAAGTGATGGGACCGGATGCCATGATCTTAGTTTTCTGAATGTTGAGCTTTAAGCCAACTTTTTCACTCTCCTCTTACACTTTCATCAAGAGGCTTTTTAGTTCCTCTTCACTTTCTGCCGTAAGGGTAGTGTTATCTGCATATCTGAGGTTATTGATATTTCTCCCAGCAATCTTGATTCCAGCTTGTGCTTCTTCCAGCCCAGTGTTTCTCATGATGTACTCTGCATATAAGTTAAATAAGGAGGGTGGAAATAAATAGCTTTGATGTACTCCTTTTCCTATTTGGAACCAGTCTGTTGTTCCATGTCCAGTTCTAACTGTTGCTTCCTGACCTGCATAGAGGTTTCTCAAGAGGCAGGTCAGGTGGTCTGGTATTCCCATCTCTTTCAGAATTTTCCACAGTTTATTGTGATTCACACAGTCAAAGGCTTTGGCATAGTCAATAAAGCAGAAATAGATGTTTTTCTGGAACTCTCTTGCTTTTTCTATGATCCAGAGGATGTTGGCAATTTGACCTCTGGTTCCTCTGTCTTTTCTAAAACCAGCTTGAACATATGGAAGTTCATGGTTCATGTATTGCTGAAGCCTGGCTTGGAGAATTTTGAGCATTACTTTACTAGTGTGTGAGATGAGTGCAATTGTGCAGTAGTTTGAGCATTCTTTGGCATTGCTTTTCTTTGGGATTGGAATGAAAACTGACCTTTTGCAGTCCTGTGGCCACTGCTGAGTTTTCCAAATTTGCTAACTTCCCTGGTGGTTCAGATGGTAAAGTGTCTGCCTACAATGCGGGAGACCTGGGTTCAATCCCTGGGTGGGGAAGATCTCCTGGAGAAGGAAATGGCAACCCACTCCAGTATTCTTGCCACCAACCCCCACCCCCCAGCCCCCTAAAAAGCAGCTTAGCTCCTGGTCCCTAGTTAGTTTTTGCATACTTGAAGGATGAGACCATGTTCTGTATTTCTGAGTTTCTCTGTGTACCCCCCAGTAGGGAGTAAGCACACAGTGTACCTCAATCTTTGTTGATTGGTTGGTTTTCTGACCTTAATTGTTTGTTAAGATAGCCCCTAAATGTGAATCCACATTGCCACGGTCATACTTTTGAAGAAATCATTTGAACCCAGCCTAAAGCTAGGTTTCTACACAAAAATTAAAGTGCACAGAAGTTAAAAATTAATCATGCAAATAATTAAAACAAACCCTGCCTTTCACTTTAATGGTCTCATTTTCTCTGTAGATTACTTATTTGTCTGCGAAGATTCCTGTCTCACCCTATCAGTGTATCAACTGCAGCTCAATATACTTGATTTCCATCAATCACTTAAGTTTTTTTTTTTCACAAAGTCAGAAAATAGGTACGGCAGAACCATAGTCAATTCTTTCATCTCCAAACTGAATTCGATTCATTCTCAGCACACAGTGCTAGTTTCAGTTGACTTCTGCACACTCTGGTCCATGTAGACTCTGATTAGTCATCTCTAAATTTAATTGTTCCATATGAAAAATGTATAAGAATGAAAGCATTTTGTATCCATGCTAAAACAATATGGAATCATTTGGGGTCTACCTGGATTTACAGGAAGATACTCTGAATAATTACACAGTCTCAGTGTCTGAGATTGAACAAAGTAAGCAGGTCCCAAAAACAGAGAAAAAAAATCCTTGGCCATTCCAGACCAAAAAAATTCCCAAATTCTTATTACAATAAATATATCAAGATAGTGGTTTATGACATAAGGAACCACATGACAAATAGAATGTTATTGCTTTTTCATTTAATTCAACAGCAAAATAAGATTGATTTGCTTTTGGCCTATAAGTGAATGTTGGTGATCTTATGTGACCAATAGTGATTTACTTAAATGATAGTAAGTGTATGAATCCAAGTTTTACTTGATACTGGTATATACATTTATTGGTGAGAAGTTCTATATAATTCATGGATTAGTACCTTTTCCTGTCACATGTGAATGATAAAAGTTTTGAACTGAAATCAAAGCAAAGGTCGACTTTTAACCGATCCAAGTATTGTGACTAGGAACAGAGTTGATTTGACCTCCTAATAATCTGGAGAACTGGCTTAATTATTGTCTTGATTCTTCACCTGAATTCATTTTAAAAGCTACATTATGGTTTATAATTTTTGGTTCTAGGAAGAAAATGACATTTTATATATCTCTTTTTAAATTTATTCTAGAATAATTATTTATATGTCATGTTTACTATTAGCATTATCATTTAGAAATATTCCTTACCAGTTTTATTATAGTTAAATTCTCATCTATTAGAAGTAAAAATAGAACAGTTTTTATCCCCTGATGGAAATGAAACACTGTGGCTGTTAATGTCTTTTAGCCCAATAACTATGCTTGTTATCATGATTTAGCTGAACTCACTGGAACAGATACAAAGTCTAACTTCAGATATTAGACTGGAACAGATATAATGCCTAACTACTGCCATGTGTCTACAGAATGGCAGTATGCAGATCATTTGCTGAAAAAAATGCAAATGATTTGATTTTTCTTATAAATAGTAAAATACATTATTAAGGGAGACTGCTACTTGATTTTTATGAACTTCATCTGATCAGCTCATTCTGGGATTGTAGAATTCAGAGGTATCCTTAGGTTTCAAATACCCACATACTCCCTCTCTTTTTTCTAGTGGAATATATTTTTGTTTATATTACTTGGGCAAAGATCACCACCATAATATGAAGAATCATTATTGAATCTAAATGATGTCCAATTAGGATGGAACCATGAAAGGTAAATGAGAATATTGACAAGAGAAACTCAGCAAGCTTGGTGGGCAACATAGGAAGAGACCTTAATCAGTGCTTTGGGTCTATTTAATCATAATCAGAGATGGTAATTGACTTGGATGCAGCCTACTAAGTACTTGGCACAGATCTGGAAAACATAATGTGGAACAAAGACAGACTGTAAATTTCTGAGGGCCCTAGACTAGGGATCACATTTCTTCTTTGACAAAACCACATATCAGTCTGATGTCTTTTCTCCTGGGCTACCTGGACACACTTCTCTCACTGTGGAAATGAAAGCATGTGGGCAGCCAGTAGTATCCATTCATGATCTTTTCTGTGCCATCTCGAAGGTTATAGAGATGGTACCTGGTGGTTTAGTGTCTAGTGCTGATCAGACTCTTATTGCTGGATTTGAATTCATTGGTGGAAATGAGCGTGCTCTGACAGCCAAAGCGCCAAAACTGACAGTGCTGTGACTGGGTTGGCTGAACTTTAACATATCCAGGCAGTGTGGTTGGTTGGATCTGACAGAGGCATGAGTTACCTCATACCCTTTGGGTTCTGGGGCTGTGCGGTCAGTGACATACTGAGGCGCATCCCTAGTGTCCTAGTTAGTGAATCTGAGCTGTGATAACGGCACAATTGGCAGATACTTTTGGGTCTTTTGTTAAGTGTCGTTTGACATGCTTTAGATGAGCAAGTGCTTTGATTCTGCAGCTGTTTGCTCCACCTCTGCTGCAACTACTGCATTTCTTTGAGATTTGCCAGAAGTTGAGGCAGCAACTTTTAGTCCTATACCTTTCACCACCAGGCCAAACATGATTCATGGCTGCAATGTTTTGGAAACTCTAGAGCTACGTGTACTTCTATCTTAACATTACGTCTTAGCTACTCTGTTGCAAGGTGCCATGGACCAGATTAGTCCATTCTTGAGTTCCTTCCACTCCTTGACAGAGTTTTCTCATTGGTAGAACTTTGCCCAACCTGTGTCTTCTATTCAAACTGTTGATCTGGACAAAGGGACTTTGTGATTTTCCTTTAGTGATTGATAACTCGATCATGATTGGGAGAGTGGTGACCCAGCATGGGCATTGGCAAAATCCTCCTACCTGCTCTGTGGGCATTGCAATATGGAGTGCATCCTGATCTAATTTAACCCCATAGGAATGAGAACCCATTAGTTATTTCACTCAATCTACTAACCTAAATTCCATACTATATAACTTTTGTGGTCTGGAGAATCAGTATGTTAGAAAAAGGACTTTGACCCACCATCCACTGTGTCCTCCTGCCTTGCTACTTTTATTTAGTTTGAGACATTTGTTGCATGTTCAGTGTATTTCAGTTATTTAAAAATAACTGTATATATACATTTGAGAATAATATTTCAAATTGGGAGAAAGTCTTAGTTTCCATCTGTATCAAACATTGAGTAAAAGTTACCATTGGTATGAGATGCCATAATTATGAGGGTTTTTACTGAGAATCAATTATATGTCAGATACTGTTGTAAGTCTGAGTATATAGCAGTGCAAAAGTGGGGGCAAAATATATACAGATTTTTATATGTTTTGATAGAGCTTACATTCTATCTAGGTAAGTCAGGATGGGGTAGGTGATAAATGAAAATGTAAGTAAAATGTGTGGTATGTTAGACTGTTGACAAGTGTTATTGAGAAAAATAAATCAGAGAAGGCCTCAGTGAGAAGGTGACATTTGAGCAAAGATCTGAAGGAAGTAAGGAAATAGTATTTCTGGCAGAGAGAACAGCAAATGAATTCCAAGAAGGAGTCTAATGTAGTGACAGTAAAACATGGATTGGCTTGTCCAAGGGAGGGACAGCAGGAGGTAAGGTCTGAGGAGTATTGGGAGAGGGTATAGGTCAGAGAGGGTCTGATTGTTTTTGCGGGCTTACTTGATGTATTTGAGTCTGATGACCCAGTTGGAATAATGTGGCAATTCTTGTGGAGGATTGGCTACCCAGGGAAATTTACAAGTAAAATTTCTAATATCCATAAAATTATCACACATACCAGCATCTCTAGGCAAGGCTATACTAACATGTTTAAAAGGGGACAGATGGTACTTCCTTAGTGGTACAGTGGATAAGAATCTGCCTGCCAGTGCAGGGGACGTGGGTTTGATACCTGATCCAGGAAGATTCCACAAACTTCAGAGCAACTAAGTCCATGTACCACAACTACTCAGCCCAGGTACTGCAACTACTGAAGCCCACCTGCCTAGAGCCTGTGCTCTGCAACAAAAGAAACTACCACAAGGAGAAGCCTGTACATTGCAATGCAGGGTAGCCCCCGCTCAACGCAGCTAGAGAAAGCCCGCCAGAAGCATTGAAGACCCAGCTCAGCCAAAAAGAGATGAATAGATATTAGACTCAACAACAACAACAAACCCAAAAAGAAGGGGACAGATGGCAAGTGAATGCTAGTCCCTTTGTGGGGAAGAATGAAGCCAAAGTAGGCAGTACTCCTCCTCATGATGGCTTGTGTGCATATTACATCACTTCAGTTGTGTCCAACTCTTTGTGACCCTATGAGCCATAGCCCGCCAGGCTCCTGTGGCCATGGAATTTTCCAGGCAAGAAACTGGAGTGGGTTGTAATTTCCTGCCCCAGGGGATCTTCCCAACTCAGGGATTGAACCAGTGTCTCATGTGTCTCCTGCATTGGCTGGCAGGTTCTTTACCACTGAGCCACTGGGAAAGCCCTCATGATGGCTTACTAGATAATATTTTACCTTGTCTTCAAAAGGTTGTTACTTAGCAACTAAACAGAAATGGCTGCTTGTGAATTTCCCTGTATAAAAATGTTTAAGAAGGTTACACTTTTTAAAAACCTTGCTAATTTTTTTTGCTTTTTTGAGACATATCTAGTATTTATTATTTTTCAACTTGAAATAATAAATAGGGCAGATGATTTTGGGTGACAATCTCTAAATTGATAACAGTTTTTGGAGCAAAAATTGAATTTTTGGTGGTAACATTATAGAGATGGATGGATAGATGGAAGGATGGAAGGATAATGGATGGATGGATAGATATATAGATAGATGACAGACAAAATCCTGCTTGCCTTATATCAGTATAAATGAAATAATAACTCTTGGATGAAATATGTATTAGATTTACTCCTCAGATGGTTGGCCTTCTTACAGCATTACATTAAGACAACAGGTAACATCTTGATATTCTAAAAGAAGAGAGATA
Source organism: Bubalus kerabau (assembly GCF_029407905.1). NCBI lineage: Eukaryota > Metazoa > Chordata > Mammalia > Artiodactyla > Bovidae > Bubalus > Bubalus kerabau. The sequence goes on along the minus strand of NC_073626.1, from coordinate 28,844,016 downwards.
CAACTTCTCTCTTTCACTGTGTGTCTCATCCCCAAAAGTGAATTTTCTCTTCTGTGTTCCCATTATCATCTTGATATGATTCATGGTGGCCTCTTAGATTGCTTCAAGGGATGTGGGTAATTTAATATGCTTTTATTTTAAAAAAACCTTTTCTACTCTAGCAGGGTTTTTAACTGGGATTCCAATCTGTGGGGTCTATGGAGAGGCTTTAGTAGTTCACTTTACCCCTTGGTATCATTTACAGGCATTTATGTATGTTCTCATGTATTTTGTTCTGACGAGATAATTCTAACCCTCATCAAATTCTCAAAGAGATCTGTCATCTAAAAAACGTTAATATCACTTGTTTAATAGAAAACATTTAAGCAATAAGACACAGTAAGAGGTCTCCACACAGGAAAAGGCATGGTTGGGGTATCGAGTGTATTTGTATCAGTTAGCAGGCTTGAGACTCTCTATGTTGTTGCTCTTGTTTAGTCACTCAATAGTGTCAGACTTTTTTGTGACCCCCATGGCCTGTAGCCCAACAGGCTCCTCTGTCCATGGTATTTTCCAGGTAAGATTACTGGAGTGGGTTACCATTTCTTTCTCTAGTGAATCTTTCTGACCCAGGGATTGAATGCATGTCTCCTGCATTATAGGCGATTTCTTTATCATTGAGCTACCAGGGAAGACCCAGAGACCCCCTATACCAATCACATTACTAAGGAAATAATCCAAAGAGAGAACATTTCAAAGGAAAAAACAAGATGAGGTTTCCAGGGACTGATGAATTCACTTGTGGACCCAATTCTTGGGCAAAGATGGATGGAAGGAAAAGGAGTTTTGAGCTGCTCTTTGCCATTCATGCTCTCCCAAACTGGAAGTAGCAAAACTTGGGGCAATTGTGCAAGTGTTCAAACATCTTCTTTAGGACTGTATCCTGCATTGGATTAGAGAAGAGAGCACATTTGAGGATAGGACACATGGTAGCTTCTGTTGACAAATTGTAGAACAAAATAACTCTTGCATAGGAAAGAAAAGAGGGGGCTTCATTCTAGAAACTTAAAAAAAAATTTCATGTACCATTTTGGTGAGGTCCTGGAGGATATCAAAAAGAGATAGGTTTAATGGTGGGGAAAAAAGAGAGAGGTTTAAGGAGACTAAAGAATAACAATAAATCTAGACGATCCTTGTAAGGGTCTCTAAGGAGGTTAAAGGACGGGGGCAAGAGGATAAAATGAGACCAAGAGAAAGTACATATTTCATCACCACCTTCTAATTGAGAGACTTGGAAGCTTGGAGGGGGACTGGAAATGTAGTCCAATACAGATGAATATGACTTTCCATGGTAGGTTGAAGGAATTACAGCAGCGTGTCACACATTTTATACAACAGCTGTCCAGATGTGGGTGTTCGGGAGAGGAAACAGTAATAGCTGGCCTGAAACATAAGGTGTAATGAAAATACTTTATGAGCAGTTTGCAAAGATTATGTAAAAGCTATAATAAGGTTGGTCAGCAATGATGACAAAGAATTTACTTTCCTCAAGTCTTGCTGGGGTGATATAAATGCTATAGACTCTTAAAGGTTCAAAGAAGAACTGACTGAAAGGGAATAAAAATCTCTAATAAAAGGAGGAAATATATAAAAAAAATTTAGCCTAATACTTTTAAATTCAATTCAACAAACACATTACATGCACCAAGGAGGGTATAAGGATGAATAAAAAAAAATCTGTATTTTCAGGGAGCCTCCAGTATACTTATACAGTGGAGAGCAAGCATTGTAGTAGTGTAGATTACAGTATGATATACAGGAATAGCATGTGCAGAGCACCTTGCTAGGGGCTATAGGAGATGCAGAGATGAATTCTCATCTTAAGGAGCTTAGTTTATACCAGCGAGGGGAGTCACATCATGCATACAACTAAGCTTCACAAAAGCACGAATGTATTAACTGCCACTAGAGGCAATGGTATCTGTGTTCAAAGAAAGTAAGTTCCTATCTGATTAAGGGAGATAGGAAAAGGCTTCAGCAAGGAGGTGATGTTTACAGTAGACTTTGAAGGATGTCTAGAACTTTGTCAGGCTACTAAATGTGTTCAAAAGGAATAGATGCATAAATGTGGCAGGAATTATTTTGGTTTGTTTGGCAAATACTTGTATGTTTGAATAAGCTATAAGTGAAAAATAATCAGTGGCATCTCATTCTCTGGCCTTTTATAGAAAACTGTAGATAATTACCCTTTGAGAGGCACAGGGAGGACTAGGATAATCCTTGATGTCATCCAACTCTATAATCCAGGGATCTTCTAAGCCTGCACCCAAGGAAAGTAAACACCTGTTCATTTAAAGTAAAATCTATAACCATACCTCAAAGAACTTGGAGAAGTCTTCTAAATGCCTCCATTAGTGATGATGATGATGACAGTAATAAAATAATAATAACAGCTACCATATTTTACTAAATTCTCTGAAGAACCTATGAGTAAGGAATAATCATTCTCACTCGTCAGGTGAACAAATGCTCAGAGCAATTGTCCCAGGTTCACACAGCTCTTCTGTTCACACAGAAGGGGCAGAGCTAGGACTACAAACCATGACTGACTAATTCCAAAGACTGGCTTCTTAACCACTGCTCAGTACCATCTTATTACTTTTTTACTGGACGCATAGCATCCAGAATGGTTGTATAGGAGATTCTATTTGTTTACAAAGAAATCCTCTCTAGCTAATGGAAGTAGAGATGTAATTAGTTAAAGGCAATTGGCCAGCTCACAGAATCTCCAGGAGGGTGGGGGAGTCAAACTCGAAAGCTTTGCACCCCCAAAACCATACCCAATCCCACTGCTGCCCTGATTTAGTGGAGACCCTGTGACTGCTGTCTGTGCACGCTGCATGGCACGGGGTGCCATTAGCAGTGATGGGAGTGTGGGTGCCACAGCTGGAACCTGGGCCACTGCTGCTCTTGAATGAGATGCCTTCATGTGGCAGAGTAAGTTCCATGTGCTACCCGTCTTCCTCGTTTCACTGTCTTGAAGTTGTGTATGAATGTGTCTAATTGACAGACCCTAAGTCATATGTCATGACAAATTACAAAGGAATCTGGAAAACAAATATCTAGCTTGTAACTTGGAGAGGAGAGTCATAAATTAGGAAATTCCCCCTATGGGAAGGATTTTCAAAAGCTTATAGAGAATGAAAAATCAGTGGCCAGTAGAGGTTCATTTTGTGTAAGATTTTCGCATTTATCTAAATTGTTCTTTATCTGTCTGAAGTTCCCATCAGCCCTTTTCCTTCCTTGTATTCAGAAGGTGACCTTCCCAGCCTCTCAATTCTAACACCATGCCAGCAGTGACCCAGGCAGTAAAAAATATATCACCGAATTAATTTAGTGGAAACACTAAAACATTCATGGTCTTAAAATTTTAACAGAAGCCTGTGTTTTCTCCATTAAAAAAAATTAATCGGGTAGGATGTCTTTAATCAAAAGACAAGTCAACTGGGTCACACAAAAGACCAAATAATGGCATTGTAACTTTACAAATCCTCTGACTTTTCGGTGCTTTTTATAAGCCTGAAAAAAATATCAAAAGCAGTAAAAACTTATATTATTTCTGTCAGTAGTTCTTTTCATAAAATGTTGTGAAAACAATCTCTTTTAGAAGGAAGCAACATACTGAGCAGCAAGCCTCAGTCACAGGAAGTTCATTTTTTCTTTGGCTTACAGCCCAATGCCATCAGAACTAATTAAAAACAGAGCCACGCTGGTATGGGGCTCAGTGTTTGGGTTTTACAATAACAGAGTCGCAAAGCAGGGGGATGTCTAATGAGAAGAGTTTCTGAGTTTGTTTTGTAGCATTGGGCAAGTATGTCAATTACTGGAACTGCAGCTCAGGGCCAGCACCCATGCTGGGATGTGAGAGAGTCTTACTGCCTTACAGATTGAGCTTCCACTTTGATACATGTGATATGCATGTCACTTGTATACTGGTGCCGCTCCTTGGCTGCAGACTCTATCAGAGAAGGCTGATGCCACCTTGCTTCTCTTGTCTGGGGCCAGATCAAATGTTACCAGGCCCAGATTTCATCTGCATCATTAGCTATGCTCCAGTTAAAACATGAAGCATGTCTTCTGGTTGGGAAATTATTGGAAATGAAGGCTCTGACTGACACAGCCATATGTAATGAGCTGCTGGAGAATTAATGTGGAATGGGAGAAGGGTGAGCAGAAAAAGACATACATCCCAAGGTAAAGAGAGAAGAACAAAGCAATATGGCTAATTTCTAGATAGTTCAGGGCTCAAATATCTCCTGTGCTTTATGTTATGTGTTATAGTAATAAAAACAGATTTTGGGGGGTTTCTTTTTTCCCTTTGGTTAAAGAATAAAAAGCTCACTCTCCCCCTTCAAAAAATAAAAAGAATATTTTCTCTCTGTGTGTTTGGTCTTCTGGTCACTTAAGAAACTGATGAGCAAGAATGAGATAGAGTAATGGAAAAAGCTGGTAGTTTTAGATGAGAAATTAGCAGTAGTGTACTTGCAACTCTGTGTATGGTCTCTTCAAATTTAGGATTTAATCTTGTGTTCAAGGTGATTTTTTTTCCTTTATGAAAAACAGAATCAAAGAACATTCCAGTGTTACATATAAGTACCATTGAATGTCAAAATAGAACTGCATTAAATGCTTAGCAAACTTTGGATACATTCTTTTTGGTGACTTAGTGCATTTAAAGATAGTTGTGTTTATTTGTATTGTTTCATTTACATTCCTATTTCATATTCTAAGAATATATGCAGAGAAAGTAAATATAAAATTCTAGATAAATTTAATCTAGATAAATTTAAATAAATATGGAAATTTATTAACATGTAATCAAGCCATTAGTCATCTCAATTTTTAATGGCTAATGAAATATATACTGAGTTATATACCATCTTCCTTTATGCTTTTAAAGTTGTGAGCAGACAAGTATACCATAGATGAATATGTCATGGGAACAAGGTTTTTAGAGGGTTTACATACATACTCTAGTCCAGCAATATTTATAGAAATTAATCTGAAACATTTAATGATTTACATATTATTCCGTAAGCTCAATGGCAGTTAGGCCTAAAAAATGAGATGTCTTAAAAATATATGCAATTAATAATGCTTTGCAAGATAGAGCATAATTTCATATGCTTCATTTTGTCATTTTGATCATCCTCTGGGCTCCTTAATTGGTGTGTGACTAGTTCTCCCCCTATCATATATAGCATACTCTTCATTATGGAAACGTACATCTGCCTTGAGAGTTATATGTTCTAAAACCTCTTAGGCTGGCATTTCCTTAATGTCTGTTTTTCAAGCACCTTCTCCCACCCCCAGAGACTGCTTCATTCAGTATCGCATGACAACTTTGAATAGTATTTCTAGCTCGCTATTCTGTACCAGGCTTTCAAGTATCCTGGTTTCTAGAAGACTCAAAGAGTGCAAAATACTGGACAAAAGACCATCAGCAGTCTTTTTGGAGAAGGACGACAGCATGAGAACCCTGGGCTGTCATACTAGAACATCTGATGATGCTGTGGCCAAGAGGAGAGATAGATAATGTAATAAAAATGAGCCTTAGGACCCTGGTGCCTAGAGAAACCCTTGGACCAGAGAAAGGGACAGGGAGGGCATGAGGAAAGGAGGAAAAAAGATGGAGACTGAAAGAAGCTTTGGCAAGCAGAGACTTCTTCAAGTTGAACTCAGGTCCTGGTACCGTACCTGAGGAAGATGGGCAAGGCTCCTCCAAGAGTTTACTGTTTTCAAATAGAAAAGAATTCCATGAAATCTATCTTCAGTGCAACATATACAGGGGAGTGGTAGTTGCAGTACAAATTCTGGAGATGTGGAGCCTTGATCAAAGTTTCTAATGGTGAAGGGACATTAGGACTCTCAGTAATATAAATGGAAGGCATTTGACTTTTTTCTTGTTTTACTACAAAGAGATTAGAAAACTTAAATGTACTTGGGGAATGTGTGGGAGATTTAGGAGATTTTACGGTTTTTACTTTAGTTCCTGTTTACACTCAACTTCATGGGTAAATGAAACCATTTATGTCAGTGATTTTGTAGAGCCGCTACAGTCCCTTGTATAATCCTCTTAATGCAAACACTGATTTTATGAACTATGGCCCTTAGTATTATAACCAGGGAAGGGGAAGGGAAGAGAATGGACATTGAATCTGTTATATGTTTTGTGCCAGGTACTTAATGGCATAGCTTATTTATTGTTCAATACCACTCCCGACACAGGGGATGATAATTATATTTCACAAACAAAGAAACTGAGATTCAGATGGAATTAAAATTAAGACCATACAATTTGTAAAAGACAGAAATGAGATTTGAATACAATCTTCTTGACTCCAGAGGCTATGTTCTCACCACTTCACTACCTATCATTTACATTTCTACTGTGTTTCTTAGGGAATTACAAAGTTCTTGTAATCCAGTGGCAGCTCAGTAGGAAGTGCCTTTCAGGTCTCGTGTTTATTCACTCAGTTGTGTCCAGCCCTTTGCGACCACACGGACTATCGCCCACCAGGGACCTTTGTCCATGGAATTCTCCAGGCAAGAATATTGGAGTTGGGTAGCCATTCCCTTCTCCAGAGGATCTTCCTAGAGGATTGAACCTTGGTTTCCTGCATTACAGGTGGATTCTTTACCATCTGAGCCACCAGGAAAGCCCCTTTCAGATACCCACTGCTGAAACAGGGAATTTATCTGCCTATTAGAGGTAAAGATAGCATCCTTGGCTAGGGCCCATATCATGGTGATTAGTATGTATTCGTGAGGAGCTTTATCATATAAGTGGTAGGAATCATTGTATAGGACATTCATGTTTAAACAATATTGAAGGCAGGTACAAAGAATGCTTCTGAAGTTAATTAGGAAGATAAGTATTGGGTTTGATTCCTTACCCCTCTGCATTGTTCAAGGATTCGGTTATATTAGAGAGAATCCACTGAAAGTGGCACTTTATGGCAAACTAAGGCTTTAGGAAAAGTACTTCTGTGGCCTGTTTTCATCCAACTCTTGTAAGAGCTAGGTTTCCAAACAGGAAGAGATTTTTTTTAAAACATTCCTGGCCACTGAAACATTGCCAGAAATTTTGATATGTAATTATGTTGGTGTCAAGAAATTGAATAAATGATACATGAAGATTTTGCTTTGATTCCACTCAAATTGTGTCCTGTCAATTCAGTGGTACCTATGCTCCTCATATCTTGCTTCGGTATCATAATTGGGCAGTGCTGTGTGGGGCTGATGTGAAGGTGACCTCCTCTGAAGGTGACACAATTTCAGAGACATGAGGTGAGCTTCTGACGGACGCAGGATTGGTGGCCTGTACCAAGAACACCTTTCAACTGGGCAGCAATGTCACCCTTGATGCAAACTAAAAAGGACTTATGTTTTTGGTATTATCATATCCCTCTTGACCATATCAATTATTTTATTTATAAATCACTTATGAAACTCTCATTGGATGCAAGTCATTTTGGGAAGGTTATAAGAAGAGAAAACCAAGTGCTACGGAGCTTCAGTCTACTAGGGAGGTTAAGACAGATGAATACGACTGTAGTTATAAAGTGGCCTCAGTAAAGTCCTAGGGATTCAGCTTTACTGTCTGTAAACTAACCATTCCCTTTGGCCCTGAGATATTTGAAGAAAGCAAATATGAATAGACAAATCTGGCTTTTCCAAGAGAAAATAAAATTTCCCTTTTTCTGTAGACTTTTTTGGAATTTATTTTTTGGTAATTTGTTCTTATAATTTGCCCCTGAATAATTGCTATTAGTGGTATGTGTATGTGGGGAAAGTAAATAATTGAACGGACTACCAAGATGATGTGAGATGCTGCCACTTCACGGAAACACATTGTCATAACTGTAGCTCTGACATTTTCCAAAACAGAAGTAGAGAACGTTGGTATATCAAAGGAATTCTTCTGTTTAATGTGACTTTTGATTTATTGGTCTATCTCTTAAAGTATGACCTTCTCAGATTCATTCACTGAAAATAGATCAGAAGAGCCTAACATTGTGAAGGTTTAGTTGGCTGTGGTCCTAAAATAATGGGAACTAGTGTTTTTTGTCCTTTAAATGCATTCAGGCTGGAACCCATTAAAATGAGGTCCATTGGCCTAGCTGTAGCCATTCTGTATGTGTTTGTCTTAGTAACATCTAACTTTGTAGTAATTTACCACCAGAAAATTTCTTAATTGTAACTTAAGAACTGCTTTAAAAATGTACGGCAAAACCACAACAATATTGTAGAGTAATTAGCCTCCAATTAAAATAAATAAATTAATTTAAATAAAAAAGAACCTAACACAAAAAAATCATGTATTTCAAAGACCAGCAAGCCAAAAGCACTAGAATAGTCATGCTAGTTGCATGGTAGCTGACTTGCCTATATTCTGTTAATACCGTCACTCATGAGAAACTTACATGTAAATGGGCAGAATAAAGGAATGAAAATATTAATTGACTGGATTGTTTAAGTGGGATTCTGTAGTATACATTTTCCTAGGCATTAGACTGAGTAAAGAATATTGCTGAGATAGGAATGTAAAGGGGTGCAGCTGCTTTAGAAAACAATCTGGTAGTTGTGCAAATGGTTAAACAATTATCATATGACCCAGCAATTCTACTCTCAAGTATGTGCCCAAAGAAATGTGAAAACATATGTCCACAAAAAACTTCTAGAGAATATTCATAGTAGTTTTATTCATAAGAACCAAGAAGTAGAATCAAGATAATGTCCATTGACTGATGAGTGTATAGACAAAACATGATATATCTATAAAATGGAATACTCTTCTTTTGTATAAAGAAGTTTAGCACTGATACATGCTACACCATGGATGAACCTTGAAAATCTTGTGTTAAATGAAAGAAGCCAATCACAGTGCACCACCTATTGTATGATTCCACTTATATTAAATATACAGACTAAGCACAGAATCGGACATGACTGAAGCGACTCAGCAGCAGCAGCAGGAACATGTATAGAATAAGAAAGTTAATTAGTGGTTGCCGCATCTAGGAGTGGGATTAGAGGACCAGAAGGTGATCACTAAGGAGCAGAGTGTTTTGAAAGGGTAATGAAAAATGTTCTAAGGCCAAGTGTGGTGATGAGTACACAACTCTGTGAATAACTAAAAGCTATGGAATTGTACACTTGGAATGAATGACGTGTACGTACACTATGTGAACTACATCTTGATAAAGCTGTTTTCAGAAAAGAGTAGTGCCTGCATACATAGTCCGGGTGTTTTTAAAACCAAACCACTTTATATTATCAGTTTTAAAACTCTCACTGGTATTATGCCAACTGACCTTTGGTCTCTTTTAATAAAGATTTAGTAAGACTTGTACTCCATTTTATAAGGTGGATATATGAGAGCTGGGGGAACTATCTGATTATCACATATAATACACCAGCAATGCTTTTGGTCACTATGTCAAAGAGCCCCCTTTTAACCATGAAAAATATGACTGAAGTCACTCACAAGAGAACCACATTTATTTAAGAAGGATTTTGTAAGAGCAAAAGTAATTGGCAATAATATATATAGGACTTGTAAATATTATATATACTTCATGAAGTTAGGTCTGAAACTTCTGGGCTCTTGTCATGTGGTACTGTATTTTTACTCTGTTTCTATAGCATGAGACCTCTCAAGTTAATAAAAAAAACATTAAAAATTGTTTTTCAGCTCTTTAGGGCTGCACATGGAATATGAGATATGGCTGTCATATGCTGTGTGTCTCATCACACAGCAAGCTATAGAACTAGGACCTTGGTTTTCTGCTCACGTCATACTGAAGTACTGCTTGGCAAATCTGAACAGCTAATACATATTTTTCCTCTTCCTCCTTATCTTATTAACTATATAGTAAGATGCCAATAATAGAAAAAGACCTTGATTTCTTCTCAAAACTAAAAATAACCAACCAATTTAAATGTCTGTGAAAACAAATAAAGTTCTTAAAGCATCAAGAGTAAACAACTGAAAATAGAATCTTTACCTTGCATGCTTTCAATAACTTGACATGTAGTTGTCAAGGCTACATTTTCTTTCAAGGAATATATGTATAGTTTTATCAAGTAGTATATTGATAAATGGTTCACAACCAGCTTTCTGGGAAAGAAGTTCTGATTTGTGACAAAATCTGATTTTTGTGGTGTAAATATTTACACAATGGATGATTTCAGGCTATCCGTGAGATGTTTCTAATGTGGATTTGGGCAAAGATGCACAAAATGACTGTTGAGAGCTTGAATAATTTGGGTGCTTCCTAACACACATACACAAATACACAGACATATATAGTTGTACATAGGCATAAACACACCATCATTTGTAATTTACATAACTCGGCTGCGAAATGAGATGTTCAACAATATGTCTTTCTTTTTTTTTAAATATAAATTTATTTTTTTAAATTGGAGGCTAATTACTTTACAATATTGTATTGGTTTTGCCATACATCAACATGAATCAGCCATAGGTGTTCACGTGTTCCCCATCCTGAACCTCCCTCCCACCTCCCACCCCATACCATCCCTCTGGGTCATCCCAGTGCACCAGCCCCGAGCATCCTGTATCCTGCATCGAACCTGGACTGGGCGATTTGTTTCACATATATTATACATGTTTCAATGCCATTCTCCCAAATCATCCCACCCTCGCCCTCTTCCACAGAGTCCATAAGACTGTTGTATACATCTGTGTCTCTTCTGCTGTTGCACATACAGGGTTACCGTTGCCATCTTTCTAAATTCCATATATATGCGTTAGTATACTGTATTGGTGTTTTTCTTTCTGGCTTACTTCACTCTGTATAATAGGCTCCGGTTTCATCCACCTCATTAGAACGGATTCAAATGTATTCTTTTTAATGGCTGACTAATACTCCATTGTGTATATGTACCACAGCTTTCTTATCCATTCGTCTGCTGATGGACATCTAGGTTGCTTCCATGTCCTGGCTATTATAAACAGTGCTGCGATGAACATTGGGGTACACGTCTCTTTCAATTCTGGTTTCCTCAGTGTGTATGCCCAGCAGTGGGATTGCTGGGTCGTATGGCAGTTCTATTTCCAGGTTTTTAAGGAATCTCCACACTGTTCTCCATAGTGGCTGTACTAGTTTGCATTCCCACCAACAGTGTAAGAGGGTTCCCTTTTCTCCACACCCTCTCCAGCTTTTATTGCTTGTAGACTTTTGGATCGCAGCCATTCTGACTGGCGTGAAATGGTACTCCATTGTGGTTTTGATTTGCATTTCTCTGATAATGAGTGATGCTGAGCATCTTTTCATGTGTTTGTTAGCCATCTGTATGTCTTCTTTGGAGAAATGTCTATTTAGTTCTTTGGCCCATTTTTTGATTGGGTCGTTTATTTTTCTGGAATTGAGCTGCAGGAGTTGCTTGTATATTTTTGAGATTAATTCTTTGTCAGTTGCTTCATTTGCTATTACTTTCTCCCATTCTGAAGGCTGTCTTTTCACCTTGCTTATAGTTTCCTTTGTTGTGCAGAAGCTTTTAATTTTAATTAGGTCCCATTTGTTTATTTTTGCTTTTATTTCCAATATTCTGGGAGGTGGGTCATAGAGGATCCTGCTGTGACTTATGTCAGAGAGTGTTTTGCCTATGTTCTCCTGTAGGAGTTTTCTTGTTTCTGGTCTTATGTTTAGATCTTTAATCCATTTTGAGTTTATTTTTGTGTATGGTGTTAGAAAATGTTCTAGTTTCATTCTTTTACAAGTGGTTGATCAGTTTTTCCAGCACCACTTGTTAAAGAGATTGTCTTTAATCCAATTTATATTCTTGCCTCCTTTGTCAAAGATAAGGTGTCCATAGGTGTGTGGATTTATCTCTGGGCTTTCTATTTTGTTTCATTGATCTATATTTCTGTCTTTGTGCCAGTATCATACTGTCTTGATGACTGTGGCTTTGTAGTAGAGTCTGAAGTCAGGCAGGTTGATTCCTCCAGTTCCATTCTTCTTTCTCAAGATTGCTTTGGCTATTCGAGGTTTTTTGTATTTCCAAACAAATTGTGAAATTATTTGTTCTAGCTCTGTGAAGAATACTGTTGGTAGCTTGATAGGGATTGCATTGAATCTATAGATTGCTTTGGGTAGTATACTCATTTTCATTATATTGATTCTTCTGATCCATGAACATGGTATATTTCTCCATCTATTAGTGTCCTCTCTGATTTCTTTCACCAGTGTTTTATAGTTTTCTATATATAGGTCTTTTGTTTCTTTAGGTAGATATAGTCCTAAGTATTTTATTAATTTCCTTGTGATGGTGAATGGCATTGTTTCCTTAATTTCTCTATTTTCTCATTATTGGTGTATAGGAATGCAAGGGATTTCTGTGTGTTGATTTTATATCCTGCAACTTTTCTATATTAATTGATTAGCTCTAGTAATTTTCTGGTGGAGTCTTTAGGGTTTTCTATGTAGAGGATCATGTCATCTGCAAACAGTGAGAGTTTTACTTCTTCTTTTCCAATTTGGATTCCTTTTATTTCTTTTTCTGCTCTGATTGCTGTGGCCAAAACTTCCAAAACTATGTTGAATAGTAATGGTGAGAGTGGGCACCGTTGTCTTCTTCCTGACTTTAGGGGAAATGCTTTCAATTTTTCACCATTGAGGATAATGTTTGCTGTGGGTTTGTCATATATAGCTTTTATTATGTTGAGGTATGTTCCTTCTATTCCTGCTTTCTGGAGAGTTTTTATCATAAATGGATGTTGAATTTTGTCAAAGGCTTTCTCTGCATCTACTGAGATAGTCATTTGGCTTTTATTTTTCAATTTGTTAATGTGGTGTATTACATTGATTGATTTGTGGATATTGAAGAATCCTTGTGTCCCTGGGATAAAGCCCACTTGGTCATGATGTATAATCTTTTTAATGTGCTGTTGGATTCTGATTGCTAGAATTTTGTTAACGATTTCTGCATATATGTTCATCAGCGATATTGGCCTGTAGTTTTCTTTTTTGTGGGATCTTTGTCAGGTTTTGGTATTAGGGTGATGGTGGCCTCATAGAATGAGTTTGGAAGTTTACCTTCTTCAATTTTCTGGAAGAGTTTGAGTACGATAGGTGTTAGCTCTTCTCTAAATTTTTGGTAGAATTCAGCTGTGAAGCCGTCCGGACCTGTGCCTTTGTTTGCTGGAAGATTTCTGATTACAGTTTCAATTTCTGTGCTTGTGATAGGTCTGTTAAGATTTTCAATTTCTTCCTGGTTCAGTTTTGGAAAGTTGTACTTTTCTAAGAATTTGTCCATTTCTTCCAAGTTGTCCATTTTATTGGCATATAATTGCTGATAGTAGTCTCTTATGATCCTTTATATTTCTATGTTGTCTGTTGTCATCTCTTCATTTTTATTTCTAATTTTATTGATTTGATTTTTCTCCCTTTGTTTCTTGATGAGTCTGGCTAATGGTTTGTCAATTTTATTTATCCTTTCAAAGAACCAGCTTTTGGCTTCGTTGATTTTTGCTATGGTCTCTTTTGTTTCTCTTGCATTTATTTCTGCCCTAATTTTTAAGATTTCTTTCCTTCTACTAACCCTGGGGTTCTTCATTTCTTCCTTTTCTAGCTGCTTTGGTTTAGAATTAGGTTATTTATTTGACTTTTTTCTTGTTTCTTGAGGTATACCTGTATTGCTATGAACCTTCCCCTTAGCACTGCTTTTACAGTGTCCCACAGGTTTTGGGTTGTTGTGTTTTCATTTTCATTCATTTCTATGCATATTTTGATTTCTTTTTTTATTTCTTCTGTGATTTGTTGGTTACTCAGCAGCGTGTTGTTCAGCCTCCATATGTTGGAATTTTTAATAGTTTTTCTCCTGTAATTGAGATCTAATCTTACTGCATTGTGGTCAGAAAAGATGCTTGGAAAGATTTCAATTTTTTTGAATTTACCAAGGCTAGATTTATGGTTCAGGATGTGATCTATCTTGGAGAAGGTTCCGTGTGCTCTTGAGAGAAAGGTGAAATTCATTGTTTTGGGGTGAAATATCCTATAGATATCAATTAGGTCTAACTGGTCTATTGTATCATTTAAAGTTTGTGTTTCCTTGTTAATTTTCTGTTTAGTTGATCTATCCATAGGTGTGAGTGGGGGTATTAAATTCTGCCACTATTATTGTGTTATTGTTAATTTCTCCTTTCAGACTTGTTAGCATTTGTCTTACATATTGCAGTGCTCCTATGTTGGGTGCATATATATTTATAATTGTTATATCTTCTTCTTGGATTGATCCTTTGATCATTATGTAGTGTCCTTGTCTCTTTTCACAGCCTTTGTTTTTTTTTTTTTTTTTTTTTTTTTTATTTTATTTATTTATTTTTTTTTAATTTTATTTTATTTTTAAACTTTACATAACTGTATTAGATTTGCCAAATATCAAAATGAATCCGCCACAGGTTTACATGTGTTCCCCATCCTGAACCCTCCTCCCTCCTCCCTCCCCATTCCATCCCTCTGGGTCGTCCCAGTGCACCAGCCCCAAGCATCCAGTATCGTGCATCGAACCTGGACTGGCAACTCATTTCATACATGATATTTTACATGTTTCAATGCCATTCTCCCAAATCTTCCCACCCTCTCCCTCTCCCACAGAGTCCATAAGACTGTTCTATACATCAGTGTCTCTTTTGCTGTCTCGTATTCAGGGTTATTGTTACCATCTTTCTAAATTCCATATATATGCGTTAGTATACTGTATTGGTGTTTTTCTTTCTGGCTTACTTCACTCTGTATAATAGGCTCCAGTTTCATCCACCTCATTAGAACTGATTCAAATGTATTCTTTTTAATGGCTGAATAATACTCCATTGTGTATATGTACCACAGCTTTCTTATCCATTCATCTGCTGATGGACATCTAGGTTGCTTCCATGTCCTGGCTATTATAAACAGTGCTGCGATGAACATTGGGGTACTCGTGTCTCTTTCCCTTCTGGTTTTCTCAGTGTGTATGCCCAGCAGTGGGATTGCTGGATCATAAGGCATGTCTATTTCCAGTTTTTTAAGGAATCTCCACACTGTTCTCCATAGTGGCTGTACTAGTTTGCATTCCCACCAACAGTGTAAGAGGGTTCCCTTTTCTCCACACCCTCTCCAGCATTTATTACTTGTAGACTTTTGGATTGCAGCCATTCTGACTGGTGTGAAATGGTACCTCATAGTGGTTTTGATTTGCATTTCTCTGATAATGAGTGATGTTGAGCATCTTTTCATGTGTTTGTTAGCCATCTGTATGTCTTCTTTGGAGAAATGTCTATTTAGTTCTTTGGCCCATTTTTTGATTGGGTCATTTATTTTTCTGGAGTTGAGCTGTAGGAGTTGCTTGTATATTCTGGAGATTAGTTGTTTGTCAGTTGCTTCATTTGCTATTATCTTCTCCCATTCTGAAGGCTGTCTTTTCACCTTGCTAATAGTTTCCTTTGATGTGCAGAAGCTTTTAAGGTTAATTAGGTCCCATTTGTTTATTTTTGCTTTTATTTCCAATATTCTGGGAGGTGGGTCATAGAGGATCCTGCTGTGATGTATGTCAGAGAGTGTTTTGCCTATGTTCTCCTCTAGGAGTTTTATAGTTTCTGGTCTTACGTTTAGATCTTTAATCCATTTTGAGTTTATTTTTGTGTATGGTGTTAGAAAGTGTTCTAGTTTCATTCTTTTACAAGTGGTTGACCAGAGTTCCCAGCACCACTTGTTAAAGAGATTGTCTTTAATCCATTGTATATTCTTGCCTCCTTTGTCGAAGATAAGGTGTCCATATGTGCGTGGATTTATCTCTGGGCTTTCTATTTTGTTCCATTGATCTATATTTCTGTCTTTGTGCCAGTACCATACTGTCTTGATAACTGTGGCTTTGTAGTAGAGCCTGAACTCTCCAGAAAGCAGGAATAGAAGGAACATACCTCAACATAATCAAAGCTATATATGACAAACCCACAGCAAACATTATCCTCAATGGTGAAAAATTGAAAGCATTTCCTCTAAAGTCAGGAACAAGACAAGGGTGCCCACTTTCACCATTACTATTCAACATAGTTTTGGAAGTTTTGGCCACAGCAATCAGAGCAGAAAAAGAAATAAAAGGAATCCAAATTGGAAAAGAAGAAGTAAAGCTCTCACTGTTTGCAGATGACATGATCCTCTACATAGAAAACCCTAAAGACTCCACCAGAAAATTACTAGAACTAATCAATGACTATAGTAAAGTTGCAGGATATAAAATCAACACACAGAAATCCCTTGCATTCCTATACACTAATAATGAGAAAACAGAAAGAGAAATTAAGGAAACAATTCCATTCACCATTGCAACGGAAAGAATAAAATACTTAGGAATATATCTACCTAAAGAAACTAAAGACCTATATATAGAAAACTATAAAACACTGGTGAAAGAAATCAAAGAGGACACTAACAGATGGAGAAATATACCATGTTCATGGATTGGAAGAATCAATGTAGTGAAAATGAGTATACTACCCAAAGCAATCTATAGATTCAATGCAATCCCTATCAAGCTACCAACAGCATTCTTCACAGAGCTAGAACAAATAATTTCACAATTTGTATGGAAAAACAAAAAACCTCGAATAGCCAAAGCGATCTTGAGAAAGAAGAATGGAACAGGAGGAATCAACCTACCTGACTTCAGGCTCTACTACAAAGCCTTTGTTTTAAAGTCTATTTTATCTGATATGAGTATTGCTACTCCTGCTTTCTTTTGGTCTCTATTTGCATGGAATATCTTTTTTCAGCCCTTCACTTTCAGTCTGTATGTGTCCCCTGTTTTGAGGTGGGTCTCTTGTAGACAACATATATAGGGGTCTTGTTTTTGTATCCATTCAGCCAGTCTTTGTCTTTTGGTTGGGGCATTCAACCCATTTAAGTTTAAGATAACTATTGATAAGTATGATCCTGTTGCCATTTACTTTATCGTTTTGGGTTTGAGTTTATACACCCTTTTTGTCTTTCCTGTCTAGAGAAGATCCTTTAGCATTTGTTGGAGAGCTGGTTTGGTGGTGTTGAATTCTCTCAGCTTTTGCTTGTTTGTAAAGTTTTTGATTTCTCCTTCATATTTGAATGAGATCCTTGCTGGGTACAGTAATCTGGGCTGTAGGTTATTTTATTTCATCACTTTAAGTATGTCCTGCCATTCCCTCCTGGCCTGAAGAGTTTCTATTGAAAGTTCAGCTGTTATCCTTATGGGAATCCCCTTGTGTGTTATTTGTTGTTTTTCCCTTGCTGCTTTTAATATTTATTCTTTGTGTTTGATCTTTGTTAATTTGATTAATATGTGTCTTGGGGTGTTTCGCCTTGGGTTTTTCCTGTTTGGGACTCTCTGGGTTTCTCGGACTTGGGTGATAATTTCTCTCCCCATTTTAGGGAGATTTTCAACTATTATCTCCTCAAGTATTTTCTCATGGTCTTTCTTTTTGTCTTCTTCTTCTGGGACTCCTATGATTCAAATGTTGGGGCGTATAACATTGTCCCAGAAGTCTCTGAGATTGTCCTCATTTTTTTTTAATTTAATTTTATTTTTAAACTTTACATAACTGTATTAGTTTTGCCAAATATCAAAATGAATCCGCCACAGGTATACATGTGTTCCCCATCCTGAACCCTCCTCCCTCCTCCCTCCCCATTCCATCCCTCTGGGTCGTCCCAGTGCACCAGCCCCAAGCATCCAGTATCATGCATCGAACCTGGACTGGCAACTCATTTCGTACATGATATTATTCGTTTTTCTTTTCTCCTGTCTGCTTCATTTATTTCTACCATTCTATCTTCTACCTCACTAATCCTATCTTTTTCCTCCATTATTCTACTATTTGTTCCCTCCAGAGTGTTTTTTATATCATCTGTTGCATTATTCATTATATATTGACTCTTTTTTATTTCTTCTATGCTATGCTAAGTCACTTCAGTCGTGTCTGACTCTGTGCGACCCCATAGACGGCAGCCCACCAGGCTCCCCCGTCCCTGGGGTACTCCATGCAAGAACACTGGAGTGGGTTGCCATTTCCCTCTCCAATGCATGAAAGTGAAAAGTGAAAGTGAAGTCGCTTAGTCGTGTCCGACTCTTCGCGACCCCATGGACTGCAGCCTACCAGGCTCCTCCATCCATGGGATTTTCCAGGCAAGAGTACTGGAGTGGGGTGCCATTGCCTTCTCCTATGTCCTTGTTAAGCCTTTCTTGGATCTTCTCAATCCTTGTCTCCAGACTATTTATCTGTGATTCCATTTTGTTTTCAAGATTTTGGATAATTTCCACTATCATTTTTCGAAATTCATTATCAGGTAGATTCTCTGTCTCTTCCTCTTTTGTTTGGTTTGGTGGGCATTTATCCTGTTCCTTTACCTGCTGGGTATTCCTCTGTCTCTTCATCTTGTTTATATTGCTGTGTTTGGGGTGGCCTTTCTGTATTCTGGCAGTTTGTGGAGTTCTCTTTCTTGTGGAGTTTCCTCACTGTGGGTGGGGTTGTATAGGTGACTTTATCAAGGCTTCCTGGTTAGGGAAGCTTGTGTCGATGTTCTGGTGGGTGGGCCTGGACTTCTTCTCTCTGGAGTGCAATGAAGTGTCCAGTAATGAATTATGAGATGTCAGTGGGTTTGGAATGACTTTGGGCAGCCTGTATATTGAAACTCAGGGCTATGTTCTTGTGTTGCTGGAGAATTTGCATGGTATGTCTTGCTCTGGAACTTGTTGGCTCTTGGGTGGTGCTTGGTTTCAGTGTAGGTATGGAAGCATTTGATGAGCTCCTGTCAATTAATGTTCCCTGGAGTCAGGAATTATCTGGTGTTCTCAGGATTTGGACTTAAGCCTCCTGCTTCTGGTTTTCAGTCTTATTTTTACAGTGGCCGCAAGAGTTCTCCATCTATACAGCACCATTGATAAAACATCTAGGTTAAAGATGAAAAGTTTCTCCACAGTGAGAGACACCCAGAGAGGTTCACAGTTACATAGAGAAGAGAAGAGGGAGGAAGGAGATAGAGGTGATCAGGATGAGATGAGGTGGGAATCAAAAGAGGAGAGAGCAAGCTAGCGAGTAATCACTTCCTTATGTGCGCTCCACAGTCTGGACCGCTCAGAGATGTTCACGGAGTTATACAGAGAAGAGAAGGGGGAGGGAGGAGATAGAGGTGACCTGGTGGAGAAAAAGGAGAGTCCAAAGGGGGAGAGAGCAGTCAAGCCAGTAATCTCGCTCCAAAGTAAAAATGGATACTGAAGATTGGGTTCTTAAAGGTACAAAATTGATACTAAAAAGCAAAGATCAAAAATCTAGAGTAGAGGTTGGATTTTCAAAAATACAATATTAAAGAAAAAGAGGGAAAAAAGTCACAAAAATTATAAAATATATATATATATATATATATGAAGTATAGGGTCTCTTTTTTTTTTTGCAAAGTAATAGTAGGTATAAAAGTGAAAATTAAAGGAGTAATAGAGGACTTAAAATTAAAAAAAAATTAAAGAGTGATAGTAAAAATAGTAAAAATATATCTAGGACTTTCTCTGGTGTTGTTGTAGGCAGTGTGGGGTCAGTTCATTTTTGGATAGTTCCTTGATCTGGCTTATATTTCTCAAGATCTATAGGCCCTTTCCTATGTAGTTGGTACTAACTACAGGGTTTTAATCTATTGCACCTGTCATTTCCAAAAAGGGTCCCTCTGTTTTAGCTTCTTCTGTTTGCTGGTCTCTTCAGTGTCTAATTTCCACCCTGGCACAAGGGGGTGGTTGTGGACACTTTTTTAGGCTCACTTGTTCAGTTGCGCTGTGGGGAGGGAGGGACGGTGCAAACAAATAACACTGGTGTGTGCTCGCAGTGTCTCAGCCACACTGGGTTTGCCCCCACTCACGGCATGTATGCTTTCTCTGTCTACACTGCTTAGGCTCTAGGTTGCTCTGCTGGGAACCGTCTGAGGCCGGCCCTGCGCTGCACGTACCTCCCAGGTCTAAGCCGCTCAGGTTTAGGTACTCGGGTAGTCCTCAGAGGTGCAGAGTTGGTTTGGCCTGTGTTTTGTGCCCTTCCCAGGTCCGAGCAGCTCAGGTGACCAGGTGTTTGGCGAGCGTGGTTGCTGCGATTTATTGCCTCCCCCATTCCTGCTGCTTTGTTTTCTGGGTGTACAACCGGCGCAGCTTCTCAGGCGAATGTTGACCATCCAGAATCCCAAGAAGTCTTGGTTAGCAACGAAGCCTGCTTGCAGTTTGGTAGATAATGCCTCTCTGGGGCCACGATTGCCCCCTTCTGGCTCTGGCTGCCCTCGCCTGCCTGTCTCTGGAGGGGAATGGGCCGGCCTGCAGCCGGCTAGCTCTGCTCAGTCCTTTGTTCTGTGAGTGGGCCTGGTGGTGCCTTAGGTTAGGGCTTTTAGCGTGGTAGTTATCCCACAGTCTGGTTTGCTAGCCCAAGTTAGGTTCCTCAGATTGCCCTCAGGGCATTCAGGCCCGGTCCTTACTCTAAGCAATGCAACCCGTGCCTCCCTGCCCAGCCCCCGCTTGCTAGTGGTGGATGCAGGCGTCTGTGCTGCTTCTCCACTGGGGGAGCTACTGTTGGGCACATAATCTGTGGGTTTTAATTATTTATTAATTTTTCCTCCTGGATGTTGCCCTCTGTGGTTCCAAGGCTCGCCACAGACTTGGCAGTGAGAGTGTTTCCTGGTGTTTGGAAACTTCTCTCCTTTTTAAAACTCCCTTCCCGGGATGGAGCTCTGTCCCTACCTCTTTGTCTCTCTTTTTATCTTTTATATTTTTTCCTACCTCCTTTCGAAGACAATGGGCTGCTTTTCTGGGTGCCTGATGTCCTCTGCCGGCATTCGGAAGTTGTTTTGTGGATTTTTCTCAGTGTTCAAATGTTCTTTTGATGAATTTGTGGGGGACAAAGTGGTCTCCCTGTCATATTCCCTTGCCATCTTAGGACCACTCCCCTATGTCTTTCTTGATAAACACAAAGCTATTTAAAATTTTGCCCAAATTGGAGGCTTCTTTTTCGAAAACAAATAATCAGATCCCTTGTTTAAGATACAGAAACATACTTCAAAAAAGATAATCTTCTATGGGTCATTTCAAACTTAATTGCTAGAGTAGTGAAGTAGGACTAAGGTTCTCAATCCACCTTAATCAGTAAGTAGGTGTGTGTTGGGGGAGGAGGGTGTAAGAGAGCGATAGAGACAGACCACCTCAGTTGAGCAACATGTCAATTAATCTCTTTAGGTCTTGATTTACTTCATTGTCAATAAACACATTGAATTAGATAAATTTCAAGGTCCCTTCCATTTCCAAACTGGTGAATGTAGTCATTATGAATTGATATATGTCAACTGGTTTCGGAGTAAAATGACTTAGAGTGATTATACTTGTTCTCTTTAGCTGTTTTCGATATTACTCTTATTTTTCTCTTGCTCTCTATATTTTCTTTCCTGACCTTTAATTTGCTGCCTCTAATCTCCTATGGGCTTGAAAGAAGCAAATTTGTAAGAGTGGTTGTATAAGCCATGAGCAAAAACTGATGTTTGAGAGACTGGCTGTCCAAAGAACAAAATGCTGAATGCTAAATTGGGTCAGAAAGTACTTTTTGCTCTAAGTCTTTACAGTGATTAGAGAGCTGAAGTTGTTATATAAATGGTCTCTGGATGGCTTCATCATATTTGTACTGTGCTTTCTATTATTTAGTGGTTATTCTGTATTTTGGTTATATTGCAATATGTTTGCAGTTTTTAATAGAGGAAATTTTAAGAAATTCAGGTTTATTTCCAGGGCAGATTTTAAAATTAATTTGGCATTTTCTCTTACTATTGACATCAGACCCCCACACCCAGGCACTGAAAACTATTTGCTTGAATTGTGGAAGCATAAGAAACATATGTTAACAACTAGTTACTTCAGAAAGGATTAAGGGTGAGATGGAGAAAGATTATGAATATTTTCTTTATTCAGTTTTGCTATTTTTGACCTGTCATAATTAACATGTATTACTTTTACAATTAAAAATTCTAATGAATTTAAAAAGGATTAGTTGAAGTTTGGAAAATAGAGTTTTGCTAAAATTGCTTTTTTTTAAAAAAAAAGGCTACTGCTTTTTTGGTAGGCTTTGTCTATTTTCGAAACTGAAGTTTTGTCTACATAAGCTTTAAACAATTGGAAATTGAAATTCACAATTCACTTACAATAGTATAAAAATAAAATACTTAAAGATAATGAAATGGGGGAAAGGACAGTCTTTTCAACAACAACTGGATAGCCATATAACAAAAAAGGAACCTCAACTATTGCCTTCAGTTCAGTCACTCAGTTGTGTCTGACTCTTTGCGACCCCTTGAATCACAGCACGCCAGGCCTCCCTGTCGATCACCAACTCCCGGAGTTCACCCAAACTCACGTGCATAGAGTCGGTGATGCCATCCAACCATTGCATCCTCTGTCGTCCCCTTCTCCTCCTGCCCCCAATCCCTCCCAGCATCAGGGTCTTTTCCAATGAGTCAACTCTTCGCATGAGGTAGTCAAAGTATTGGAGTTTCAGCTTCAACATCAGTCCTTCCAATGAACACCCAAGACTGGTCTCCTTTAGGATGGACTGGTTGGAGCTCCTTGCACTCCAAGGGACTTGCAGCAGTCTTCTCCAGGACCACAGTTCAAAAGCATCAATTCTTCGGTGCTCAGCTTTCTTCACAGTCCAACTCTCACATCCATACAAGACCACTGGAAAAACCATAACCTTGACTAGATGGACCTTTGTTGGCAAAGTAATATCTCTGCTTTTGAATATGCTATCTAGGTTGGACATAACTTTCCTTCCAAGGAGTAAGCGTCTTTTAATTTCATGGCTGCAATCACCATCTGCAGTGATTTTGGAGCCCCCCAAAATAAAAAGTCTGACACTGTTTCCACTGTTTCCCCATCTATTTCCCATGAAGTGATGGGACCAGATGCCATGATCTTCATTTTCTGAATGTTGAGCTTTAAGCCAACTTTTTCACTCTCCTCTTTCACTTTCATCAAGAGGCTTTTGAGTTCCTCTTCACTTTCTGCCATAAGGGTGGTGTCATCTGCGTATCTGAGGTTATTGATATTTCTCCTGGCAATCTTGATTCCAGCTTGTGCTTCTTCCAGCTCAGTGTTTCTCATGACGTATTCTGCATATAAGTTAAATAAGCAGAGTGACAATATACAGCCTTGATGTACTCCTTTTCCTGTATGCAACCAGTCTGTTGTTCCATGTCCAGTTCTAACTGTTGCTTCCTGACCTGCCTACAGGTTTCTCAAGAGGCAGGTCAGGTGGTCTGGTATTCCCATCTCTTTCAGAATTTTCCACAGTTTATTGTGATCCTCACAGTCAAAGGCTTTGTGTGGCATAGTCAAAAATAAAGCAGAAATAGATGTTTTTCTGGAACTCTCTTGCTTTTTTGATGATCCAGCAGATGTTGGCAATTTGATCTCTGGTTCCTCTGCCTTTTCTAAAACCAGCTTGAGCATCTGGAAGTTCACGATTCACGTATTGCTAAAGCCTGGCTTGGAGAATTTTGAGCATTACTTTACTGGTGTGTGAGATGAGTGCAATTGTGCAGTAGTTTGAGCATTCTTTGGCATTGCCTTTCTTTGGGATTGGAATGAAAACTGACCTTTTGCAGTCCTGTGGCCACTGCTGAGTTTTCCAAATTTGCTGGTAAATTGAGTGCAACACTTTCACAGCATCATCTTTCAGGATTTGGAATAGCTCAACTGGAATTCCATCACCTCCATTAGCTTTATTCATAGTGATGCTTTCTAAGGCCCACTTGACTTCACATTCCAGGATGTCTGGCTCTAGGTGAGTGATCACACCATCGTGATTATCTGGGTTGTGAAGATCTTCAGATCAGATTAGTCGCTCAGTCGTGTCCGACTCTTTGCGACCCCATGAATTGCAGCACGCAGGCCTCCCTGTCCATCACCAACTCCCGGAGTTCACTCAGACTCATGTCCATCGAGTCAGTGATGCCATCCAGCCATCTCATCCTCTGTCGTCCCTGTCTCCTCTTGCCCCCAATCCCTCCAGCATCAGAGTCTTTTCCAATGAGTCAACTCTTTGCATGAGGTGGCCAAAGTACTTACACCAGCCATAAAAATTAACTGAGACATAGAGTTAAAAACCAGAGTTAAAGCTTTAAAATACTTAGAAGAAAATTTAAGGGAAGATTTTGGCAACCTTGGGTTAAATAAAGATATCTTAGGTAGAACACAAAAAAACATGAAACATAAAAGAACATTGATAAGCAGACTTGTTCAAATTTAAAAATTCTATTCTTTGAAAGATACTTTCAGTGAAGAGATTAGTCATAAAGCAGAAGAAAATATTTCCAAAACATATCTGTATCCAGAATATATAAAGAACTCTTCCAATTCAATAATAAGGTGATAAACTAGTTGACAAAAAAATTGACATGATTCACCAGGGAAAATATATGAATGGTGAATAAACACACAAAAATATGCCCAATATCATGGTTATCAGGGAAACACAAATTAAAACCCATTAAAGTTGAGATACTTAAATGGGTATCTCACACCCATATAGCTAAGATTAGGAAGACTGCGTCCCAAGTGCTGACATGGATGTAGAAAAACTGGAGATCTCATATATTGCTGAATGTGAAAAAGTATGGCCATTTTGGAAAATAATGTGTCAATTTCTTTTTGTGTTACAAAGCTACTTTTAATACTTTGGGGTGAGCCGCACAAGGATAAAAATCACTGAGGAGGGGTCACCCCCAGGAGTGACCCAGGGAGAGAGAGAGTACCTGAGGTGAAGAAAGCACAAAAAGGACCCCTGCAGACTCAGGGCAAAAAGGCTGCCATAGATGCTGGGATCTGTGAGCTCTCCAGGAGAAAACACCCATGTGGTGGGACTGGTTCCAGGCACACAGGTAGAGGGCAAGAGGGCTGGACACGAAGCCACAACTTGGGTTCCTCCTTGTTGTTTGCCTTTTTCTGCTTCTGCTACATGATCTCTGAGTCCCTCTGCTTGTCAGTGAAAGCCGGCATCTCGGCGCTTTCCCTTAACCCTGTCACTCAGCTTTGTCGTATTCTTCTGGTGGGTGAGCTCTACATGGCCACGGCAGCGGCTCAGGCCTGCCTCCATTGCATCCCTTCATTCAGTACAGCGTTGCAGCCTGTCAGTTTCTTATAGTCACACACACAATTACCATAAGACCTAGCAGTCTCACTCTTAGGGTAGGTATATAGGCAAGTGGGATTAAAGCATATACATATGTCCACAAAAAGACATATATGCAAATGTTGATAACAGTGTTATTCATTGTAACCTCAAATTGAAAATGACTCAATTGTTCATCAGCGGGATATAAACTATGTAAGAAAATGGTGGTTAATTCATACAATGGAATAGTACTTAGTAATTTAAAGAAATGAGCAACTAATAAATGCAACAACCTCTATAAATCTCAAAAGCTTTATGCTAAGTAAAAGGAGTCAGATAATAAAAAGTTCCATATTGTATTATTTCATTGTGTAACATTATGAGTGAGTGAGTGAGTGAATTTGCTCAGTTGTGTCCGACTCTTTGTGACCCCATGGACTGTGGCCTACCAGGCTCCTCCTTCCATGGGATTTTCCAGGCAAGAATACTGGAGTGGGGTGCCATTTCCTTCTCCAGAAGATCTTCCCGACCCAGGGATTGAACCCAGGTCTCCCGCATTGTAGGCAGATGCTTTACCATCCGAGGAGAGGCAAAAGTGTAAGAAAAGAAAATGGACCAGTTGTTGCCAGAGTCTAGAGTGGGAGAGGGATCAACTGCAAAAGGGGCTGAGGGAACTTTCTGAGAGTTGCGTTTATAGTTTATATTGTTTTGCAACTATAAAGATTGGATTTTATTATATGTAATTAAATTCAGTATACCTAACAAGAAATATACTTGGTATGGGAGGCATTATATTTCCTGGTTTTAGTTTCCTCATCTGTAATGTGGGTCTGTTAATAAGACCCATCAAAGAGGGTTATTTTGGGGATGAATTGAGGTAATATATGTAGAGGGGCTTAGAACAGTGTCTGGCATGTAAAGCAAGTACTCAGTATATGATTTGATATCTTAGTTGTGATTGTTTATGGCTTTTCTTTGTTCTACCTACTATGGTTTTAGTTGTTAACTTGGGACTCAGTCTTCCTAATCTTAGCTGTATGGGTATGAGATACCCATTAAAGTATCTCAACTTTAATGGGTTTTAATTTGTGTTTCCCTGATAACTATGATATTGGGAATATTGACTATGCCAAAGCCTTTGACTGTGTGGATCACAATAAACTGTGGAAAATTCTGAAAGAGATGGGCATACCAGACCACCTGACCTGCCTCTTGAGAAACCTGTATGCAGGTCAGGAAGCAACAATTAGAACGGGACATGGAACAACAGACTGGTTCCAAACAGGAAAAGGAGTATGTCAAGGATGTATATTGTCATCCTGCTTATTTAACTTATATGGAGAGTACATCATGAGAAACGCTGGGCTGGAGGAAGCACAAGCTGGAATCAAGATTGCTGGGAGAAATATCAATAACCTCAGATATGCAGATAACACCACCCTAATGGCAGAAAGTGAAGAACTAAAGAGCCTCTTGATGAAAGTGAAAAAGAGAGTGAAAAAGTTGGCTTAAAGCTCAACATTCAGAAAACTAAGATCATAGCATCCAGTCCCATCACTTCATAGCAAACAGAGGGGGGAACAGTGGAAACAGTGGCTGACTTTTTTTTTTCTGAGCTCCAAAATCACTGTAGATGGTGATTGCAGCCATGAAATTAAAAGACGCTTACTCCTTGGAAGGAAAGTTATGACCAACCTAGATAGCATATTCAAAAGCAGAGATATTACTTTGTCAACAAAGGTCCGTCTAGTCAAGGCTATGGTTTTTCCAGTGGTCATGTATGGATGTGAGAGTTGGACTATAGAGAAAGCTGAGTGCTGAAGAATTGATGCTTTTGAATTGTGGTGTTGAGAAGACTCCTGAGAGTCCCTTGGAGTGCAAGGAGATCCAACCAGTCCATCCTAAAGGAGATCAGTCCTGGGTGTTCATTGGAAGGACTGATGTTGAAGCTGAAACTCCAATACTTTGGCCACCTGATGTGAAGAGCTGACTCATTTGAGAAGACCCTGATGCTGGGAAAGATTGAGGGCAGGAGGAGAAGGGGATGACAGAGGATGAGGTGGTTGGATGGCATCACCGACTTGATGGACATGTGTTTGGGTGAACTCCAGGAGTTGGTGATGGACAGGGAGGCCTGGCACGCTGCAATTCATGGGGTCACAAAGAGTCAGACACAACTGAGTGACTGACCTGAACTGAACTTCCAACAAGAACATTGTTTGTAAGCGTATCTAAACACTGATCTAGACAGGGTGGGTATGTGTCTTGGCAGTGGTGAGATATTGGGTAGTCAGAATGTGGGAGCCTTCCTGAAGCCTATAAGACACTGGACCCTTCTCTGGGCTTTGCCCTATCTAAGATTTTTCTGCATTAGCTTGTGTTCATAGAGGCAAAGGGCTTGTTTGAGGAAAAAAAAAAAAAAAACGCAAAACCTACTTGGATTTAGAAGGAGAGTTTCTCAGTGGGCTGTTTCATTCTGAGATAAAATTTTAAAATCTCAGTGTTCTGACTTAGAAGTACATTTCTGCATCAGTTTTGGTTATGCCAGCATGGATAAGTCTCATTCTAGACTATATATATATATATATATATATATATATATATATATATATATATATTATTGTTATTTCCTACCTTTCTAGAAAGCCTGATTTGTTTGTTGTTGTTGCTCAGTCACTAAGTTGCATGCAACTTTCTGTGACTGCATGGACTGCAGCACTCTAGGCTCCTGTGTCCTCTGCTGTCTCCAGGAGTGTGCTCAAATTCATGTCCGCTGAGTCAGTTAATAAAGCAGGCCATCAACTTATGCCTCTCCTTGGCTTATATTGATCCAAGATTATTAGTAGGCAGTTTTATATTACTTTACAATTTTTGTTTTGAAATAATTTTATACTTAGAGAAAGCTTCAAGAATAGTACAGAGTTCTTGTATACCTTCATGCTGCCTCTCTTAGTATTAACATTATAATCCTATAACCATAGGACAGTTAAGAAAACCAGGAGAGTAACAGTGGTACGATACAAAGCTCTTAGCTTATCTACAGACCTTGTTTACATTTCACTACCTTCCCACCATGTCCTTTTTCTCTGGTCTGGGATCCTGTCCTGGATTCCATGTTGTGTTTAGAAGTAGTCATAGTTTCCTTGTCTCCTCTGATCTGTGAGAGTTCCTCAGTCTTCCTTGGTCTTCCACAAACTTGACACTTTTGAAGAGTACTGATTATTTCACAGAAGCTCCCTGAGTTTGAGTTTGTCTGATGATTTACTCTTGCGTAGACTGAAGTTAAATACTTGTGGTCAGGAATGCCACTGGAAGGGGGCAGTGCCCTTCCCGGTTCATCATAGGAAGGGCACATGATATTGATGCGTCTTATTATTGGTGATGCGGACCTTGAGCACTTCGTTAAAGTAATGTCTGTCAGGTTTATCCACTCTTTTCCTTTTGTAATTAATAAATAGCTTTGAGGGAGATATTTTAGGGATATTCAGATATCTTGTCCTCATAATTCAGTACTTCCTTCTATTAAATTCTATAAAGGAAATCATCATTTTACCTTGATACTTAGCCAAATGGCTCAGAGAAAAGAATTTGGATTTAAAAGCCTGGACACATGGGTGCCCAAGAATTTGGTGTGTGGCTAATTGTAGCAGTTGAGTCCTTCTGAATATGCCTGATCCTCAAGGCTGAATGAGGAGAGGAAGTAGGCTGACATGGGCATTGTAGGTGTCTGAGACAGCTGCCGGATTCAGTCACATTCACGGCACATTTCTGGAACTTATATCATAGAGCCCCTGCTGCCACTCTTTGGGACTCTGACTGACCCCACCTCCAAGCCATTCCACACTGGAGTTTGTGAGGATTTCAGCTCAGCATCCCCAGGGTGTTTATTTCCTAGTTTCTCAGAGGGAAGCCATCGTGTGTCTACCCTGGCCCCTCTCTCCAATCCGAGAGTCAGCTATCTCCACAGATGCCCATGTAAATCATCTTTAGTAGAACAATGAGAATCTGGGGAAAACCCCTCCTAGGGAAACGAGTGCCATTTCATTATAGGAGAGAAAAAAACAGTCCTTCAAATCTGGTTCATCTCACAGTCTAAATGCAAGTTCTTAATTAAAAGCCAACAGAGATTTCTAAAGTTGGAGAAAAACTGGAGCAACAACTTTTAAAATTATCCTGTGGGCTTTTCTTCCTTCTTAGTCTCTTAAAGGGAAAAAGGCTAATAACCATTCAGTGGGAAATTGCTGTTCCTTCAGAACAAGGAAGTGAATGAGAATGAAAAGTGGCATCCCAGAGGGATGGGGAGTCATCCTGTAATTAGACTGGGCACCATGTCGAGAGGCAGCAAAAAATTACTGGAATGGATCAATGAGGAATTATCCTATTAGACCTTGATGCTTTATTCTAATTTCTAGTTTCTGAAGGAATAAGCAAAAGGCCATGCCTTACACTTTTGTGTTTTTCTGCAGAACCTGAAACAGTCCTGAGCATGAAGTAAGAACCAGGGGATCCATGTTTATCCACTTGAGGATTCTGTAGTTCAAAGTTTATGGCATTTTTGTGAGGTGTGGTTTTTGTTTGACTGCATCAGTGCTGAATGGTGGCCACAATGATAGATTCTTTATGTCTGGGGTTTCTCTACCTTGCCCTATTGGTATTTTAAGCCAGATAGTTCTTTGCTGTGGGGACGACCTTGTGCATTATAGATTTTAGCACCATTATGCACTAGAATACCAGTAGCACCTCCAAGTTGTGACAATCAAATATGTCTTCAGACATTGCCAGATGTTCAGGGGGGAAGGAATCACTTTGATTTGAGAACCATGGCTTTATTTCTTTATCCCACAGTCACACGGCAAATAGATGGTAGAACTGAGACCAGGGTCTAGAAAGTCTGAGCCCCAGCCTTCAGTAATTTCCATGACATAAGCCTACTCGTTGGCTTCCATCGTGGCTCAGAAAGTAAAGCGTCTGCTTACAATGCGGGAGGCCCGGGTTCGATCCCCAGGTGGGGAAGATCCTCTGAAGAAGGAAATGGCAACTCACTCCAGTACTCTTGCCTGGAAAATCCCATGGGAGGAGCCTGGTAGGCTACAGTCCATGGGGTCACAGAGTCAGACACGACTGAGTGATTTCACTTCATCACTTCAAGCCTACTCATTGATTGCATTGTCAAGGACATGGGTAAGAACATCATGTTGGGAGCATTGATATAAGCAGCCCAGATTTTTAAAAAAGTGGATTCTGTGCACAAGTCAGGTTAATAGTGGCATGGAGGCCACCTTAAAGAATGAAGACATTCTGTCCATTTTGCAGGAGGACCCCTTATCACAGAGCCATGCAGTGATCTAACTGGAGATTTGGCTTTGCCTCCTTCTGAGAACTAGCAGCGGTCTGGGGCAGTTCTGAATCCAAATCTCTTTCCCTAATTTACATACCGCCTCCATCTTAGCAATACAGAAGGGAAATGAATAAAAACAATTATCCTCAAAGACATTCAGTCTGGTCTTGACTTGTTAAGAACGATAAAAGTCAGCAGTTAGAAGCATTTAATACAGCCGAACAAACCATAGAGTCTCAAACAGCTTCATCTGGTGCATTTCCTCTCAGTGGCAAATAAAAGGAAGACTATAATTAGGGCATGATTCTGTTCAAGCTATCCAATAAAAGCTTTTAAAAATGATTGCCCTTATAGAAAGCAATGTAAGGAACAAAGGAATCTTGCATGGCTTATTATTTGTCTATTAGTATTACTATGTGATAATCTCTACATTTGTATTTTAAATCAAAGGGAAACAGTAAAATGCTCACATGATTTCTTAAGTGTATTTTTGACAACACATTTAAAGTGCACTGGATTCTCTATTTTGAAAGCCAGTTCTCAGGTTTTCAATGATCAATAAGTGTTTCTTAAACTCCATGGTATTTTCCAAGTCTGGATAGTGCACAAAGTTTGGTTGAAATATCTGTCCCCATTACATTCTAGAAATTGAAAGTAGAGTGAGGAGAGAAATCAGTGACCTTCAGTCTTCAATGTGCACACAGATCACCTGGGGGAGCTTATTAAAGTGAGTTTCTGACTCAGGAGGTCTGGAGTTGGGCATGATATTCTGCATTTCTGAGAAGTTTCCAGTTGATGCTGATGTTGCTGGTCCCACAATGACATTTTGTGAAGCAAGAATCTAAGTGACAAGTTAAAGATATATAAAGTAAGCAGAGTTCCAGTTACTAAATTCAAAGTGTGGCCTCCTCTAAGCTCAGAGAGCTATACTTTTCTTAAATGTGTGGTGTAGCAACCACTGAAGATGTTTATGTGTCTGGTGCTTAAGTGCATTGCCAGTGCCGTGTGCTGTTCCTGATGCTTGCAAAATAATGTTTGCATGTGGAGACGTGGGTAGAGATAGGCATCCATACATGTGCACCTCTGACAAGTGTCTAAACCGCTCAGAAGACCATTTGCCCTCCGGCATTGGTTGTTGCCCTCTGCTTCCACTGCAACATCCATAACTCCCATTGTTTACTCAGGTTATATGACTCCCAGAGACTCTTCCGACTGGGGTCTTTGACCCAACCCTGTACTAGTCATGTAGTCCCTTGAGGACATTCCTAGTAATTCTCTGTGAACCAGATGCAGCGTGAGGCAGAAATAGGAGTAAGTAGAGTCCTGTTGTCTTGTTTCCCATGAACGTGTGAAGGCCTTCGCTCTGCAGGTTCGCTCATGGCTGACGGGGACACTGTGTTCACTTATCAGCTGAGCTGCTAGGTCAGTGCAAGTAAATCTTTCTGCAGTGATGGAATTTTCTATTTCTCTGCCGTCCAATTGTTAGCCATTAGTCACACGGGGCTCTTGAAAACTTGAAATGTAGCTTGTGTGACTGAGGAATTTAATTTGAATTATGTTTAAATAAAATTTAGGGCTTCCCTGGTGGCTTAGCTGGTTAAGAATCTGCCTGCAATGCAGGAGACCTGGGTTCAGTCTCTGGGTTGGGAAGAAGGGAATGGCTACCCACTCCAGTATTCTGGCCTGGAGAATTCCATGGACTGTATAGTCCATGGGGGTCACAAAGAGTCAGACACGACTGAGTGACTTTCACTTTCTAAATCAAATTTAAAGTTAAATACCACATGTGACTTTGGCCACCTCATGCGAAGAGTTGACTCATTGGAAAAGACTCTGATGCTGGGAGGGATTGGGGGCAGGAGGAAAAGGGGACGACAGAGGATGAGATGGCTGGATGGCATCACCGACTCAATGGACGTGAGTTTGAGCGAACTCCGGGAGATGGTGATGGACAGGGAGACCTGGCGTGCTTCGATTCATGGGGTCGCAAAGAGTCGGACACGACTGAGTGACTGAACTAAATTGAACCACATGTGACTGGTGGTTACCTATGGAACTACACAGTTAGATGAACTCAGAGATATATACACTGATAGGAAAAGAGCAGGAAATGGTTGGACTCAACCAAGACTAGACTACTTTTGACCTGGCTTTCTAATATATCAAGGTTGTGAATTGACGTGGGAAATTGTCTTAATTTCTCTGTTCATTTTTATACCTTTCTTTGAAACATATGAGAGACTCGGTATTTAATTTATACTTTAAAAGGATTTTTAGTTTGTTGTATAAGAGATAAGTAGAAAATTTAGAAAATACTGTTACACAAAATGAACTTTAAAAATCATTCATAATCCCACCATCTAAAAATAACCACATTGAACACATGGTAAACATTTTCATGACTAGTCTTCCAGTTCTCTGTGTGTGTATCCTACACAATAATCTATGGATAAATGTATAGATCTATAAATCTATACACAAGTAAACATGGCATAAAGGAAATATAATTTAGATACAGTATTTTTGGGAGGGGTCATAGTGACACAGTACTGGGGAACATGAATCCCCAGATGCCACTGGAAGGGAGAGATAGGGCAATGTACTTCCTTTTTTTAAAAAAAACCTGGGGCTTGCTTTGCATGTTGCATATGATCAACCCGTGAAACTCTTTTGTAGGCATCAAAGAAATGGTGTCTGTGAGTGACTGATGAAAACTCATGGGCTAACAGACGGACTGTAATCTAGGAGCCCTGGATGAGCACTTAGACATCTGAGTTGCTGTCAGTATCACTGGCAAATAACAGATGGAAATGGGGCAGAAAGTAGACCCAGCAAACTCTAGGATGAAGTCTTCATCGTGTAGTGTTAAGTACTAAACAAGATGTTCTCTAGTTAGTAGAGTTGTTTTCCTAAATGCTCTTATGTTACTGCTTAAGCAACCCCTGCCTTTGTTCAGGGCTAGGAAAGGGAAAGAACATTCTCTTGAGGGTCAAGACGGGCATGTTCTGGGGGCAGCTGAGTGGAAGGGCGAAGGTCCTTTGCACAATGAACTTGGAAACCTGGAATTTAAGTTTTTAATATCTGATGACATGCAAGTCATTTTAAGGAATATAGATGCCTTTTTGTAGGAAGGGGAAAGGAGGAAGTGGAGGAGAGAGGCTGCAGAGGTCAAAGTATAAATGGGAGATTCACCCAGAAAGTTTGTGCAACAGGAGCTCCCTAAATGTAGCTCTGTTTTTACTTTGGGTCATGTGCAGTGTTGAGAGCATGTGCAACATTAAGTGCTTAATCAATCTGAAAGCACTATCATAATAACAGCAAGCAATAGTGCTTTTATTCTTTCCTGGCTGCTTCTCAGCCTCACATTGAATGACACTTAGACTTTTTCCCTTGTATTCTGTGAAAGCTTTTTATTGTCCTCCTTGCCACCTAAACCAGAAGCACAAATAAAGGTGCAAAGAACTGATGACCCTGCTTATGAGTTACCAAAGGATTCTTCCTTCTTGAATTTTCTGCCCTCTTTCTAACCAAGTCTCTGCTTAATTTAAACTTACAACTTCAGCGGTATTTTCAGTCTGGAGTGTTGGCTTTGCTGCTTGGTAATATCTTGTGGAAAAACGTGGTCATTCAGAACACAGATTCTGGAGTTACACTGCTGTGTTCAAATACCGGCTCCACTGTTACTTGTATACATTTCTAAGCAGCTGTGTGTCTCAGTTTCCCTTAATGCAGCCTGGAAATAACAATAATACTATTACCTGTTATTAGTATCTGTCATGGACTAGAGATGGGTGTTCCAACCTCATAAAATTGTTGTGAAGCTGAAATTAGTCCATCCTTGTAAAATGCTTATCACAGTGACCAATGCAGTAAACATTCTTTATCTTTTTTAAAAAATATTTGTTTATTTATTTGGCTGTGTTGGGTCTTTTTTAAAATCATTTTATTTACTTATTTGCTTGTGGCTGTGCTGGGTCTTTGTTGCTGTGCTTGGGCTTTCTCTAGTTGTGGTGAGTGGGGGCTACTCTAGTTGCCCCGTGTAGGCTTCTCATTGTGGGTGCCCTCTCTTGTTGCAGAGCACAGGCCCTAGGGCTTGCAGACTTCAGTAGCTGCAGCGACTCCTGAGCTCTAGAGCACAGGCTCAATGCTTGTGACTCCACAGCATGTGGGATCTTTCCAGATCAGGGATGGAACACGTATCTCTTGCATTGGCAGGCGGATTCTTTACCACTAAGCCACCAGGGAAGCCCATAGTAAACATTCTAAAGCGTCTCAGCACAAAGTGCTGAAAAATGTCCGGTGCACACAGGACGTTTCACCCGTGGTAGGCTTGGTTTTCCTGGAGAAATGTTGGCCTGTCACAGGGGAGGGGATTTTTTCCTTTAGAATGCTGCCTGCAGCTTGTGCCTGGTGTGATGCATGCACTCCAGCAGCTAAGATCTAAACAACACAGTGGAAAAGATGAGTCTTTGAACTAGAGCAGAACTGTAACTCTTTTAATTTTAACACACATATTTGAAGGCTTATAAGAAGAGATGAAGGGCCCTGAGTTTAGAGTCAGATAGACTTGGTCTAGATTTCATCTTTATCATTCACCAGCTGTGTGACCTTGGACAAGTTACTTAACATCTCTATCTTTAGGTGTCTTATTTATGCACTGAATACATTTCTTCCAACCTCACAGAGTTGTTAAGAATCAGAAATCAGAGAATCCTGGTAAAGTACACATTTATAGTGACCTGCAAATAACATATTCTCAAGTGTCTATTAGTAAAGGTTGCACACCTTTGTCATTTTTTTTTTCCTCAATAAAAATTAGGTAGCCAAGCTCAGAAAGAACTTTTTCTCTCAAGAACATTCATTTATAGTTTGAATGACACCTACCAAAATCAGATTCCAAACTGGTACTCCCTGCTGCAATATTCAATTCTGGGCATACAGTTGGGGCTTGATTTTAAAAAGGTATGTATACATAAAAATATATATATATGTATGTGTGTGTGCACATGCAAATATATGAATGTATATACACACGTATGCCTCACTTACATAGCACTTACTCTGTGTCAGATATAGTTCTAAGTGCTTAAAATATTAATTCATTTAATTTTTATATGAACTTCCATGATGTAGTACTATTATTATCATCGCCATTTTACAGATAGAAACCCGAGGCAGAGAGAGGTCAAGCAACTTTTCAGGATCTCAGAGCTCCTAGGCAGAGAAGCTGGCATTTGCACTCAGGGGTTTAAGGGACTCAGGAATTTGTGCTCTGACCCACTGCGCTGTGCCACCTGTAAGTATGGCAGTCCTGACTCAGAGTCACAGGTGAGGCCACATAAATTTCTCTTTACATCCTTCATTTTCCTCTGAATCTAGAGATCAGACAACCAGATGCAAAGGAAGTATTTCTTTTGAAAGGCCCTTCTTTTTTCTCCCTCCCCGCCACTCTCTCTGTCTCCTCCAGTTCTTCTGTCAGGCCACTCCGTTCTGTAAGTCCCATTACAGGCTGCTGCTGTCACACTCGGGACACAGTATAATTCAACATGACACATGGTGAGCAGAGATGTGTAGAAATACCTGAAACCATTAGAGCCAAACAGCTTTCTGTTAAAGTTTTTTACGGCCGCATAAATATTCTCCTAGCTGGCTGGAGTCCGTGAGGTATAAATACTCCATTAGAGAATATATCCATGGCAGCAGCATGGCCCTCTGGGTCTTGTCCAAGAGCCCAAGAAAATGCAAGGGTCAGGTGGCACCTGGTTTCTCGGTATTTAAACAGCCTTCTCCAGTTTCCAGCGTATAGAGGCATGATTAACAAGGTCCATTTGACTTATTTCTTCCTTAGAAGAAATCTCAAGGATTATTATTGTTGAGATTCTTACTATGTATTGTAGAGCTCTTGCTATGTGCCCAGCCCTGGGGCAGATACTATGGTAGAAACAGGTAAAAAGTTAAAATACCACACCCCCATGTCATGAATATTCGGATACTCACACATAGCTGTCTAAACTATAAACTGGACTTGAATGAAGTGAGGGACCTCACTCATCCTGAGATATTTTTTTCTATCAGCCATGAAGATGCATGAGAGAAAACATTCATTATTTATTTTCATTTGACCAACTTTTGCTTTCTAAAATAACAAACCACATCTCCAAAATGCAGACCAGAAAAAAAAAAAAAGAAAAACTATCTTGACTGTCTTGTTCTCTCTTTTCTTTAACCATGTTTTTTGAAAAGGTAGAGCTTATCCTTGAAATCACTCTGGACGGCTGACGACACCATACTCTCGATTTCTTAAGAATTAGTATTTTCTCAGCAGGGGTAACTTGAGAGGAAGGAGGGGGCATCAAGAGTGTTTAGGCCAAGCAAGTCTGCATCATCAGCTTGTCCATGGATTTGCTGGATCCACTCATCCTTGCTCGCCCTCTGCCCCCTCTGGCAAAGAGTCGAACACTACTGAGTGACTAACACTTCACTTTCTGTGGCCTATACAGCATCCCAGTGAGATGGGAAGAGAGGAGGCAGTTGGCCTTGTCACTGTTTCATAGGCCAGAAAGTAGGCATGGAGGGAGGCCACACCGGCAGAGGGAGAGATGAAGGGCAGCCTCTCCCCACTGATGTTCCACAGGCTTTCCATTTGCCTGGGCTTCCCCAGACTTGGCTGGTCATCAGTATCTTCTCAGGCGAGGGTTAAATACCCAAATTCCAAGGCTCCCCTCTTGCTCAGAGACTCTGATGAAGTAAGTCTAGGTACTAGGAATGATATTTTTGACCAGCCTCCGGGATGATTCTAAAGAGTAACTCTATATTAAATTACTCCCCTGCTCTCTCCATAATTATTATGAGACGGAAAAGAAAAGTCCCCCTTCAACAAGCTGATCAAAACCACAGTCAGACAGGTACTACCCTGTTGTATGCAGTGCAGTTGAGTCTTAGCAGAAGACAACTTTTGGATAAATAGCTTTTGAGAGGAAGTGGTCCAGCCTGTCCTAAGTAGCTGACACGGGGCCCGCCAAGGTGTAATCCGAGGAAAGAAACATGAAGCCTTCACCCACCAAATGTTCATTTTGGTCATAGATACTGCACACGACTTTGCTTCTCACAGCTCTCTAGTCTGTGTTCCACGAGGTCTTGAAGTCTCTGGGGGTACTTCAGTGTGAAAGGGATGCCAAATTCATCACACAGGGAGTATTCTTTAGCTATGGAATGTCTTGGTCTCATGAGAATTTGGTCTGTTTTCAGGGAATTGTGTGGAAATGGTACATATATATCAGGCTTGGCATGAAGCCTTACCCTCATTCTGATGTTGGATCATTTGGGGGAGAGATTTGCTAAATTTTGCTTCAGTAGATAGGCAAGCCACTAGATCAAAGGATGAGAATTCGCAGAAATTAATTTGAATAAACTCATTTTCTTATATCCCCCATTTTGTTCAGCAAATTACCAACTAAGCCTTATCCATAACAAAGAATAGGAATAGTGTGGATAACTAAAACACACAGATAATTACTACTCTCATTTCCCTCTGAAACTCACAAGAGCCCAGCTTTGTTTAGTAGAAAATCAGATAAACTAGTTTAACTTCTTTCCCTTTCCACCTTCCTGAAGAGACATTCCTTCTAAAAATGTATTTCTTTGAAATAGAAGGGAGGAAGGAAAGGTGGAATTATATCATCCACTTGGAAATACATAAAAAGTCAGTTATATAGTAGTCTCTGTGGATGATTCCAAGATGCAGATGGACATACTGACATATTTGATCATCCCAGGAGCAGCCTGCAAAACCAGAATTTCCAGGTGCAAGTAAAACTACAATGATATGTTTAAGTGAAGAAAGATCCCTGCTGCTGCTGTTGCTAAGTCCCTTCAGTCGTGTCCTACTCTGTGTGACCCCAAAGACGGCAGCCCACCAGGCTCCCTTGTCCCTGGGATTTTCCAGGCAAGAATACTGGAGTGGGTTGCCATTTCCTTCTCCAATGCATGAAAGTGAAAAGTGAGAGTGAAGTCGTTCAGTCATGTCTGACTTTTCATGACCCCATGGACTGCAGCCTACTAGGCTCCTCCGTCCATGGGATTTTCCAGGCAAGAGTACTGGAGTGGGGTGCCATTGCCTTCTCTGGAAGAAAGATCCAAGTCCTCTGTTAATTCAGCTCTGCTGTGTATATACACTGACATGTCTAAGATTTTGCAAAATGTTTGCAAATAGATACTTCAGGGAGAGAGTAGGAGTTCTTTGCCTAGATGTGTTATGGAAAGCCCTGCGTGTATACGATTTGCACACTCTTTGCAGTCAGCACTCGGGGAGGGATCCCAGTGCTGGACCCTCATCTTCAATGGCTGTCTCCACACTTAGGTGGTGTGACGATGAACCGGGTCCAGCCTTTGCCCTGTTTCACCACATGAATTAGGAAGAATATACAGAGTATTACTGAAGTGAATTCAGCTCTGACTGTAATTTTTTTTTGCTTCCCTCCTGATGCCAGAGTTCAAATGATTTTCCTCCCAGCTTGCCTCCCAGTTCTTTAAAAATGATTTTTTGCCAGTTTCATGGTTTTCACTATACAGGAAGACTTTCCTAATTCATTTCATGACTAACACTCATTGGATGGCAGAAGTTTGGTTAACGTTTAAGCTTCTAAATCATGTTAGCCCCTATCCCCAAATTCCTCTTATTCTAAATCCCTGGAAACTGTTGCTTTGAATGAGCAATGCCTTTTTCCTAACTTTTTACTATCAGCAGATTCTGGATGGGGAATTTAAACAGTCAGTAAATACATCTGAAGGAAATTTGAGTTGGAACTAAATTTTGTTTAATAGTAATACAGTGTTGGATTTAGCAGTATAAAGAATTTGAAAATGCATCATAATAATAGGATTGGAGGTATAAAATGGTCATCAGAAGGCTTCAATCTAAACGTTTGTGGAGACATTGATTCGACGTACTTCTCATTAGATCTGTGCAGATTTGTAAAAACAAAATTTATTTACCTAATGTAAATATACATTTGCTTTTCCTCTTCGACCATCAGAGCCAACAAAATGTCTCATGGACTCAGACTTCTCAAGTTTTCATGATTTCTTTCTGCATTTGTTTCCCCCCTTTAGAAAATCTCTATAAATATACTTTATCTTCTGAGCACCTCTTCTTCAGACTCTGACAACAGATTTATGCTTTTGTAGAGATTCTTTACCCCTAAGAGTATATGGTTTCGCTGCTTAGATCTTTCTTTTTAACAAAGCACACAAGTGCTTTCTTTGAAACTAGTCTTTCTCCACTCCCTGCCTTCTCTCTTCTAGTTTTGGTGAGCTGACTCCCACTGTAGCATATGCCATGTGGTATATACAGAAAGACTGGATATTCCCATGACTTTTTCTCCCCACACAATTATTTTAATAGGTGCCACCTCCTCTCCTAGGAGAATGTTGGTTTTGGTATGTAGTTTGGCATAGAAGCATGACATGGAACGTAAGTGTAACATAGCTTTGCAGTATTTTAGTAACTCTATTTTTTGCACCCTCTCAAAGGTTTTAATGTTTTTATCCTCAGCCTTCTTCTCTGTAAACTTCTTCTCCCTTGTTGTGCTCACATATTTAAGGCTAAAATCAATATCTCCAGGCCTTCTCTCTTTTCATGAGGTTGATTCAACAAATGCTTACTGACTCTGGGTTAGACTCTGTTAATGGTACAATGAATGGTAGCAATGAATAGAACAGATGAATTCCAGCTCTCATAGAGCTTGCACTTTTATACAGAAGAGACAATAAACATAAAAGTGTGAAGTGATGAGTGCTATGGAGGCTGTAAAGTAGAGTAGGGACAGTAGGAAGGGAAAGAAATGCTGCATTTTTAAGGTGGTGAAGGAAAGTCTCTCTGATGACACCCAAGCAGAGACCTGAAGAAAATGAAGGGGTACTGATAATGTACCTTCCCCTGTGGATCAGACAGTAAAGAGTCTGCCTGCAATGCAAGAGACCCAGGTTCGATCCCTGGGCCAGGAAGATCCCCTGGAAGAGGAAATGGCAACCCACTCCAGTATTCTTGCCTGGAAAATCCAATGGATGGAGGAGCCAGGTGGGCTGCAGTCAATGGGATTGCAAAGAGTCGGACAAGACTGAGCAACTTCACTTTCACTTTTCACTGATCATGTGGCTATGGGGGAATGGTGGTCCAGGCAGAATGAAGAGCAGGTGCAAAGACCCTAAGGTGGGAGTGGACTGGAGGGGTCCTAGGAAAACCAAGAGGCTGGTATGGCAGGACAGTATTGAGTAAGGGAAAGGAAGGCAGGAGGAGAGGCCAGACAGTAAGCAGGGGACAGATTTTGAGCAATGACTGGAATTTTGGATTTTATAGTGAATGAGATTGGAGTGTTTTGAGGAAATTAGTGACATAACCTGACTTGTTTAAAAAGTATCATCAATGTTGTATGGATAATAGATGACTGAGATTAAGGGAGAAATAGGGAGGACTGTTAGGAGAATATCTTGGTGACACAGGTGAGAGGTGATGGTGTCTTGGTCTGGGGTGGTAGTAGCTACAAAGGCAGGGAGAAGTGTCTGATTCCAGCTGTACTTTGAAGGTAAAACCAACAGGACTTGGTCAAGGACCAATGTCAATAGATGATACACATATTTAAGAACAAGGAGAAGGTTGATGACATTGGGTGCATGGAGAAGTTCAGGTTTTTATGAGTTAAATTTGAGATACTCATGTCTAGGTAGCAATAATCAGTAGCAAGTTAGTTGTGTGAGTGTTTAGCTCAAGCATGGAAGTATAAATTTGGAGATATTTGATCTTTTTAGACATGAAAATGAATTGATCATATAGGCACAGAGAAAGAAGAGGTCAGAGGAATAAGTACCTGGGCCCTCAAACATTTAGTCTAGAGGTTAGGAAGCTAGGAAAAACTAGCAAAGGAGAGTGAGAAAGAATGGTAAGTAGAAATAGAATTGAAAGAAAATATTCCAAAAGCTAAGAGAAGAAAGTATTTCAAGATTCAGGGTGTAATCAAAGATATCAAATGAAATGATAAATAAGACAAGTGCTGAGAAATAATGATTGAATTGGACCACATGGAAGCTGTTAGTGTCAATGACAGAGATGTTCCAACAGAGCACTGGGGAAAGAAACCGTAGTAGAACTGGTCACGAGAGATTGGGAGGAGAAGATGTATACAACAATGGTAAAGGACTTTTTTCTGTAAAGAGGAGATTTATAGGATGGTTGTGAAGTTCAGGGAGTTTTTTTAAAGACAAAAGATAGTAGAACATGTTTGTGTCTTGTGAGGGATGATCCGATGATGCCAGAGCAGTGTACAGGTAGGTTGGGGTCAGATCTAGGTCTGTCTTATAAAAAGGGTGGTTTCAGAGAAAACCACAGAATAAATGTAATGATTATAATCCATCCTAACAGGAGGGAAGGCAGAGTAAATGGGTGCAGATACAGCTCGGTGTAGAGATTTCACAGTGAGAATATATGAAACGGGGTATTGCCCCCCTAATCTTCCAAAGACATCTGATGCATAAGAAGAGTGAAACTCATCATCTGATCCCATCCTGACTGATGAGATTTTTTATTAAAAACACTATTGTTTTGCTGATCTCTGAATCAGTAAGTTTTTAGTTCCGTTTCTTATTTTATCTTTATTTTGTCACCTCATTATTTCTCATTTCTGCCCCCTTTTTACTAGCTGTGGTGCTACAATTCCTGGTCAGTGAGGTCAGTTGACTCAAGGATATGTATTTAATAACTTTATTATTTCTTTTTGAGTGAAAAGCTCTATTTAGCATATTTGTTCTTCACTGTTTGACAATTTTCTCAGTATTAGTCAAGGTATGTTCTTTGATCTACAATATTTTTTCTTGCTCTTTGGGTTGTTTCATAATGAATACCATCATCTCAATAGTTTTCCTTTTTGTCCAACCCTTAATAGTCTTTTTTGTATTATTACCATCTCTTACTTTCTTTTTTTTTAGTGTAGAGAATCCTATATTTAGGTTCTCTGTACTGTCTTATCTGCCTCACTTTGTCTGTATATAATTTTCTCAATCCCTCTTTTATATTTATGCTTTCTTTCATTTGCTTATGCTATTTCTGTTTGCTCTGGTTCATCAAACGCTTCTGTAGCTGGGAAAGTCTCTTTCGTTTGGTATAACCTTCACCTCGTGTCCTTCCAATGGATATTTTCTTTATATCATATTTTAGCATATTACCACTTCCCTGACATCTTGAGAGGAAGGCTTCTTATTCTACTATCATTCTTCTTATCATAGTTGGAATTTTTTCTTAGTCTAAACAGGACTTGGTTTATCCTTTTTTTATTTATTCAGTAATTCAGGGATTTGGAGAAAGAAAGTAATATTAGCTATTACCATAGCATGATTAACAGAGAGGCTATCTTTCATTTTATATTATACAAGCCCCCAAAATTTATTATAAATAAATCTTATTCATTGTAACTGACCCATTTTTTCCAAGTTATTATTTTTTCAGACTGTTGGTATAATTCACAACAAACAGTCATAAAACAGTTCCTTGGTATCTCGGTTTAGTTTGCTAGGCTGAGCTCATATCCAGGGTAATAAAGTTTTTGTAATACTGGCATTTAGAGTAAGAAATAGGAAATAACCATGGAGGAAAGGCATTTGAGTCTCCTGTGTTCCATCTTGGAGATATTATTTTTCCTACCCTAAGCCATGAAGTCAGTAGTGTTCTTCTAACTATGGTGCTCTAGTACAGAAGGAATTAACAAAGGAAATTGGAACGGATGGCATGTCTTCTGTTCTTTATATATCGCATCAACTTTCACAATAACAATAGAAATATAAACAGAAATGGAAAGAGCAGTGGAAACGCAGGTGATAAACTTTTGTAGCTAAAGGAGGACACCTGAATCATTGAGCAATTATAGAGCTCATTGCTGTCCATCTATCACCATTGACATCTGGAATGAATGAGATGGGCATGGAACAGAAAGGAACAAGCCTGAAAGTCATACCTTAATACTTGACAATTCTCCTAACAAACAACTTCTCAGGAATAATTTCTTGAGGATGGATTTGTATTTACAGTTATGCATTATTCACAAATATTGTTGAGTACCATTATGTTGAGTACAGTTTTGTTTAACTAGAGTAAACTCTAAGTAATTCTTTTCCTAGTGTGTGTTCAGTTCTTAATAAATGGTATTTTCATTAAAAGTGGTCTTGCTTTAAATAAATGCTTTAAGATTAGCAGCAGAATGTGAACTGGATGAATATTTACTTATCATTTTCCTGATTAAGTAGACTAGGGATTACCGTACGTCTAAAAAACATATTTGATTGATATTTTTGATATATATTCTTAAAATTGTGTCTCTTACTGCTTTCTTCTTCTTTTCCTGAGCTGTCCAACCGTGAGAGTCTGTTGACACCAATTTTCAACACCATCCTTCTTGTCTGCAGGACTTATGCCACATCTATTTGTATGCCATGTGTCACTTTCGATCCTTAATCTTGTTTCTTGATCTCAAATTAAATCATTGTTTCATCCCAAGTGCCATCTTGAGCTTTAAGTTATTTTTATTACATGTCCACCTTTACATTTTGTTATCCTTGTATTTTTGAGAATTTACTTAGTCTTCCTTTTCCACAGACTCATTCTATTTAAAAAACAAACCAAAGGAAACCTCCTTCTCATTGATTTTCCCTTCTAAGACATTGGCTCCATGTTTCATGGATATGCTTTTCTCTGCCTTTATTTTTATTTTCTCCATTAATTTCTCTTGATCCCCCACTTTTTTTTCCTCCTAGGAACTGAACTGTCTCTTTTGAAGAGTTTATACTCTCTTCTGTCCTCTTCAAGAGCCACCTTTTCCTTGATGTTTGCTCACTGATCCTCTCACCCATCTCCAGCGTTTCCGATTTCTCACTACAATAGGGGATTCCTGTCTTCCTGAAATTTTCTCTTGCTGAGCTGTAATTCCAGGAGACAAACAGCTTTCACTCTGGGTTTTACAATGCAGGATGAGCTTTGCCAGCTTTCTTTTGCCTGTGACTCCATCTTGCACAGGTGGCATCCCAGTAAGTGTGTTCTCATGGACCAAATTGCTGTGGGCTTGTTGGTCTGTTTATAACCTTTGTCCAGACTGCACACTGCTTGCAGGAAGACAGCTCCCCTAGCACATAGGCTCCCAGACCAGGTGCAGCAGAGGCCTACAGCTCCACTGGGCTGCCCAGAGCCACTTCAGGACATAGGGCAGGCCGAGGGGCACAGTGGGGGATCTCTGCTTCTGGCAACAATGTGAACACTTCTTACATAACTGGGATTCTGTGTAAGGCTTGCTTTGGAAAGAAATGGG
Organism: Bubalus kerabau; assembly: GCF_029407905.1. Lineage (NCBI taxonomy): Eukaryota > Metazoa > Chordata > Mammalia > Artiodactyla > Bovidae > Bubalus > Bubalus kerabau. The sequence goes on along the minus strand of NC_073626.1, from coordinate 28,799,135 downwards.
TTTGCTGTTAATAATAAAATTTGGAAATTGTTGGTAGAGCGAAGGAGCATTGACCATGGACACAGAAGGTTCTCTGCCTACCAGCTGGGCAGTCTTAGAGCCTGTCATCTGTGAAGTGAATATTGCTGTATTTTATCCAACACACTTGGGAGAATTATAAGAGATAGGGTGAGAATGCATGAATAACTGAAAAAAAACTGAAATAACGGAAATAAACCCCTTATGTCAATGTGCATATACCTTGAAAAACAATGTTTAATGAAAAAAAATGAGTAGCAGAATGGTAGACACAATGCAATAACATTTATATTAATTTGAAGACAGAACAACAGTGATTATTGCTAGAGGCTTAGGGCCGGACATGAGGACAAAATGGACTTGAGACTGATATTAAATGCTTATTTTTAAAATGAAGCAATAAAATCAAATATTAAAAATAGTTATCATGTGTTTGATCTCTCTCTATATACATATGTATCTCCTCTCTTTGTCTAGTCCCTAAAACTGTCTGTTCTAAATGAAACGTTTAAGTAGAAGAGAAGATAACTAATTGATGTTTTGCTTTTTAATGGTATGCTCATACATTGGAACATATTTAAACCAGTTCATACCCTCTGTTCTGCTCATTGTTTCATTACTGACAACATGAAGGGAAGCTAGAATTCTGGGGAGTTTTACCATTTACTTTTTTTCAACTGCCTCATCCCTTTTCTCTACTCAGAAACAATCTCTAAAGTGAATTAATTTTTCACTGCCAGTTTGGAACACAGATCAAACCTCTTTCTTGCCAGGATTGAATGCCTGCATATCAGCCCTTTGAATTAACTAATCAGGGACTCCACTGCATAGCTTCCTACTCACCAGGATCCTGAGCATTGATCTTCCTCAAAGGGTTCTGCATGCTGCCTCCCTTCATGGAAATGGCATACAGCCAAGAGTGTATTCTCTTTTCTTTCCTTCTTCTGTTCCTAACCAGTAAGAAAGATAAGTTAAGAATATTTCCCATTTCCTTTGTTCTCTAAATCTCCCCAGTATTTTTTTCTTTGCTCTCTTCTCTGATTCTGTTTTGACTGGTAATTAATTGCTCCTCTGAGTGTAATCCTTTGTAGCATAGAGTTGACATTACTTAGGAGAGGAGAAGGCAGTGGCACCCCACTCCAGTACTCTTGCTTGGAAAATCCCATGGACGGAGGAGCCTGGTAGGCTGCAGTCCATGGGGTTGCTAAGAGTCAGACACGACTGAGCAACTTCACTTTCACCTTTCACTTTCATGCATTGGAGAAGGAAATGGCAACCCACTCCACTGTTCTTGCCTGGAGAATCCCAGGGATGGCTGAGCCTGGCGGGCTACCGTCTATGGGGTCGAACAGAATTGGACACAACTGAAGCGACTTAGCAGTAGCAGGAGATGAGAAAGAGGACTTTGGGGCTGGAGATATGCACTGCAGCACATTTTGGAATTAGCACAGTTCAAGTCCAGCCCTTTTACTGGCCCTTCCTCCTCCTTTAAGGCTGTGATATGTCTTGGGCTCACACCTTTTGTCTCTTTGCCTGCTGGCAGCACCATGGCATTTTCTTGGTGACTTCTCACAGAAGCGATGTTGTGTGCTTCCCATTAGTGGCAAGGGTAGGGCAGGCACGGATAGTCCTCCTATGCCATAGATTCTGAAGTGGATATGAAGAGACCTTCATCTCCACCTTTGATGCAACTGTGATTAAGGTTTGGGTCCTTGGGTGCCTAACTTCAGCCTCTCTCTACTGCACTTTTTGTCCTAACTAAACAGTCTTCCTCATCTTTGTTGGCTCCTGCTCCACTCAGCCCGAAACATGAGGACGTTTTCTGCAGCTGGACTCACTTTCTTGGTGATCACATTCTGTTCCACTTTAAATACCATCTATATGCTAATGAATCCTCAATAGATATCTTTTATCCTGATCTCTCTCCTGAACTCATTTATCTTATTTCCTAGACATACATCAGAATATTTAACAGGCATTTCAAATTTAGTTTGGTCCAAGATTTCAATTCCCCTCCATCTCAAAACCAAACTCTTTCCAAGTTTTCTCAGTGTGACAATATCAGTCACCCACCCAGCTAGCTTCTGCTAAAAACCTTAGAGTCAATATTGACTCATTTATCTAAACTATTGCTATCAGTTGGTTGTGTTTGCCCTACTTTCAAAATATATCCCTAATTTGACCCCTTCTCACCATTCATTCTATTATAAACCACTCTTCTTTCATCTGGTTTCTTACAGAAGACTGCTAACTGGTTTGCTTGACCCCACTTTACTTTCTATAATCTATTTTTCCACAGCTACCGGAGGGGTCCTTTTAATATAACAAAAAAGAAACAGACTTACAGATACAGAGAACAAACCAGTGGTTACCAGTGGAGAGAGGGAAGGACAAGGGGTAAAAGAGGGGTAAGGAATTAAGATGTAAAAACTGCTATGTATAAAATAAATAAGCTACAAGGATATATTATTGTATAGCATGTGGAATATAGCCAATATTTTATAATAACTGTAAATGGAGTATAACCTTTAAAAATTGGGAATCACTACATTGTACATCTGAAACATATAATACTCTTAAGTCAACTAAACTAAGATCATGGCATCTGGTCCCATTACTTCATGGCAAATAGATGGGGAAAAAGTGGAAACAGTGACAGATTTTTTTTTCTTGGCTCCCAAATCACTGCGAACAGTGACTGCAGCCATGAAATTAAAAGAGGCTTGCTCCTTGGAAGAAAAGCTATGACAAACCTAGATAGCATATTAAAAAGAAGAGACATCACTTTACTGCAAAGGTCCATCTAGTCAAAGCTATGGTTTTTCCAGTAGCCATGTACAGATATGTGAGAGTTGGACCATAAAGAAAACTGAGTGCCTAAGAATTGATGCTTTCGAACTGTGGTGTTGGAGAACACACTTGAGAGTCCCTTGGACAGCAAGGAGATCAAATCAGTCAATCCTATAAGAAAGATGTATGACAAAACCAATATAATACTGTAAAGTAATTAGCCTCTAATTAAAATAAATACATTTAAATTTAAAAAAAAAAAGAGAAATCAGCCTTGAATATTCTTTGGAAGGACTGATGCTGAAGCTGAAGTGCTACTACTTTGGCCATCTGATGTGAAGAGCTGACTCATTGGAAAAGACCCTGATCCTGGGAAAGATTGAAGGCAGGAGGAGAAGGGGACGACAGGATGAGATGACTGGATGGCATCACTGACTCAATGGATATGAATCTGAGCAAACTCTGGGAGACAGTGAAGGACAGGAAGTCCTGGCATGCTGCAGTCCATGGAGTAGCAAAGAGTCAGACACGACTTAGCAGCTGAACAACAACAGCATTGTACATATGAAACATATGCTGCCAAGTCGCTTCAGTCGTGTCCGACTCTGTGCAACCCCATAGACGGCAGCCCACCAGGCTCCCCCATCCCTGGGATTCTCCAGGCAAGAACAGTGGAGTGGGTTGCCATTTCCTTCTCCAATGCATGAAAGTGAAAAGTGAAAGTGAAGTCGCTCAGTCGTGTCTGACTCTTAGCGACCCCATGGACTGCAGCCCACCAGGCTCCTCCGCCCATGGCATTTTCCAGGCAAGAGTACTGGAGTGGGTTGCCACTGCCTTCTCTGTATGAAACATATATAATACTGTAAATCAACTATACCTCAATAAAAAATAAAAGAAAATTAAAGGTAAGTCAGATTGTGCCACTTCTCTGCTCAAAATTTCCTAATAACTTCTCAGCATGTTTTTAGGTATTTTAGATTCCCCGTGGTGAATCTGGTCATCTACACATCAGGCCCACTGGTCAGTTCTGATTGCATTTTCCCCCTACTCTCCCTCTCTCCTTCTGGCTACACTGACTTCTCTTCCTAAGGTCACCAAGCACGTGGGACTTTGTGTGTGTGTTAGTCACTCAGTCGTGTCCAACTGTTTGCAATCTCATGAATGTAGCCCACCAGGCTCCTCTATCCATGGAATTCTCCAGGCAAGAATACTGGAGTGAGTTGCCATGCCTTCTCCAGGGGATCTTCCTGACACAGGAATCGAACCCAAGTCTCTGGCATTGCAGGCAGATTCTTTACCATTTTACTTTTGCCTTTGATATTGTTCATCCCTTTGCTTAGACTCATCCCAGGATATTTGCATCTCACCCTTTTTCACTTCCTTCTAGTCTCTACCCAAGTGTTCCCTCTTCAGAGATATATGAGTAGGTGAACTGATAACTGCAGCTTTGTCCCTCAGTATCCCCTTTCATGCTTTCTCTTCACAGTAGTTATTACTCCCTGACTCTTTGTATTTTTTGAATTTTTGCATTTGCATTTATTTCTGTTGCTGTGACTAGCATGTAAGTTCTGTGAGAGAGGGACATTATGATTTTTGTTTACTGTTGAGTTCCAGCACCTAGAAGAACAGTTTCTAAACCCTGGGGTCACATTAAGCCAGACTCAATAAATAATCGTGAACTCAGTGACTAGCGGAGGATGCTTCAGGCTAGGCCGTTTTGAAGGGCCCAGATCACAAGAAATGCTTTGACCGGGAGCAGTCACTTACCAAACCTCATCGTGGTTGAGTTTATACTAGATAAACCATACACTCCAAACTTCTTTGGAGAACAGGTCCAGTTTCAAATAGTTTGTCTTAGCTGTTAATGTTATTTTGTTTCCATAAGTACACAGTCATTTCTCCCACAACATGTTTACTGGTGTGCGCTAGAGGCAAGGCTCTGTAGCTTTCTATTCATTATCTCATCTAATCCTCTCCAGAAGCAAAGGGTACAGTTGAACTTCAGTAGCTTGTCCAGGGCTACTGAAGGCTACCTGACTGACTGGGTCAGTGGTGGAACCAGGATTTGAACCGCAGGAGCCTGATGAGAGAACCGTACTCTCAACAGCTTTGCTTCATAGTCTCTTCCTATTTCTTATATTCTCCGCACCCCCCCCCCCATTTTTGGTTTAGAGATATGACTGTTATGCATAACATCAAGTTAGCAGTGCCCTAAGAGGACTGACAGGCTCTTCCATGTTTTCTGAAGGATGGTGGCATGACATTTTTCTTTTTAAGATTCAACAAGCCATTAATTCTGCAACTTTAGAACAGCCTGCTCCATGCACTGCCCAGCAATATTCTTTCCACTTGTGATCACTGGACAATAAAGAAATCATGTTCTGGTCATCCCTCCGACCCTTGCCCTGCCCTCCTCCCTCTAAGAACTGATTGTTTCCTATGTTCTGCAGCTGCTCAGTCAACCCGGTCGCTGTGATATCCTTCGTGCTAAGGACACTGGACGCAGGAGTCAGGTCTGCACAGTGAGATTGATAAGCGGATGCTGAGCCAATGTGACACAGCTGCTGCTGCAGAGCCAGGAAAAGCAGGTCAAGGTTATCAGGAGAAAGTGTGGCACTTGCCCATAGCTCGGAGCAAAAATATCCCCATGTACTGTTTCCTTTCCCAGCCTCTGTCTTTGAATTCCTTCTTGTTCTTTCTTTCTCTTTTCTCTCTTTTAGAAGGTTGTGGCAAAAGAGACACATATTGAAAGCACTGGACCTCTCTAAAGGAAGGGCATCTATGAATCAACCACTCTGGTTTTCGAACTTTATATGCATTATTGATCTTCCAAGTAGTGCCCCGCTTTAAAAATCAGATTCAGAGATTAAGTGACCATTTGCCATTTATTACTTGATTCTGTTTATTTTTAAGACATGGGTTTACATCTGAAACATACCAGATATCTTGTGCTAATGCATCCAATACCCCTGGCACGTTAGAATATATGCAGCGTAACCAGGGAGGCTGGTTTCTCGTTTCCATTTTTCATTGAATTGAGTGTATTGGTGACTAAATCTGATTTTTCAACCAGAAGAACCTGTTTACCCTAAGGTCTTTTTAGCTATTTCTATGTAATTTTGAACAGAATATGATTTAATTAGGTGAAAATGACCACATGAGATAAACCGACCTTAAAACCAAAGCCATTTAAAAATTATCCTTTTCAGATCAAGGGTACATCAGTTTCTACTGGTAGATCCTGAAGTTATATCAGGCAGATCACTGCCTGGTAGATGATGCCATGCCCCTGTTTAGCATTACCCTGCTACCTGTGGTGTGGCACCTCTTGGAAAACCCGCTTCTCCTCCAGCATCCCCCTCTCCCAGCCCCACCCTCCTTCTAATCAAGCCCTGTCCTATGCCTGAAAATCTTCAGGCTCACGAAAAGTTTGGAGATCTCTGCCTCAATTTTTAAAAACCGTTTTGCCTTTACAGTCCCTTCAGGATATGTCATGTGGAAATAAATATAAAGAGCTCTGGGCTTGAAGTCTTGGTTTATATTTGAGCCCTGGCTCTCATCAGCCATGTGAACTGGGAAAATTGCTCATCTCTTCAAACATCAGTTTCCTCCTTTGTCTGAGAAGGGAGGCAGCAGTGAGATAAAATCTAAGAAGTACCTAGCGTTATACACTTGCAATGAACAAGAGCTATTTTTATAATATCATTATTGTTTCACTGAACTAATTTTAGTGCTTCTGGTAATAAAACCACTCAAGGCAGAGAATGGTTAAGTAGAGAAGAAACTAAAGTGACTTTTCACCAGTACTTTTCTTGTGAGATATGACATTTAAACACAACAAACTCTCCTAGTCAGACCAAGTAACTAGACCATGGAGAACAGACTCCAGATCTTAAAAAGGTAAAACGTGGCCCCAGGACTGAACAGTATATTAGGTGACATCTGTAAAATGGGAATAAAATAGTGCTTACTGCATTGCGTTGTTATTCAAATAGAATGATTTAACATAAGGCATTTAAAATACACAGAGAAAAAAAATCAGATATTAGTGGATAAAAAAATTTATATTTTTAGAACTGATAACATGCCAGTGATTATGGCAGAGAATCTCCTTGGGTTGGAATACTTTAAGGCTGATTGTGGCATTTCTCAGGCTTTGGAGGGTGACTGAATTGTCAGGACCCTGAGACGTTTATTTATTTATGTATCTTTATATCTTATCTCTTGGTACAGAGTCTGGCACAGGCCTTGCATTTAGTGAATGTTTGCTCTCAAATGAGTGGATGAAAGAGTAGAAGAGTGATCTGTCATGTCTAATTCTGAGGGTTATTTGGTTGAGATCATATCATTTGGGTGCAAATTCCTTAATTTTCTTCTTCACTTTGTCTACCCACCCCAATGCATCGGGTTTTGAAATTCTAAACCAGGCACAAAATTCTGCAACCTCTCTACCTCTTCTCACTCCAGGAAGCATCTGCCTGGAAGTAATCTGGCGTCACTCACTCCCAAGTCAACAGGGCCCAGGCAGGGAGATGAGTGAGTGTAACTGGCTGGGTGATGGTAGCTGAGCCCTCCACAGAAAGCAGGCTGTGTGAGGGAAGTAGCCTCTAGTACTTTTTTACTCCTGTCCAGTTAGTGCCTAGAACAGTGCCTGCCCCGTGGTCCTTCATGGATAAATATTAGTTGAAGGACTGAGTAAATAAATGCTCAGTATAGGCTGACTTTTGCAAGGCAGCAGTGAAGACCCAGTGTTGTCCAACACTTAGATTTCTCCAAAAAGAGAGAGAATCTTCTACTTGCATGTGAAATCCCTTGATTTCAAATGTTGGCAACAAATTAAAAATGTTGAAAACAATATGCAGGTCAAACAAAAAACATAACTTGGGGAAAAGTCGAGCTCCTAGGCTCCCGGCTTTAGACCCCTGCCATCAGTACCAGCTTATGCGAGCCTTTACCGTTTCCCCTTCTTCCTGTGTGCTGGGCAGCGCAGATTGTATTTTCTTCATTTTATAGATAAGGTCACCGAGGCTCAGAGAAACTGATTGACTTGTTCAAGGTTACAGGCCTGGTCTCAAGTCTTGTGCGCATTCCAGAACACCCTTCTGATTCTTCTGACATCCTTTAACATCACAGGCCATAAAGTTTTTGAGACCTCACAGATTTTGGTTTCTCTTCTTCCTTGGACTCCCTGGCACTTCCTTCCTGATGCTTCTCTCCATCTTCCAAGCAATTCAGTCCATGCTGCTATGATGTAGCATTATAATTGCAAGTAAATAGCTTCTAGTTTGGTGTTATTAATTCACAGGTAGGCCTAGTTTTTATTTTGTTAAACACCTGTTTGCACAGATATCAGTTTGAATCATTGATAATTTATAGCTTTATTTGTTTGGCTCTATATTTGGTCACTGTAAAAAGACCAGAATAATAATGTTTTAAACAAGATAAAAGTTGCTTTTCTTTCCTCTGTTTCATGTAAATCTGAACATAAATAATGCAGGGATGTTATGGTGGCTCCCAAGAGTCCCAGAGCTAGACCTCTTCCATCTATTTATTATGTGGTTTTTACCCTTGCCAGCTTCGCTAAGGTCTCTCATCAGTATGTTTATATTAAAGTCAGATGTTCAGAGGAGAGAAAAGGGACAACGGCACATCCCCCCTCTTTTTCTTTTATAAATTAAAAAAAAATTATTTATTTGGCTGTACCAAGTCATAGTCAGAGCAGGTAGGGTCTTCAATCTTAATGGTAGCATTGTGCACTCTTTTCGCCACATAGGATCTGAACAGGGATCCTTTGGCATGTAGTACCCTGAACAGGGATCGAACCCAGACCCCCTGCATTGGGAGCTCAGAGTCTTAACTGCTGGAGCACCAGGGAAATGCCCTCTCCCTCTAATGGCAGGAAGTGGAGGTTGTACGCACTGTTCCTGCTCACAGCATACTTTCTTCTACTCATAATAGAATATCATGGGCTGTAAGGGTGTGAGACACAGTTTTTAGCTGGAGGTCCATGGGTTCAGCTGAAAATTCTATTACCATCTGAGGTGACAACAACTATTGGGGAACAACATGTCATCTTTGTCATAAGAGCTAAGCATTAATGTGTTAGCCTTTGAGTGGTATTTTCTAACTAATTAGGTGTTCTTTTATTTAGAAATGTAGTCCTATTTTGCTTTTTATCTTCAGTCTTTAGTATGAGTAATAGATATTTGATGGAATGAATATTTTAAAACATAAAACTAAGGTGTTAAGATTCTTCTCTGAATTATTCGTAGGTTTTCAGATGACTTTTGGTAATTAAAATCGTTGAATATATCAGGCCTTATAGTTGAAAACTGTTGGCTGGGGTCCTTGAACTAGGAATTCGTCAAATTACTCTGTGGAGATAACCACCTTTCCTCCAAGTATTAATTATCTCATCCAGCCAATCGTTTCCCATATCTGTGCCCCTTCTGATACTTGGGTGGTCTCATTGGTGAGAACACGGCAAATATTCCAGGGCAACTGACTTAGATTCCTATGGCTGCTATAACAAATTACCAGAAACTTGGTGACTTATAGCATCAGAAGTTTGTTCTCTCACAGTTTTGGAAGCCTTAGAAATCTGAAATCAGTATTATTGGGCAAAAATCAAATGCTCAGCAGGGTTGTACTCCCTTTGAAGATTGTAGGGGAATATTTGCTCCTTGCCTCTTCCAGCTTCCAGGGTCTGCCAGCATCCCTCAACTTATGTTCATGTAGCTCCAGTCTGCTTCTGTCATCACGTGGCCTTCTCTTCTGTGTCAAATGTCCCTCCCTGTCTTCTTAGGAAGATACTTGTTTTTGCAGTTAAGGTTCACCTGAATAATCCAGGATGAACTTCCCATTTTAAGACCTTTAATCATATCTGCACAGTCTTTATTAGGTGGCATTCACACAGTTCATGTATTAGGACCTGGAGAGTCATTACTCTGCCTATACAGCAGTATTATTGTTACTAAAAGCAATAGCTGTTTACTGAAGCTATACCATGTGCCAGAGTTTGTGCTAAATATTTCATACAGTTTACTTACTTTTAACTTTACGTACATTTTATTTGACTTTTCAGGAAAGTAACGTTCAGAGAGGCCAACTAACCTGCTCTAGGTCCCTCAGCAGGCCTCACTTCCTTCTTCTCCTTAAGCTGGTTCTGCAGTGAAGCAATTAAATGCTCAACCAACCTAGAATAACAAGACAGAATGCCCCCTTCCCTAATGCCATTACCTAGTTGGTTTAGCACCTGCCTCCCTTCTAACCTCCCTGAGGCCCTTTATATTTCCTTTCCCTCTGCAAGGCCACCTTAATGTCCATTTTATCCTCACTTCACCCTTGTGTGAAGTTGTGCCTCTAGGAGAGGGACCAAATGCCGGTCCAGCTTGTCACAGTTCACCCTGGGACTGTGGGGGGAGTACCACATTTCTTTCCTGCAGCCAGGTCCCCCTCTTTTGTACTTAGGCGTCACAAAGTTGGGTTACAAATGTCATGAGAAAAGGCTCTCTGGCAAGATGTCTAATGTCACTGCTTCCAGTCTCAACCAGACACAGCAGGAGACTAGCTTTTCCCAAGGTATTTTAATGCTTCAGGTTCCGGTTCCGACTGGAATCAAAGTGGTGAAACAACTTCCAAGTGAACTTTCAGAATGTTAGTGGGAAAACCTCGTTCAGTATTAAGTGCATCAGTAGGTGAAGTTGAGAGGATTGGGTGATGAGAATGAGTGGAAGGAGGAAGGGCATATTTTTTCCACAAATTATCTCCGAGTGAAGGCACATGCTGGCAAGGCCTATTGAATATCTGATATGCCATCTTCCAAACAGTTATGTGCGGAGGTAGGGCCAACTCATCTGTATTGCTGCTGTACTAATGTGGTAGCTTACCCATTTGGAGTTAATTGTTAATCAGGCCAGACATTATCTGCAATACTATGCTGAGAGGTAGAAAGAAAAAAAAATCCGGTATCTTATTATCTTTGTCATCAAAATGCTCTAAAATTTTTTGTATAATAACCATAGAAATGGCAGAGATGGGGCTATTAAAAGAACCAAAAAATGCCTCCTGGTTTTGGTTTCTATTTTCAAATAATTTTATGTATGAGCTGAAATTGGCTGGGAAGGATCTGTCACATACTGGCAACTACAAAGCCTGGCTTCCCACAGCACCCTCTCAGTGACACTCATGTTGCTATTAAGAGAAGCCACTTAACAAACCAATTGTCAACACGGGGAGATGAAAACACAATAGTTAATCAGGCTTTACAAGGTCACACATCTAATTCGAATTCTAAAAGGACCCTATTAGTGCCTTCTTTCCCTTGTTCTCCAATGCTGCCTTTCTCCAAATTAAGGGCTGACCATTTTGAATCCCCCTACAAGATAGCAGTCAGTTAATAAAGGCTTGAAGCCCCCTCTGGAGCCTATTAACACCCCCTTTTTTTATGGCAAGCCAAACAAGTAGCTACCTTCTGACATGTGTTGGCACTTTCTAAAAGGTCATTAATGCTCCATATTTCAGAGTATAACCAACCCAAGAAAGCTCACAAGGAGCCCAGCAGGGGTAAAATAAAAACAGTGAGTAATTCATGGAAGCTTCAGTGTCACTGAGGTGGCATAATAGAATAATAGAGAGAATTAGGACACCTCTCTCCCCAAACCCCAGGGAATTTGCAGGGATTTGCAGGGTCAAATTTCCAGGTAAAATCTAGACTAGTGAGCTTTTATGAAACAATCTTGGTCAAATATGTGTGCTGTAGAAAAGCAGCATCACAGTGGTTCGGATTCCTTTCTCTGCCTTTGTCCTTACTCATCAGAATGAATTTTCTACATGGATTGGCCTTATTTGCCTTTTGATTATTTCTGAAGCTCTGTTGTGATTCTTTAATAACATACCACATTGAAACTGGAAATGGATGGGCAAATTTCAGGGATTTTCGTTTTTTAGTAAATGCATCCTATATTTTCCAAGGGAGCTACTTGCATTTTTAACATGTTACTAAAACTTGCATTGGACACCAGATTGATGAGGTTTATTTCCTTAAATTATATATAAGGCCTGAGATTGGGAAAACTTAATAAACTTCAAAGTGTTATCACAAATGGAATGTATATAAGTCAACAGAGCTGACACGCTAGTTATCTTCCTGTGTGTTTAAAGATAGATACCACATCACCATACCAACCAGTACACAGAAGACCCTTCTTGTATACACCATGGTTTCCCCAAAGCATAGAAGGATCATCACCACCAGCTGTTATCCCTAGTGAGGTATTTCTGTTTCTTCAACTTATTTTTGTGCACCACCCCATCATTTGAGGGGACACTTGGTGGCTCAGATGGTAAAGAATCTGACTGCTATGTGGGAGACCTGGATTGAATCCCTGGGTTGGGAAGATCCCCTGGAGAAGGGAACAGCAACCCACTCCAGTATTCTTGCCTGGAAAATCCCAGGGACAGAGGAGCCTGGTAGGCTACAGTCCATGGGATTGCAAAGAGTCAGACACAACTGAGTGACTAATACTTTCACTTTCACCATCATTTGATCGTAAAGGTTCTACTGAGAAGTATTCTCTTAACTGTTCATGCCGTCTGACAATAATAGGGATGTTCATGGTCTGTCTTCTGTAATTTTTCTGATCCTCTACAGAACCAGACAGGTAAGCTAGAAGCGATATAAATTGTGAATGAAGGAAGGATCCTGTAATAGCTGCCAGGCAGTATTTTTTCAGACAAATAGGCTGACGAGTAAGGGTCATGGATTTTTCATCCTATCTTGAATTCCATTTTCAAGGTGATAGCGTGTATTCCAACTAACACATCGAGCACTCACTATTGGGCAGATACTATTTTGGATTCTAGGGAAACAAGAGTGAACAAAGCAAGCAAATCTCTCTGTTCTCATCACACTTGTATGTGTATGTGTGTGAGAGAGAGACACAGACAGAAATGATGAATAAGGTATATGTGCCTGTGTGCTAAGTAGCTTCAGTCGTATCTGACTCTTTGTGACCCTATGGGGTGTAGGCCTCCAGGTTCCTCTGTCCATGGGATTCTCCAGGCAGGAATACTGGAGTGGGTTGTCATGCCCTCCTCCAGGGGATTCTTCCAACCCAGGGATTGAATTCCAGTCTCTTGTGTCTCCTCCTTTGGCAGGTGGGGAATTTACTACTAGCACCACCCGAGAAGCCCAGAAAAAGGTATACAAAAAAGCACTATATTATGTAAGGTTATAAGTGTTACGGAAACAGTAAAGCAGCAAACAGATTTCATTGAGAAATTGGCAGTTGAGCAAAGACTTGATGGAAGTGCTTTTTCTACTAAGTTGGTAATTGGTGGGTAAAAATTATCATTTCTATAAAGAATTTACACTAGGAAGAGTAAAATATTGCACTCATAGATCATGAAAAATATAAACTGTCTTAAGAAATTTATAATCAAAGCAGTGGGATAGGAAGGGAAGGGAAAGTTGGTGAGGAGAGAGGTCACCTCTCATTGGAATGATCAGAATTTGGTTTCATTAAACTTGAAGGTCACTTTAGTTGTTTGAGTTTCCCAGTAGATATCCATTTCCTTGATAGATCTATGAAGAAGTTTGTCTCGAGACTGCTGATAATCTGGTAGAACTTAAAGATGTTATTGCTGGTGATTGTGCCTTTGCTGGCTTGGCTACAATTAAGCAGGGCTCATAGGAAAATGGGTTTCCCTTGTGGCTCGGCTGGTAAAGAATCAGCCTGCAATGTGGAAGACCTGGGTTTGATCCCTGGGTTGGGAAGATCCCCTGGAGAAGGGAAAGGCTACCCACTCCAGTATTTTGGCCTGGAGAATTCCATGGACTGTATAGTCAATGGGGTCACAAAGAATCAAACATGACTGAATGACTTTCACTCCACTCCACTTCACTTCACTTCACTTGAAGTGAAGTGGGCCACGGATCCAATTGGGCCAAGGATCCTGCTGCCGATCTTGTCATGCCTCTGGGAAAGGAAACCTAAGTAAGATTTGGAATCTCTAAGTTCCCTCATCTTGCTAACCGTTATGCTTGATTCCAAGATGCCTGCGACCCAGGGAATACTCGTGCTCAGTTGCTCAGTTGTGTCCAACTCTTTGCAACCCCATGGACTGCAACATGCCAGGCTTCCCTGTCCTTCCAAGCATTGGAGCTTCAGCTTCAGTCCTTCTGATGAATATTCAGGCTTGATTTCCTTTAGGATTGACTGGTTTTATCTCCCTGCTGTCCAGGGGACTCTCCAAAGTCTTCTCCAGCACCTCAGTTTGAAAGTATCAATTCTTGGGCTCTCAGCCTTCTTTATGGTCCAACTCTCACATCCATACATGACTACTGGAAAAACCTTAGCTTTGACTATATGGACCTTTGTCAACAGAGTTTTGTCTCTGTGAATACTCTAGTTAATACTTTATTACTGTTGAGGACTCTGGGCTATTCCCTGCCTATTCTCTTAACCTGGTAGGGAGGGTTGACCTTGAGAATGAATTGCCTTCCTCTACATTCCTGTTCATCACAGGACTCTGCTCCTTGACTCCTTGACCTCTGTCCATACCTGACCTCAGCTGTTTCTTACATTCATGCTGTGGAGTCATGGAAGGGGGTGGGAGTGATGACTTGTCCTGATCCAGATCTATTTATTATACCTCCTTATCTCCATGTAAAGTATTTCTGAGGCTTCTATTTAGTCCTTGATTTTTAAGAGCTCTTCCAGCCTGGCGGTGAATGACTGGGAGAAGCCCCAAGCTGGAAGTAGAGCTTGAGATGAGCACTGTCATATAGGTGTGTGGCATTCTTTTAAAGGAGCACAGGGTATTTCAATGAACAGAGATACCATAATATAGTTACTAAATACTTAGTAGAAGGGACTGAGTTTGTTTCAAGTTGTTTTTTTTTTCCCCTACCTCTTATAGGGATGTATTTTCTAGATAGACCTTGCATACTTTGTTATAAAAGTAGTTGTTTTATTCCAATACTACTTTAACTTTTCTTTCTTTTACATTTTTATCCTCATATGTTTTACTCTAGTACTTTCATGGTTTATTTGTTAAACTTTGAGTGTTAACCTTTAGGTATTTAAATTATATCCAATAATTTTCTGGTTTATTATAAAATATTAATTCATACTCTATGTGAATCATTGGAGTTTACTTTAGAATAAGGAGTGAAGTAGGGATACAACTTTTGCCAAATATAAATGCTGATCAATTTCTAAATACTACTTAGAACCTGTAGGTCTCTCTCACTCCTGAATTTGAAATGCCCATTTTATAATATACTACATCCCTATATATGTTTGGATTTATCTCTAAATTTCTATTTATCCTGTTATCTTTATTCTATTTCTGCACCACCAGCATGCTGTTTTAGCAATGCTTATTTTCCTACAATTTAACATCCTATAGAAGTTAACCATTCAACTTCTATACAATTTAACATCTGATAGAAGTAGTTTTTTATTAATTTTGTATCTGAGAATTTTCTTTGCTGTAATAACATGTTTATCTTTCCAGATGAAAAATTTAACTATTTTATCAAGGATCAAGATTAATTCCCCTTTGGATTTTTAACATGAATTACATTGGATGTAATAATTAATTTAAGGAGAAATTATATTTTTATATTACTGACTTTCCTGACCCAAGAAACAAAATATGGCTTTCTAGTATTTCAAGTTTTGGGTTATTTTAGTGCTTTTCAGAAAGACTTTAATTCATACATATTGTATCAGTTAGGATTTGTCATTGGTTAGCAAGAGGAACTTAGTTTAGCTAATTTAAGCATAAAAAGGAACTTATTCAAAGAACATTGGTAACTCAGAAAATTGCTAGAAGGTTGGAGAAGCAAGCTTGAATAAAAGTCAATAATCAGGGTAGCCATGGCAGGAAGTGCTAGGCAGTCTTTTCTGGGAACTGAAGCAAAAGAGATGAACATTGACCATTTTCTTATGTTCTTGCTTCATGCTGCTTAAGATCAAAGTCCTGTTTTGAGAGTGAGGTGTCTAATTGGCTTGGCTTTGATCATGTGTCCGGCCCTTGACATAAAAGACAACTTACATAACTCTGGTGCATCTCTATTCATGTAGCAGGGTGTCCCTCCTGAGTCAAAAGGGACTCGGATGCGAGTGACCTTACCCTCACCTAGGTTTCATGTGCTCTGTCAGACCTGTGGCGCTGAGAAGTGTCCTGTTAAGACCATGGATGGGATCAGTGATGCAGTCCAAAGACATACAGACGTCCCAGAAAGGATGCAAAACACAGTATGCCAAGCTAGACTCAGCAACAGGATGCAGAGCAGAGTGAGATGAGAGAAGCCGGTCTCAGTGCAGGGTATTCAGCGGCATGACTGCCTCCTTTGCCCCCTTTATTTAGATGATACACATATAACAAGTAAAGTAATTATCACCCTGAATTTTACCAATTATCCACGAGGAAAATAGTTGTGAAGTGGGTACTGATGAGCAGAAAGCTGTTTCTCTTCAAGTAGTAACAGGTGAGCACTGCTGCTGCTGCTGCTGCTAAGTCGCTTCAGTCGTGTCCAACTCTGTGCGACCCCAGAGACGGCAGCCCACCAGGCTCCCCTGTCCCTGGGATTCTCCAGGCAAGAACACTGGAGTGGGTTGCCATTTCCTTCTCCAATGCGTGAAAGTGAAAAGTGAAAGTGAAGTCGCTCAGTTGTGTCCGACTCTTAGCGAACTCATGGACTGCAGCCTACCTCCTCCGTCCATGGGATCTTCCAGGCAAGAGTACTGGAGTGGGGTGCCATTGCCTTCTCCGGGTGAGCACTGAGGGTCTGGTTAAGCACCAGGGCTATCATCTACTGTTGTGCAGGTTTAATTAAGACAAACTAGATATATGTTCATGTGACTTGATTTTGTACCCCACATGGTGGGACCCTGGAATCTTTGGATTGTTTACATAAACAAACATGGTTAATTTATTTTCAGATCTCAGCTTTATGGCTGAAACCTGTTTGCTGTTTCTGGGAGGTTGGACTTGCTCATAGGGAAGAGCACTCTTGCTCGTTACACCCCCCACATGCTATCTGGCTGGCAGGAGCGTGCAGCCAGCTGGCCTGGTACTCACTGCTGTAGTGTGTTCTCACTGAACCTTGTTAACTGGTACAGATAGTAAAGTGAAATGACGTTAAATGGACCGATGATCTGAGTTATCCATGATAAACTACCAGGAAGTGCTTCTTGGCTGTGACATTTAAAGAAAAAGAAACAAAAATAAAAGGATGAGTTTAAGAGACCTTCAGTAAAGGAAAAAAAAATTCCTAATTTTTACTAAAAACTGCACTGGCAGAGGACAGACTGACCAGTGGAAAATTCTTTCAACCTAATTTTAATAAGGTAGACACGATACTCTTGCCTGGAAAATCTCATGGATGCAGGAGCCTGGTGGGCTGCAGTCCATGGGGTCGCACAGAGTCGGACATGACTGAGCGACTTCACCTTCACTTTTTGCTTTCATGCATTGGAGAAGGAAATGGCAACCCACTCCAGTGTTCTTGCCTGGAGAATCCCAGGGACTGGGGGTCCTGGTGGGCTGCCGTCTATGGGGTCGCACAGAGTCGGACACGACTGAAGTGACTTAGCAGCAGCAGCGGCAGCAGACACGATGGGAAACATGTTTGAAGGTGGGGCTTCTAAGTCCGAAGAGGAGGGAGTGTCTGAAAGGCCCTGGGCTCCAGTGCTTTATAGAAACTGACAAAATGCTGTTCCTGCCACAGCCAACTCCAGAGCTCAAGCAGGGCAGGGGGCCGTGAGCAAAGTGGTGGAGAGGCAGGGTTGACTCAGGCCAGGGGACCTAACTGGACTTTTACTCTTTTGACAAGGTCACCTGATATCTTAGTGGACTGCACAATTTCCAATGTGATGGGCTCACTTTATCCTGTGCATGTCCAGAAGGCCCTCAGAAGGCCTTGTTAGGAGGGAAATGTGAGGTGACTGCTGAAAGGGGAAGTCACTGGCCTGGCACCCCATATGCTATTCTCTGGTAGAACTAGTAAGAGGGTTTATAAAGTATTTCTTCTGTTCTTCAGCATGGGTTTTGAGGCAAAGGCGTGATGTATGAAATATCTGCAGTGACAAAAAGCAGCTAACACATAAGCTTGTGCTTGTGTTCAGGTGCTAAGTCGTGTCTGACTCTGCAGCCCTATGGACTGTAGCCCGCCAGGCTCCTCTGCCCATGGGATTATCTGGCAAGAATACTGGAGTTGGTAGCCATTTCCTACTCCAGGGGATCCTCTCAACCCAGGGATCGAACTTGCATTTCCTACAGCTTCTGCATTGGCAGGTGGATTCTTTACCACTGAGCTACCTGGGAAGCCCAACATGTATGAGAGTCTTCTAAAGAAATGCCAGGAACTTGGTATTATCTCAGGAGGTATGGATACAATTATTCCCATTTCATAGAAGAGGAAAAGGAGGCTCAGAAAGCTAAAGCTACTACGCAAGTCACACATCCAGTAAATCATAGAGTTAGGACTGAACTGAGTCATCTCCAGAAGTAAGGCATTTGCTGTTTCAGCCACAAAAGACTTCTTGTCCCCCTGACCTCCCTCTGTCCCTGGCATGCCATCGTGTTCACTGGGGTAGGTGCTCCCTTCCAAGTGTGTATTGGCAAACAGCCTGTCATGTGTAGATCAGAGAGAGTCTTGACCCTCCACTGGTCACAGGAGGGTATCAGTGGCTTTGCCATCCACCTGACCTCTCATGTATCCCCCAGCCCTCACAAAACTCTGCCAACAATTGTTTAAATATCCTTGGGTTAGGGTGATAGCATTTACCTTCTATTGAATCGTCATAATTAATTCTTCCAAGCTCTGTTATTCAAGTTAAAAACTAATTTTCAAATTCCAGGAGTGGAATTTAGATTCATCTTTATAAAATAATAAACTGTTACAGCAGAAATGTATCATAGGGACTGGAGTGGGTTGTCACGTGCTCCTCCAGCGGATCTTCCCAACTCAGCGATTGAACCGGCGTTTCTTAGGTCTAACTTGCATTCGCAGGAGGATTCTTTACCCCTAGCGCCACCTGGACTCACCCAGTGTGCCACTGATGTTGCCCTTGGAGCCAGGGAGAAGGAAGGAGAGCTTTCTCTTATTATTAGTCCAGTAAGAGCCTGGCACATTCTGGAGAAGGGTTGTCTGGGGGTTGTTCCTGGAGCTGTTGGGACCACAGAGAATGTGATTGCTGCAGTTCTGCCAGCCAAATCCAAGAGGTATATCTACACTGGCATGGAGGGCTTGGGCTGTAACATCATGCCACCCAAAAGAGAGGACAAAGGCTCTCAGCTTTTTGGGACCATTTGGGAGTCTCATGGAGGTGACGCTCTTTCACTGGCTAAGGTGTCCACTCACAAGTAACTTAGCCATTCTTTCAAATAGTAACACTAAATTGCATTTTATACCTAAATTCAAACTACTGCACTAAAAATAAAAAAAGTTGCTTCTTTTTGCTTTTCATTTAAGATCCAAAGATGGCAACTAATTTAGGAAAAAGCCTGGTGATCCAGGGGAAAATATCCCTTTATTGAGAGACAGTTGTTCAGAAGGCCCATTCTACATAAAAAGAAGATTTTTTTCAGAGACTCCTACTTTATCAATGTGTACAATTCTCACAGGAGCGGGATTCCCTGGTGGCTCAGACGGTAAAGAATCTGCCTGCAATGCAGGAGACCCGAGTTTGACTCCTGGGTCTGGAAGATCCCCTGGAGAAGGGAATGGCTACCCACTGTAGTATTCTTGCCTGGAGAATTCTACGGACAGAGGAGTAGGATACAGCCCATGGGGTCGCAAAGGGTCAGACACGACTGAGCAACTCACACACAGTTCTCAAAGCTGAAGTCCATGAAGAAAGCATTTACATCATCCTGCTTGTGTAAACACTGTTCACTGTACATTAAAGAAATGCCATGGCTCCCTTCCCCCTTTATGCTCCTGGACTGATCAGGGTTCTAGTGTTAGGTCAAATGAATCTCTTTTACTTACATCCCTTTAACTTCTCCAATCATGTCACATTTTAGTTTGTTTCCTATTTAGACTATAGCTTTTTGAATAGTTTTCTCTTCCTGGGATTTCTGATTACTAGAAGAAAAAATGTGGCTTCCTGCACCATCTTGTTATGACCTTGCAGAGTCTTGCTCATTCCATCTATCGAATGGGGTCCATTCCTTTCTCTTGCTTGAAAGGTTAGCTGTGGAGCCCACAGAATATCTGTTCTAATTTGGAGCAATTACTTTATGGGTTGGCTATACTGCTGTCAACCTCTGGTTCATTTTTATTGGACTTTTAAGTCATTCCCAGAGATTGCTGTAGCTCAAGGCGTTTTCTTTCTTGGATCTCACACTTTGTTGTGATGGGTCTTCAAATTACTTCCTCAAAAAGGATATGCAGGAGGTAAAGTTTTTTGTTGTTGTTGTTATTGAAAAGTCTTTATTTTAATACTACATTCGATTGATAGTTTGAAGAAATAGAGAATAATACATTCTAAATATTAAATAATGTTTCCTGAAACTCTAAAGGGATCACTTCTCTACAGCCTCTTTTTGCAGGTTTTCTAGGCCATGGCTTTCACCTGTTTTTGTGCAAAACATGCTTCCATATTCTGTTCCTCTTCAAGGAATTTGTGGAGTTTCTCTCTCTGCCCCCATCTCACTTTTCTCCCCACTCCACTGTTAGGAATGATTCTCTTTTAAAGGAAACTTTTATCTTTTATCATCAATTTAACTATTTAACTGCAACCCTGAAGGAGAGGAGACAACTATCTCTATTTTACTTGCACTCAGTCCACCAACTTGAAAAAACAAAACAAAAACCAAAATCTTGGCCGTCACCTGCCGAAGTGTGAATACCTGTGGGGAAAGGGTGAAAAGGCAACTAACTTTATCACGTGTATTCTAATTATCAAATTATTCTGAACAGCTTGAGAGAACAGTGAATCAGAGCTGTATGGGAATGTAAATGCAAGGCTTCAGATGATCTCTTTACAAGAAAGAAGAAATGGATAACAGTGCTTTGGAGCTGCAAGGCTGACAGTAGTGGTAAGTAGGGTTTAATCCTAGCTCAGGGAGAATTACTTCAGTGTCGGAAATTCTGTTTACAAGTTGTTATTGATTTTCTTGGTCAGTAGTGTCACATATCTATCTATATCTAGATCTGTTTATCTACCTCTCTCTCTATATGCCACATACGCACACATAAACATGTATATATGCACACATATGTAAACATATACAAATACACACACATATACACACAGACACAAGTTTTAGCCTATACTGGTTTTATTTCTGATATAGTTCCTTACTGTCTAAATCTCCTACTAGAAGGTCTGAGTATTTGGTTAATATAAGGTTTAGAGATCACCACTCATGGAAAAACTTAGGGCATGTGCCCACATGAAGTTTGATGCAGCCAGTCTTCCTAGATTATTTAACTCTTGGAAATGTTCGAACTTCTTTTCTGACAAATTTGTGGCCCGTACTTCATGCTGTCCTAACAAAATAATATCTTCTAAAGTTGATTGTATCGTGTAGATCTTCAGAATGACCCTACTGCCACTTGAGACCAGAATTCCTCTAACTGCAACCCACCTACTCTTCATCTTTTGCCCCCAGAGCATTTCAGGCAGTTCTGGCTCTGAGACTACATAGGTGAATCTGGCTGTTGACACAGGGGGACAAAGGCCATGAACAGACCATTTTCTCAGAATATATTATTCCTTATTAAATTTTCATTTTGTCCCACTGTCTTAAATTCCACTAGTTGGGTTAATAAAGGTTATTCATTCATCTTTGGTTGAGATGGATGAAAAATTGGTTGAGATGTTCAAGTATTTTTCTCCCCCTCCCATCTACCTTGGGGAGTGTTAAGGAATTAAAGTTTAGAGATGGATGGAGAGATCAGTGTGAAAGGAGGCTCTGGGGTGGCTAGGGGCGGGGAGTATAAGAGAGCATGACCTGTTTCCATGGCCAGGTTCTGGTGTACAGGCACCTTGGCCTCTGCACGCATCAGAATGGCACGTCCCTATCACTGATTTCTGGCAGCTCCCTCCTCTGTTGTGATGACATGGTGTCCTAGTGCTCATTTCTCCCAGTTTACCACTCCAGGCTTGAAGGCCTGTAACCCTAGTTCCAAAGGTGTCTTGGCCTCTGAGGCCAATGCAGTTCAACCATGTCCTTGCTAAGTATCTTCTCGCAGCTGGGGCCATGTTTGATCAAGCAGTGAGTCACGGGGCTGGGCACTCCAATTTCCCTGTAAGAAAGATAATGAGAAAAGGAAATGCCTCCCAGGGAAGGAGGATAGAGGTGGCTTTGGACTTTTTCCTGAAAATATGAGGCAATATTTATCTTCTAGGCCTTGGTTGGATGCTAGCTGGGGGAGGCAGACTCTATCCTTGTTTAAGAAACCTTGCTTTGTTTTTTTTTTCCTATTAGAATTAAGGAAGAGGACATTTTTTAGTTTCATGTGTAGACAGTTGCAGATTGAGCACGTTTGTGGGTCCGGCTAGCTAATTTGACCTCCCAAAGAGATGGATACGTGGAACCAGACCCTTGAAATAATGAAAGACAAGTAGGTGTAGAAGGATTGACTTGTGTGTCCCTGACAAGTCAGTTTCAGTTAGCTTTCTTTCAGCAGTGGTGGCACTATTTGTGCTACATTAATAATTTATGTCTCATCCTAGAAAATGAAGAGGTTCACATTTTGGATTTGGATTAATTGGAGTTTTTACACATGATGGGTAAATTTGGGTAGAGCAAGAAGGAAAAAAAGGGATTAATGTTTGCTGAACATGTTTTATATGCCAGATACTGTTTAGGTACTTCATATGTTTTCTTATTTTATTTTTCATTACAATAGCAGAAACAATAACACTTCTCTAAGAAAAGTATTAAGATATTTTACAGTTAAGCAAATTGACTTTCAATGAGCTGAAGCAAATTGCTCAAGGTTACTCTACTTACACGTGGTTGGGTTGCATTCAAATTCAGGTTTTTGAGACATCGGATCTGGGTACTCTCTGTCTCTTCATGGTGTCTCTGAAAATGGTGCTTAAAAGTATATTTGGTGAGAAATATTTCTGTCATTGATCTGCCACAGAGTCTGAAACTGCCCTCATCGAAGTCACAGAAAGACATCGTTCCTAAGAAGGCTCTTAAAATTCAATTGTGTACCCAGAGCAAGTACAGTTTGGGGGTTATATTAACCAGCCCCCAACTCCCAGCCCAACTCTTACCACAGTTCAATGGGAGACTCAATATTAGAGCAGACAGGGTCTTTGGGAGAATTCAGCTCACTTTCTTCTTTTTATAAATGATGAATGTGAGGTCCAGAGAGGCTAAGTAAATTACATAATGTGTGTGGTTAGTTTCATCAGAAATTAGAGCCCTTGGGGGATGACAGATAACATTGGGTTTAGGGCGTGAGGAAGGGGCAGCCAAGTTCAGTGTTCTGGCGCTTCTCAGTGGACAGCACTATGGGAAACAGCACGCTGAGGAACCACGAACGTTCTTGAGGCCACTGCTCTGGGTGCCCCAAGTGGAGGGAGCCCCCAGAGTAGGGGGATGCCTATCATGGAGAGGCGAACAATGCAACTTTGCCAAGAACCAGTCCATTCGGAAGGCTTAGATCGTTAGAGAGGTTTGTGGAGGTACTTAGGGTTGTTGCCTCTTTCTTGAGAACACCTCCAGTCACTCCTGTTTGACTCAGAGCTGATGAAAGACTCAAAGTCAAGCAATATCCTTTGAGACCAGTTTTTGCAGTTAATGCACCACTGTAGGTTAAAGCTCCAAAGCACCTGGAAACGGAGCATCAGAAAGCAAGGGGTTAAGTCACGGCCCCACCAGATATTTATCATGTCTGAATGACCTCACTGGGCGTCCACACAAGGCAGCACTCAGTTAACCTCCCTGATTCTGGTAACTGGAACTCTGATGGAAATGGCCGGTCCTGCAAATGTGACAGCATTCTGGCTGAAGGGGGAAGGTTTCAGCGTTCATTTAAATGTGAGGAAAGCATTTTACCTCAAGCTGAAAAAAAAAAAAAAAATAGAGCAATACTAGTTCCTGAAAGAGAGAAATGTTACCCTGCTCGCCTCAGCCGAGGAAATAGCACCACTGGCAAACTTGGCAGCTGTTCTGAGGAGAGTTGTGTGGCCAGCTCTTCAGGCTAAAAGTGTAATGGTAACTGCATAATGATGTCTGAGAAAAATCAAAGACCAAAGAAACAATTACAGTTTGGTAGAAACAAATATACAACCAAGCCCAACTTTTGGGTAATTTCTGAAAGGATGCCCTTGGGTCTTAGGTAGACATTCTGCCTCTAGATTCTGGAGGAAAATCATAATCATAATTCAAAGATCCAATAACCTGTGGTTAAGTCTGTGTGTGTAATTGTGATTAGCTGGGCAAGGGACAGATCCCTTGGGGATCAGGAAGCCCAGAATGACATGCCCAAGTGTCGCAGTAGAACAGAGGTGTGGGTGCTTCCTCGGATAGAGCACAGAACAGAGAAAAGGAAGCCCTTATTTCTTGGCCCCACATAGCAACTCCTGGTCTTTGTACTACTACTCACTGGCTGCTTGCTCCTGGAAAACCACTTGGCCTCCTTGGTCCCCAGTCTCTCTTCCTGTAAAAATAATAATAAAAATTTTTTTCGACTAGATGATTTTAAAGGTCCTTTTAGATGTAGCATTGCATAATCCAGCTGAAAAACACAACCTAAGTCTTTGGAGCATTTATTTATTTATTATTTTTCAAATGGTTGAATGCCTGCTGGAGAGGGTCAGACAAGGTGATTGGTATAGGGACACTTGCAAAGAGTAAAAGGTTCCAGTTTTGCCTTCAAGAGATTGATCATGCAGTGGTGTTAATGTCCTGAAATATATGTGAAATTCATGCCAGAGGAGTGTTTATTCATAGTGAGCAAGGAAAAGGAATATAAGGTACTACACGGCCCCTCATTCAGGAGCCTGAACTAATACACGTGAAACAATTAAAAGACAATTAAGAGGTAAACTCTT
Source organism: Bubalus kerabau (assembly GCF_029407905.1). Taxonomy (NCBI): domain Eukaryota; kingdom Metazoa; phylum Chordata; class Mammalia; order Artiodactyla; family Bovidae; genus Bubalus; species Bubalus kerabau. The sequence continues at coordinate 28,774,287 of NC_073626.1, read as the reverse complement.
AGAAACAAACTGCAAATGCGACTGGGATTCATAATGTAGGCTGGAAAGTCAGAGCAAACATACTGGAGAAGGAAGAACTTGGCGGGACCTTGGAAGAGTGCTAGGATTTGAAAGGCAGAGAGGAGAGACAAGGCAATACCAGCTGGGGAAAATAGTATGATAATTAATAGAAAAAATATTCATAGTTTTTCTCAGAAGCACTGAGAGCTTCAGCTGTCCTCAGCCAAATGTTAACCCAGATGGTATATCCAAATTTCATAATTAACAGTTCACCCAGTCACCACAGGTGCTTAAGTATAAGTCTCATGTTATTCATTTGTGGGGCCACTGCAGAAGAAGGATAAAACTTTGGGGTGGAGGAAGATAGGAGTGATAACTCCCTGGCAATTTTCCAAGATAGATGAGTTTGATTAGTTTCTTTTCCATCCCTGGTCTTGAAGTTGCATGTAGATTTCATATCTGTTTCACCAGGAAGCCACAGATGGAGTTTGCAGGGCCAGCAGACCAGTATACACAAGGGCACAGGGCCTGGCACAATGCTGTCCCTTATTTCCCTTGGCTGTTGAGACAAGGGCAAGAGAAGACGGGTAACCAATCAGCAGAAATTAATCATCATCCCAGTAAAAAAGCACAAGTCAGAGCAGATCTTGTACTGTTGATGGATTTAGAAAGGAAATAAATAGATGTATACTGTTAGCTCGCTTCCTAGACACAGGGCTGGAGCCCCACCAGGTTATCTATGAGAGTGGGTTTCACTCCTTACCCTCTGCTCCCTGTCCCAGTCCCTTTCTCAGAGGCATACAGATGGTTTCTGCCTTAAAGGCCCTAAGCAAAACTGCAAAGTGAGCACAGTTTATCATTTTCGGCTGTTTCTTTTCCTTTCTGGCCTTCTCCCAACTCCCATGCGGGAAGGTTTAACTTGAGTTATTCACTCCACCCTTGGAGTTTTGTATTTAAACATCCTCTTCTTTTGAAGTAAGATGGTGGCATTGGATTCCAGTCCCCCAGGTTTTAGATGACATTTCCTCTAGATACATGGTGTTTAGTTGGCCCTTGTCCAGTCTGAAGGTTGCTTATACTTACAGTGATGATGCTGTCCCTTTTTTGGGAGAAGACCATGCTCTTGATGTTTTGCTACATTTTTCTGTCCTCTCATCTGCCAGCCGTAGCTCCATAGCTGTCCACATCAGTTGTGCGTGGCCAGGATGACTGACCATGTGAAGGAAAGCTTGAGTTCTTTCTGAAAGGAGATAAGGAGACTTCTTATTTTCTTCTTTACTTTTACAAAGTGCACTGATTTAAAATGATTTGCCCCAAACACCCAGGAAACTGGGCCTACACTTGGACTGGAATATCGGTCTCTTGTTACTCTCAAATCCACAGATTTCTAATTTTCCAGAATTTCTGCCATTCATGAGAGGCAATATAATACATTAGTACATTGATTAAAAGAGTGGCTCTGAGAGGGATGAACCTGGAGGATTTATATTTTGCTTCTCTGCTTACTAGTGTTATTGAACCTAACTTGGGTCTGCTCGTCTGCATGCAGTAAAGCCAATCTACTGACACCAGGTTGTGGTGAAGGCAAGTACAGCATTTATTGCAGAGCACCAAGCAAGGAGAACAGGCAGCTCATGCTCAAAGGACCCAAATTCCCTGTTTTCAGGGAAGGGGTTTTAAAGACACTGTGAAGCAGGGGGCTGCAGGGTACACTATCAGCTCATGGACATTTCTCAGATTGGTTGAAATCAAGGTAAAGTTTTAAGCATCATCAACCTTCTGGTTTCAACCAGTCTCTAAGGTCAGTGGTTTTCACCTGGAGGGGGTTTGCTTCCTATAAAACAACTTAGGAATGTGTGTCAGGCCATTATCTATATCTGTGCGTTTGGTGACTCTGTTAGGTGTCAGATTTATAGTTTAAATTGTTATCAGTTTCCCAGTCCAACAGTTATACTTTGTTTTTACATCATCCCATTTCCTAATCAATAAGTCCTGAGCCAGCCTTTTGAGACTCAAGGGGTGCCTGGGAGTCTCAAGCAGAAAGTTTTTACTTCAAAGGACAAGGCCACAGAGGCTTTTGTATGGTTTCACTAGCTGTTTTAATGCAGGCAAGTAACTAATATGTCTATGCCGCAATTTGTAAAAAACAGTGCACGTAATGTGATGATGACTAAATGAGTAAACAGATGAAAAACACTTAACACAGTATCTGGAAAAGTAAGAATCCTATATATGTTGCTGCCATTATTATTTTACTACTATTATCAAGATCGTAAGTGAAGTGAAGTCGCTCAGTCGTGTCTGACTCTTTGCGATCCCATGGACTGTAGCCTACCAGGCTTCTCAGTCCATGGGATTTTCCAGGCAAGAGTACTGGAGTGGGTTATTTCCTTCTCCAGGGGATCTTCCTGACCCAGGGATCAAACCCTGGTCTCCGGCATTGTAGGCAGATGCTTTACCCTCTGAGCCACCAGGGAAGCAAGATCATAAGAAGAATACATTCAGGTATGTACATTTATTCATCTCCAAACTATTTATTGAGCAACTCCTAGAGGCAGGACACCAACCTAGACACTTGAGATGATTGAGCTACACTGTGCACAGAGGCTTGGACACAGGGAAAGCATGGCACATGTGAAAGAATCAGGGGTCAGTTTGACTGGAATTCAGAGGAGCTATGGGTGGCCACGGATGAGCTTGCAGAGGTGCCGAGGCAACACTGTCAAAGGCTGGTGTGCGTGGTGCTGAAGATACCAGACTTCAAGGCACACCTCTATGGCCTTATAAAATGGGTCCCTTGCCTCCAGGGGCATGGCTGAGTCAGTAGTTACAGCTTGGTTAGTAGAAAGTGTTCTGGGTCTCACCCCTACCTTTGTGCCACGTACAGGTCCACAGCCACATGTACCGGCAAGGTCTATAGAACCTCGTGGCCAGTTAAGATCAGGCAAGAGAGAAGAAAGGATTAAGGCTGATTCCCACCTGGGTGGGTGGGTTGTATCAGGTGCAGAGAAGGGGGCCCAGCAGCTGGTGCCCCCAGTGGGGAGAACAGCGAGTTCAGTTTTGTCCATGCTGAGTTTGAGTTGCCCTTGAACATTCAACTCAAGTTGGCTGCTACAGCCTGATATAACAACAGTGATGACTAATGTGTCCATGGTTCCAGGTCATTTTCTAAAGAAATCTGTCTGTAAACTGGGCTTTCTCATTCCCAGCACAATTAATATTTTGAGCCAGACAACTCATCATCATGGGGACTATCTTGTGTCTTGTAGGGTGTTTGGTAACCTCCCTGGACTCTACCTACTGAATGTTGGTAGCACCCACCCACTTGTTAAAACCAGAAATGTCTCCAGACATTGCCAGGTGTTCCATGAGAGGTGGGTGTAAAATCACCCATCATTGAGAGCCCTTGCAAAACTCACATGGTTCCCATAGCAATTGTACGATGTGCAAACTGTTGCTTATTCTAATCTTACAGAGGAGGAAACAGAGACACAGAGGTTAAGTTACTTGCTTGTTTTCAGTGAGTAAGTAGCAGAATAGGACTGTCCTGGCTTTTGAACCCCAAGCCCCTACTCCCTACCCCTGCCCCGCAGCCACTGCCACTCAGGAGTAAAACGGGGGCTAGAGAAAAAGATTTTAAAAACTTCAGGTGAGAGTCGAAGTCAGAGATCATCCAGAAAGTCTACTGGGAAAGTTTCCATTGTGGGACCTGGGGGACATTATTTAAACACAGGATGAGGACCTTCAGAGGAGGCTGAGCAGACATGACGGGTAGGAAGAGAGGTGAGAGGAAAACCCGGAGCTAAGTGGGCAGAAACCCTGGGAGAGAGAGGATGCTCAGAGTTAGGAAGGAGGCTGGATGCAAGGAATTCCAGAGGATGGTGAAGGCTAGAAAGCAGCTCTTGGATTTAGTAACAAGGGCTTACTTTCAGTGTGGGATTAGATGTGGAAGCTCCTAGTCATGTGAGGAGCAGGCACTGGAATCTTCATTCAAAGATGCTGGGCATGAAGTAGGTCATGGGCATGAAGCAGAAGAAGTGTTGTGCTTTTTCTAATGGGGGGAGAGGACTGAGTGCTGTTTCAGTCTGTCAGCTGCCCTGTTCTAGATGGAAGCAGCTTATCTGCAGAAAGCTACAAGCTTGTGAAAGTTAGTCTCACAGTCGTGTGTCCAACTCTTTGCGATCCCATGGACTGTAGCCTGCCAGGCTTCTCTGTCAATGGAATTCTCCAGGCAAGAATACTGGAGCGGGTTGCCATTCCCTGCTCCAGGGGATCTTCCTGACCTAGGGGCGAACCCAAGTCTCCTGCATTGCAAGCAGATTGCAACAAGCAAGTTGCAAACATTACTCTTGAACTTGATAAGTAGGTCCTTCAACAAAGCCATTTCTGTCCTTTTTGGAAATGTTGACACTAATGAACTATGTGCAAACAGAGAAAGGGGGCTTGCCTTAATCCTGTTGATTTCAGAGGGCTTTCACCTTGCCCAGCTTCTGTGGAGTCAGGGAAGGAGGGTGCTTTGTTCTGGAGCCCTAAGAGGTGATCTTTGCTCCACCCACCACTTTTTACTAAGTGGGAGAAGAAAAGTCCTGAGGAGTAACTGCCCACAGCCGAAGTACTTCCCGGCAGTAGTTTCCAAACTTGGCTGGGAGCCATTTTAAAAACATAAATTCATAGCCCTCACCCTTAGTGAGGAGAAGGCAATGGCACCCGACTCCAGTACTCTTGGCTGGAGAATCCCATGGATGGAGGAGCCTGGTAGGCTACAGTCCACAGGGTCGCTAAGAGTCGGACACGACTGAGTGACTTCACTTTCACTTTCCTGCATTGGAGAAGGAAATGGAGAATTCCAGGGACAGAGGAGCCTGGTGGGCTGCCATCTATGGGGTAGCACAGAGTCGGACACGACTGAAGCAACTTAGCAGCAGCACCCTTAGGAGTCTGACTTGGCAGGTCTAAGCCCTCTGAGTCCAGCTTATAAAAAAGCTGTCTGGGTGATTCTGAGGAAAACACTGGCATTGAGCTTTTCTCCATCAGTGCAGTCTGCAAGATTTTCTGTAAAAGGCCGTATAGTAAGTATTTTAGGCTTTGTAGGCTGTACAGCTGCTGCTTGGCTGTTAGCATGTGAAACCATCATCCCACCATCATAGACACTAAGTAAATGGGGAGTAAGGCTGTGTTCCAGTAAAATGCACTGAAATTTGAATTTCATATAATTCTCATGTGTCACAAAATATTAATTTTCTTTAAAAAATATTTCTCCTCAGTCATTTGAAAATGTAAAAGCCATCCTTAGCTTGTGAGCCATAAAAAAATAGCAGTAGGCCATATTTGGCTTACCAGCCATCATCTGCTGACTCATGAGCTATATTCAGTTCAATTCAGTTCAGTCGCTCAGTCGTGTCTGACTCTTTGCGACCCCATGGACTGCAGCACGCCAGGCCTCCCTGTCCATCATCAACTCCCGGAGTTTACTCAGACTCATGTCCATTGAGTTGGTGATGCCATCCAAGCATCTCATCTTCTGTCATCCCCTTCTCTTCTCACCTTCAATCTTTCCCAGCATCAGGGTCTTTTCCAATGAGTCAGTTCTTCACAGCAGGTGGCCAAAGTTTTGGAGTTTCATCTTCAGCATTAGTCCTTCCAATAAGCTGTATTACTTGGGTATTTAATTGCAAACATTGATTAAGTACTAACATAGTTTAGAATATGGGTGTGATGCTAGCTTTACCATTTCCTTGCTGTGTGGTTTTAGGCAAGTTTTAGTTAAACTTCCTTGGCCGCTGGTGCCTTATCTGTAAATGGGAGGGTTAGTCTTCATATTTCCTGGGTTGTTGTGAAGATTAAATGAGATGTTATATATTGATTCCTAGCACAGTCTGGTGCTTGGTGATTGAAAGTGCTGAGTAAGTGTCAACATTTGTATTAATATCATCACAAGGTACTGTGCTTGGCAATGCAGAGATCAAACCAACAGATAAAGCCAGTTCCTTGGTCTTGAACTTACGCATGAACCAACGGCAAAAGATGTGCGTACCCATAGTTCTTCTGTGATAGACTTTAAGTTCCACTGGAGCTGACATTACACATAAACTATGTCTGCAGACACTGGGGAGTGTTGTGGGTGTGGTACTAGGGAGGCCCATCAACATAACCTCTTTCTGCATTCCAGTGCTTCTCTGCCCTGCCTTTAGAAACAAGTTCACGTCCATCTGGTACTGTGAAGTTCATCAGTTATTAAGTGAGCCTTGTGTAGACACAGAACAACTTGAGTAGGGTCTGTAGCTCTGGGCACACAGTCTTTGCTTAATTGATTTGCCTGTCTAATTCACTGTGAACTAGAAAGAGAGTGAACACAGAGCCTGTCCTTAGGACATAATTGGTTCCTACTCCTGGAGTTCCCTGAGTCATCAAAAAATGAGGAAGAAACACATTGGGGTTAGCCAGACGATTTTTGCCCTCTTTGGTGGTGTTTCACTAAAAAACAAATCAAATCCCCAAAATGCACATCTTTACTATAAAATTAAGGTATATATGCATATGTATGTGTGTATCTGTGTGGATGAGAGCACAAAGAAAAAGATAAAGATAACTTGTTTTCAATATTTAGCTATAATCATTGTTAATATGCATGTACTCAATCTTTGGGGGACTATGCATTGATATGTATTGTCATATATACATTTATATATAGCATGTGTTTTTTGAAAAGACTGAGCTTACATTATATAAATTATTTTAAAATCTTTCTGCAGCTTGATAATACATGTACAATTTTTCACATCATTAATCATTATTCAATAGCAGCCTTACAAAATTATTCCACATACAATTATTATCATATGCCTGGAAGATGAAAAGAAGTGTTTATAAGAGGGTATTTTGGCAGCCATGGCAGCATGCCACTCAGAGCTCCCTCTCAGAGCTGCTGGGAGGAGTATAGTTAGCTCACAGCCTGCAGCTGCCACAGTTTCAGAATCTGTCCCTGTGTTCATGCGAAGCCTCAGGGTGACTGCATGAAACATGAAGAGGGGTTTGGAGCCAGACTGTTTGTGCTTGATGGTTTTAGTCCTCCAGCAGACACTGGCTGCCCTGCAGGGCCCCACTGGCCTGGCTCCACTTTCTCAGAGCTGCATTTGGGGCTCCCACTACCCTATCCTTCCTGTTTTCTTCTCTCCTTTCACAGGTGTCAAGCCCACATTGCATGAAGTCTGGAGACTCTCCCTGCCCACTCCTAACTGCTTATTCTTTCATAATTCACAAATATTTTCCCCCAATAAATCTCTTTTACTTCTGATTTCATTTTGGCAACTTCTTCCTGGACAACCCAAATGGATAACAAATAAGTCTGAGTCTAACCACTCAATACCCTTTCCCAAAGGCAGCCCCTGCTGTTAATTTCTTATGTATCCTCCCAGAGTTCTTTATTCATATACAATCATTTATATATCTCCTCTTTTCTTTCCTCTTCCTCATCTATATTTTTCTTCATCCTCCCATCTTCCTTCTTTTACTTAACAAAAGACTGGTCACATACAGTACTTATGGTTCTGCATGTTGCTTTTATTTTTAGTCTTGGAAGCAGGTTTTAACTTAGTACACATAGAATTGCCTTAATCTTTTCTTTTCTTTTGATTTTGTTATTTTAAAAAATAGAAATATAGTTGATTTACACTATTATATTGATTTCAGGTATAGAGCATAGTAATTCAGTATTTTTATAGATTATACTCTAGTTCAGTTCAGTCGCTCAGTTGTATCTGACTCTTTGTGACCCTATGAATTGCAACATGCCAGGCCTCCCTATCCATCACCAACTCCTGGAGTTCACTCAGACTCACGTCCATCGAGTCAGTGATGCCATCTAGCCATCTCATCCTCTGTCATCCCCTTCTCCTCCTGCCCCCAATCCCTCCCAGCATCAGAGTCTTTTCCAATGAGTCAACTCTTCGCATGAGGTGGCCAACGTACTGGAGTTTCAGCTTTAACATCATTCCTTCCAAAGAACACCAAGGGCTGATCTCCTTCAGAATGGACTGGTTGGATCTCCTTGCTGTCCAAGGGACTCTCAAGAGTCTTCTCCAGCACCACAGTTCAAAAGCATCAATTCTTCGGCGCTCAGCTCTCTTCATAGTCCAACTCTCACATCCATACATGACCCCTGGAAAAACCATAGCCTTGACTAGATGGAACTTTGTTGGCAAAGTAATGTCTCTGCTTTTCAATATGCTATCTAGATTGGGCATAACTTTTCTTCCAAGGAGTAAGCATCTTTTAATTTCATGGCTGCAGTCACCATCTTCAGTGATTTTGGAGCCCGGAAAAATAAAGTCTGACACTGTTTCCACTGTTTCCCCATCTATTTCCCATGAAGTGATGGGACCAGATGCCATGATCTTCGTTTTCTGAATGTTGAGTTTTAAGCCAACTTTTTCACCCTCCTCTTTCACCTTCATCAAGAGTCTTTTTAGTTCCTCTTCACTTTCTGCCATAAGGGTGGTGTCATCTGCATATCTGAGGTTATTGATATTTCTCCCAGCAATCTTGATTCCAGCTTGTGCTTCTTCCAGCCCAGCGTTTCTCATGATGTACTCTGCATATAAGTTAAATAAGCAGGGTGACAATATACAGCCTTGACATACTCCTTTTCCTATTTGGAACCAGTCTGTTGTTCCATGTCCAGTTCTAATTGTTGCTTCCTGACCTGTATACAGGTTTCTCACAAGGCAGGTCAGGTGGTCTGGTATTCCCATCTCTTTCAGAATTTTCCACAGTTTATTGTGATCCACACAGTCAAAGGCTTTGGCATAGTCAAGAAAGCAGAAATAGATGTTTTTCTGGAACTCTCTTGCTTTTTCGACGATCCAGTGGATGTTGGCAATTTGGTCTCTGGTTCCTCTGCCTTTTCTAAAACCAGCTTGAACATCTGGAAGTTCATGGTTCACGTATTGCTGAAGCCTGGCTTGGAGAATTTTGAGCATTACTTTACTAGCTTGTGAGATGAGTGCAATTGTGTGGTAGTTGTTGCAAAGTAATGGCTATATGTCTCTGTGCTGTACAATATGTCCTTACTGCTTATCTGTTTTATACATAAAAGTTTGCATCTCAACCCCATACTCCATCTTGACCCTCCCCACTCCTCTCTCCTCCTTGGCATCCACTAGTTTGTTTTCTATATCTGTGAGTCTGTTTCTGTTTTGTTATATGTATTTCTCTTTTTTACTTTTAGATTCTGCATATAAGTGACAACATACAGTATTTGTCTTCATCTGTCTGACTTATTTCACTAAACATAATACTCTCTATGTCCATCTACATGGTTGCAAATGGCAGAATTTCATTCTTTTCATTCTTTTTTTGTGGCTGAGTAATATTCCATTCCATGTATACAAAGGTATATGTATATATAGTGAAAGTCACTTAGTCGTGTCTGACTCTTTGTGACCTCATGGACTATACAGTTCACTGAATTCTCCAGGCCAGAATACTGGAGTTGGTAGCCTTTCCCTTCTCCAGGGGATCTTCCCAACCCACGGATTGAACCCAGGTCTCTTGCATTGCATGTGGATTCTTTACCAGCTGAGCCACAGGGAAGCCCAAGAATACTGGAGTGGGTATCCTATCCCTTCTCTAGCAGATCTTCCCAACCCAGGAATCGAACTGGGGTGTCCTGCATTACAGGCTGATTCTTTACCAACGAGCTATCAGGGAAACCCTATGTGTATATACCACATCTTTTTTATCCATTCATCTGTTGCTATAAACTTAGGTTGCTTCCATATCTTGACTGTTGTAAATAATGCTGCCACAAATATTGAGCTGCGTATAGCACTTTTTATTTAATATCTGTATTTTTTAAAAAGATATATACCCAGGAGTGGAATTATTGGATCATATGGTAGTGTCATTTTTAATTTCCTGAAGAACCTCCATACTGTTCTCTGTAGTGACAATACCAATTTACATTCCCATCAACATTGTACGAGGGTTCCTTTTCTCCACATGCTCGTAACGTTTGCCCTTTCTAATAATTAGTAATAATGACATCTCTCCATGTACCTGTTAGCCATCTGTATGTCTTCTTTGAAAGCTTCTGTCTTATCAGGGGCGAGGTCGGATGGCACAGTGCTGGAGTGGAAGTCCTGAATTTTGAATGCAAACTGGCTCTGTTCCTTTTAAATATATGTTCTCCCTTCTGCAAGCTCTGGGCCCTTTGCCCCAGAGGGGAGCAATGCTGGAGGAAGAGGAGCCCATGGGAGCTCCCGGCTCATGGCAGAGACTTGTGCTACCTCTGATGTGCTGCTATGTGAGCACCAGCAATGGCCCTGCCTGTCTGGCTCAGAAGCAGCCTCGGGTCCGAGACTCCTCCATGTCTCACAGCCGATCACAGCCCCCACCCTCACTGCCACTGCCCTGTTACAGAGCCGTGCCAAAGGGCAGGCAGGGCTGGTGTGTGCTCTCCGCATGTATCAGGGCCTGGGCTGTGGCAGTCTGGATGCTGTCAGGCATCGGGGCTGCTTCTGATGTGCTGCCTGATTAAGCACCAGCCATGGGTGCCTCTGCTCCCTTAGATGCGGCCCCAGGTTTGAATCACCTCTGTGTCTCATAGCTGAGTGATCTCCCCAGATGTCACAGCCCTCAGTCCAGTGCGGAGCTGTGATGTGAAGTGTGGCCAACATGTTCTCTCAGCTCAGGCTGGGTGTGCACAGAGCAGTCATGGAAATCGGGTGGCCACTGGCGCAGTCCTCACTTTACTCTCTACGCCCTGTCTTGGGAGCAAGCCATGTGCATGCATGTCTACCCAGTGGATTCCAAGCTCCTCACAGCCCTCCTGTTAGTCTTAGCAGCCGTCCAGCCAGCCAGGGGGGCTCATCTTCCTTGTGTCAAGCCCCAGGACTAGGGCACCCAGTATATGGCTCAAACTGCTCACTTCCCAGGGCTGAACTGTGCCCCTGTATTCTCCTTTTTTCCTTTGAGTCCCCTCCCTGGGGAAAAGGTCCCAGCCTGATTTCTTCTCTTCCTTTCCTGCCAGGTTGCATAGGGATCTTTCTTATCACTTTGGTTGTATAGGCATCTTTTGACAGTTTCAAGTTAGTTTGCAGTGAAAATTATTCCACAGCTAGATGTATTTTTGATGTGTTCATGGGCAGAGGTGAGCTCCATGTCCTCTTACTCTGCCATCTAGATCCATCCCTTTTTCTTTTCCTTCCTCACCCCTCCACCCAGTTTTTGGATGTATAATAGTTAATTTAATCCACCCTCTATTATTTGTTTGTTGCTAACACTTTCTCTTCAAAACAGTGCTGCAGTGATATGTGCATCTATTTTTACTCCCGTGTGAGAGAGCATCTTTATGAATAAGTTAAGATGCGGCACTGCTGGGTCAGTGGGTGTGCGTGTCGTGATTCTGATAGATACTGTCCACTTTCTCTCCAGACTAGATGCTCCGATTTCTACTCCCAGATATACATGGCAGCAGTAGGCATAATGCTAATCATAATGGCAGTAATCGTAGTGGCAATATAATCGAGAATGGAGGTACCATCATCAAACACTTCTCTAGTGGTTTGTCTTGAAGTTTCAAACTTGGCATAATTTCATAATTCCTTTTCTGGAGATGTTTTGGGTGGGGGTTTGTGTAGTCAGGGAAGTTAATGTTATTATTTTTGTAAGTTAGAATACCTGGTTGAACACTCTGTATTGGTTAAAAGGGGATGAAAACCATTTGTGTTGGTTGGGGCCACTTAATAGCCATTAAGGTATTAGGATAAAGTAGAAAGGCACCAGAAGTAGGAGTTAATATCTTTCAGAAAAATGATTTAGGTGTTAGGAAGAGCACAGAGTGGCATCAGAAGATCTATCCTGTTTATTTATTTTGTCTCCTTTATGTTCCCTCAGTTTCCTCTGCCCACTTACCTCACAGGCTCCTTTTCAGGACAGGATATAGCTCAGTCGGTAAAGCATCTGCCTGCAATGCGGGAGACCTGGGTTCAATCCCTGAGTTGGGAAGATTCCCTGGAGAAGGAAATGGCAACCCACTCCAGTATTCTTGCCTGGAGAATCCCATGGACAGAGGAGCCTGGCAGGCTACAGTTTGTGGGATCGCAAGAGTTGGACACAACTTAGCGCAGTCTTTCTTTCTTTCTATGAAATCAAATGGAATACAATATTAATATGATCATTTGTTATTATTAAGAATAAGATGTCAGATGTCAGTGACATTCATTCATTCAGCATGTTTTTATTGAAAACCAGGATGCTAACTTCATATGGTGAAATTCCTCCAGTACAGATATGATTTTGGTGAAAAATGAAGAGGGTTGGCCTTTCTGCGCTTTAGTTTTCTTGTCTATAAAATGGTGCTATTAAAGTCATTGCCTGATAGAGTTGTTGTGAAGATTAATTACTAATGTGAAGCTCTGCCACCTAATAGGTGCTCAGTAAATGTTAGCAATTATCATATTTATTATTATACCACAGTTGCCTCTAACTTAACTTCTCTATTCTTTGAGTTTAAGGTTATAAAGGAAATAAAAGATTATAAAAGAAGTCATCTATTAAAATCTAATTCAAAATTTGAGAACTGAGAAATAGCCCCAGAAAAAATAAAATCTAAAATATTTTAAACATAAAAAAATAGTAAAAAGAAACAGCTGCACAATGTACCAAAATAATTAAGAATTAAAAAAAAAAACCAGTAACCAGAGATATCATTTTCAAAGCACTGGGTGTTTGAAATGCCCTACTACTGAATTGTAGAATGGGCTACATGTGACTGTTATCTCCATTGGGTGAATATTAGGCAAATGTTCAAACCATCTAAAATACACTTTGAAATTCATCCTGCCCTCTCTTTTTGCATCACCTCCCCCATCTCTTCTATTATAGGGGTGCTCATCTTGCTTTCCCAGCTGTTCAAAGGTTGTGAACCCTTCCACAAACCACATTGCTTTCAAGCTCAAGCTCAGTCACTCAGTTGTGTCCAACTCTTTGCCTTGCACCTCATCTCACAAAGATGAGATGACTCACAAAGACATCTAATAGCATGCATTTAACTTCATCCCAGGGCTTCCCAGGTGGCTCAGCAGTAAAGAGTCTGCCTGAAGTGCAGGAGATGTGAGTTCGATCCCTGGTTTGGGAAAATCCCATGGAGAAGGAAATGGCAACCCACTCCAGTATTCTTGCCTGGGAAACCCCATGGACAGAGGAACCTGGTGGGCTACAGTCTGTGGGATCACAAAAGAGTCTGACATGACTTAGTGACTAAACAGCAACAACTTCCATCTCTAGGTGTACTGGTTCCCCTACTCTTTTCTGTTTACTCTCTCCCACCCAACTTAAAAAAAAAATACAACTTATTTTGCATTTGTAATCTTTTGGTATTGTATATGTCTTTGGAATTTTCTTTAAAGTTTTTTTCTGGAGCAAGGTGGGTAGTAACCAACTACCTAAAAATAAATGAGAGTTTGTGCTCCCACTGAGCCTTCCAAACCCAGTTCAGACATCTCCTCCTTTGTCTTCTTGGACCATGCCTTCCTTCTGGTCTAGCTGTCTGGCCTCTGTGAACCCACAGTGCTTTGAGTTATTTTAACTGTACAGTTATTTTAACTGTAATAAATCTATACTGTAAGTGCTTCTCTGTTTCTCCCTGAAACTGAACTTCTTCCTGTGTTCCTCTTGGCCTTTACCATTGCATTTTCAGCTTCTAGGGCAGTATTTGTATGTATCATGCATGCGTGCATGCTAAGTTGCTACAGTTGTGTCCAACTCTTTGCAAACCTATGGACTGTAGTCCATCAGGCTCCTCTGTCCTTGGGAGTCTCCAGGCAAGAATACTGAAGTGGGTTCCCATGCCCTCCTCCAGGAGATCTTCCTGACCCAGGGATCGAATCCACGTCTCCTGCAGCTCCTACACTGCAGGCAGATTTTTTACCACTGAGTCACCTGGGAAGCCCTTGTATGTATCATGCACTTGATAAAATGCTCACTGAATACATGATAAATGATTATAAAACCAAAGAATATAGAGCTTCTGATCAGGACAACTTCCTACTAGGAGTATATCAGAGAATTTGGTTACCTTCCTGAACACTAATATACTACTTCCTGATCTCTCTCCTTGAAAATATGAGGGCCCACTTTTCCTGTGCCCATTTCTAGAGCTGATATTCAAGGTGACTGTCTCCAGATTGATCACAGTGTGTTTGGTGAAAAGACTGTGCAGAACACAAGAGATGTTTGTTTGAGCTGTTGGTGTTCAGGGTCTCCCCTGAGCAGTGAAATAACTGAGCTCTGGGGAGGAAGATGATGGCCCCTTTTGACAGGAGCTGAAGAATGGGAGAGAATGTGGAAAAGGAAATGGGCCAGCACAAGCATGTGTTCTTACCTAAAGAAAACTCAGCTCAGCATCTCCCTACTTTCTCCACTCCAGAGTTCCTACTACAGAGTTCCTATTTGGTAAGATTAGTAATTAAGAGACTTAAATCTCTGTGTTGATCTTACCGAAGCTCTAGGACTGGCGTGTAAGCAGTGGGACATCCTGCTCTGTCCATTGACAACGGCAGTGAATTGGCCATTTGCTGATCATTTTCCAGTAATTTCTTAGCTGAGCCCTTGCCATGAGCTTTAGGAAACATTATGTGGATCTGTGGGGTTTCTTCTCTGCAGAACCCACACCAGGCCATCAGCATTGTTTCTTGATGACAAACAGGAGAGTTTGAAAGAGCACTGGAGAAAGATGCAGATGCTTGGAGAAATATTAATCATTGAAGGAGTAAGTTGTCTTTTTTGTTGTTTTTTCTCAGTCCCTCTGTTTGGATCAGGAAAATAATGTTATATCTGTGTCTCTTAATTTGAAAATCCAAATGAAGAGAGTTGCCCACCATTTAGTGTACATCTGGGGTCACCTGCGATATATTCCCAGGTATCCTCTAAGCACTTTGGAAACCGTCAGGCATGCTGAGTGAGGCATGTCATCTTTCTTATGTCTAGCCATAGATTTATCACCAAGTTTTGGGGAACTGATGTCAGATTTGACATCTAGGTCTTTTAGGTTAGTTATCTTGGATGAATTTAATATTCACTTTGATATCCCTCTCAGGTCCTCTGACGTGAAAATTTGTCTGTGCTGGAGGCCTTTTTCTGCCCCTTCCAATATATTTTTTCCTCATTCATGTAAAGGACACATTTTAGATGTCCAGATTCAGTCCGAAATGTATTCTGTAAGACCTTAAAAAAAGAGTTTCAGTTTTGATACATTTTCTCTTTGGTTCTTTAAGGCACACCTATTACTGGACACCATCAGACAGGCTACAGTGCCTTATTACCGGTTATTTTGAGAACAGAGAACTTCTTAGGGTAGAATGGGCTTACCCATCCTACCTCTAACATGACCACAAAAGTTAGAGATGTCAGGGGCACTTCTGGACTGTGGTGAGTGGGAGGGAAGTAGCAGGGTCTCACCTAATTCAGTGTGTTTTGTGGAATGCTGGCACATCAAGATGCTTAATAGAAAAGTGCTCAGTATCAAGTTAGCATATTATATCTCCCTTTTGTTGCTCCATAACACATATTAACATATTAAATGCCTTAAAAGCTCCTGCATTACTGTATTCATTTTGTTTAATTCAGTGTTTTTCAGGCACTATTGATAATGGAACTCCTTTTCCTAAGGTAATGTTATTAACATTAGCACCACATTAATATGCTGGTTTAACAGCATGCTGGTCTTTTTTATGGTTGTGAAAACTTTCTATAGTAATTGCTAACATCAGATGTACATACAACCATGGTTCTCTAAATATACAGAACAAAACTCCCTGCACTGGTTAATTCCTACAGCAGGTGCTTAAGTGCTGTGTGAGATATGACACATAAAGATGTAAATAATAATAGAATTATAATTTTGTAGGATGCTGTCTTGTTTATAGTTCAGGGCTTCACGGGGAGGAAATAGTCACTGTGTTGCAGGAAATGTTCCTGGAGAAAGGGAGGACGCCGGACATGGGAAAAGGCATCTTGGACTGAATTGCAAGATCAAGGTCAGATAGATGCCTCACCGCAGGACAGATTTTCTGCTGGTGGTTGATTCAACCAAGGTTCAGTTGTGTCTTCTGCAAAGTGGGTTTATGGAGTAGACAGAATTCTAAGATGGTCCTCTCAAGATTCCTGTCCTCTGCTTATTTAGCCAAACACAAATTTAGGTATTGCTGTGAAAGGATTTTGCAGATGGAATGAAAGTCCCAAGTCAGTTGAGCTTGTAATATGGAGATGACTGTGTGGACCTAATCTAATCACATATCCTTTAAAAGCAGAGAGTTTTCTTAGCTGGTGTGAGAATAAGTCAGAGAGACAGGTTTCTGCCAGCTTGAAGAAAGAAAGCAAACATGTGACCTGTGTTGTGAGGGGGCAAGTAGCTTCTAAAAGCTGAAAATGAGCCTGACTAATGGGCAGCAAGACAACAAAGACCTCTGTCCTTCACTTGCAAGGAAATGAATATTTAGAAGAGAACCTCAAGCCTCAGATGAGTATGTGCAGCTTGATTTCAGCCTGTGTGACCTGAGCAGAGGACCCGGCTAACTTGTACTTGGGCTCCTGACCCAAGGCAATTGGGAGATAATCAATTTGTGTAGTTTCAAGTTGCTGAGTTTATGCTAATTTGTTTAGGCAGCACTAGAAAACTAAAATGGCCTATTACCCATTCTGTCTTGTCAAGGTGAAAATTGACAGGACATGACATATGTGAAAGCACATTGTAAAACGTGAAGACCAGTGCACGTGTCCAAGTTCAAAACGGACCCTATGAATCCCTACCCCAAACCTGCTTCTCGCCGAGCCTTCCCTATTTCAGCAATTGCTACCATCATTCAGCTAACACAAGCTTAAAGTCTAGGAGTTACCTTCTTTCCTTCTTTATTTTTCTGTATCCTCATCATCTAATCTACCACCAAGTGTTGGTTTGCGTAGTGCCTGGCACATAGAAAGCCCTCTAAAATGTTTGCTGAGTCAGTGAATGATAATTATGCCCTTAATTAAGTCACCTATAAAATTGCATCCATGAGTTACTTCCTCTTTGGGCTGTCTGTCATTGTGCATGGTAGAAGATTAGAATTTTTTTTTTTTTCATAAGTACTTACTCCCTTCCCCACTCCCCAGTTCAGTGGAAGAAGTCTCTTTTCTGCCTTAATCATGTTAAGCTTAGCCATGGATCAGCTCTGACCCATGGAGAAGATGGAAGTGACAATCAACAGTTTTGAACTAAGGTCTTAGGAGGGATCAGTCTTTTCACCTGCCCACTTTGGGAGTGTCTGAGCTTCATATTAATAGAACACATGCTGGGTATCTGCTCCCTTTCAACTTGAACCTCAGGATGAGACACAGACTAGCCTCCCCAGCTGCCTTGGGTCAGGAGCCCAAGTACAGGTCAATGTCCGTACCTTTCACAGGCTGAGGCAGAGCTGTCTCAGCCAACTGCAGACCTGTGTAAATAATTGTTCAAGCCACTGAGTTTGGGATTTGTTTGTTATGCAGTATTAGAAGAGCAGTAGTTGACTATTACATTTTCCCAAGGCTGTAATGCTTCTCCAATCTAAGAAATAAGGTGCCCTAGTTCAGTGATTTAATGAGGTTATTTAAAAACTGATTTCTGTCAGTTAATTATACTGAACACTCACTCATTTTGAGGCTGAAGAGACATAAAACCAGAAGGAATATTAGAAATCATTCAGTTTGCAACTGTCATTTTTCAGATAAGGAAACTGGTGCCCAGGCATGCCCCAGCCAGTATCATTAATTTGTTCTAGAGAGGATTGACGTCCAGAGCTCCTAAAGCAGTGCCTCGAAGGCCCTAGTGGGAGAATTTGATGATAAGGAGGCCAAATTATATGTGGAAATCAGCTGATTTTGTAACTTTCTTTGAAATATGCAAAGAGCAAGAAGCCCAATAAAAGGCAACAATGGGAAAAGCAGGGCATATTTTTAAATATTCTTTGGGATGAAACGACCGTGTGTACTTAATAGCTGTGGTCATTCTGAGACATAATTTTAGGTAATTGATATGCTAATTCTGCGCAGCCTTATGTTTTGATCTCAGCTGACCTACTGGATCTAAATTTTGATTCTATTAAAAGAATAGGTGACATGGAATTGGCCTTCGTTGGTAGCTCAGATGACAAAGAATCTGCCTGCAATGCAGGAGACCCGGGTTTGATCCCTGGGTCAGGAAGATCCTCTGGAGAAGGGAATAGCTACCTACTGCTGCCTGTTTTACAAATACAACTGTACTTACCTTTGAAAAAAAAAATGACATATGGCATTTTTAAGGGGATTAGATAAGGACTGTCATATTTGATGGATTTTTTAATTTGGGAGAGGCCACAATCTTCAGAGTTTCCTTTAGATTATAAAAATTGTACTTCATAATTTGTCTACTATAATATCCAGATGTTATAGAGTTGTAATTTCCAGAGGCTCCTGTATCATTAGTTCAGCACTTCTTCACTCCTTGCTGTTTTTACCTGGTAGGCATCTTGGCCAACTATCACATTTAATTGCCTTGGAAATTCTATAGGTTTTATAACTGCAGTAATTCAAATCCAGGTGTACTATATTGCAATAATTAAATATACTTGATTTCTTTTTTAAAGAATGAAGAATGTCTTTGACCTCAGTCTTAGAAATATCTTTTTGGTTCTGTCTCCTCAGGCAAGGGAAACAAAAGCAAAAATAAACAAAATGGGACTCCATCAAACTAAAAAGCTTTTGCACAGAAAAGGAAACTATCAACAAAATGAAAAGGCTGCCTACTGAATGGGAGAAGATATTTGCAAACCATATATGTGATTAACATCCCAAATATATATCAATATAAAAGAAATCCGATGAAAAACTGGGCAGAGGAACTGAATAAACACTTTTCCAAAGAAGACACACAAATAGATGAAAAAATGTGCCAACAGGCACATGAAAAAATGCTCAGCATCATCAGGGAAATGCAAATCAAAATCACAAGGAACTATCACCTTACACTCATTAGATCTCTATTGTCAAAAAGAAACAAATAACAAGTGTTGGTGATGACATGTAGAAAAGGGAATCCTTGTGAACTGTTGGTGGGTTTGTAAACTGGTGCAGCCGCAATGGAAAATAGTGTGGAGATTCTTCAGAAAATTAAAAATAGAACTACCAATGCTGGGTATGTATCCAAAGAAAATGAAAACATTAATTCAAAAAGATATATGTACCTCAGTGTTCATGGCACCATTATTTATATTGCCAAGATATGGAAACAACTTGTGTGAATATAATTTTTGGAAGAATTTTTTTTTCTTTTATTGATTTGAATTGCTTTTAAATAACTAAATATATAACAGACTGTTTCTTAACATTCTATAAGGCTCAATTTTTCTGTTATTTAATTCCTGTTTCACTACCATAGTATTAGAAGTATTGTACTTTTTTTCAATTAATTTAATATTTGGTTGAAGTCTTTTAAAATTATTTGACTGGTGAAAAATTCTTAATAAATCTTCCCTAGCTATTTCTTTTTAATGAACTTTAGATTTATTTTCTTTGTTGTAAAAATCATATTGCAATTTCAAATAGAATTAAGTTTGTAGGCTACATTAATGAAGAATTGATATCTTCCAATATTATGTCTTTTTTAAATTGAAGTATTAATCAGTTTTTCATTAATCTGATCTTCTCTTATGTTCCAGTTTTCTTAATTTAGGGCTTTGACAAATATATTACTGCTTACTTCTAATACTACATATTTTTCAGTATTGTGAATCTGCATATTCAATGTGAATTTCCAATTACATTTTCTAAAGTGTAATTTCTTTTAAGTGCAAAATCTTTGTATTCTGTTCATACTTTACTATGACCTTTTATTAGATTTTAAATTGGCCCTTCATACATACTCATACATGTTTTTCATAAGCAGTCATAGACAAATAATGAAATGTTGTTTTCTCCTTTCTGAATCTTATACTTATTACTTCTTTTTCCTACTTTATTGTATTGGCTAAAGCTTTCAGATGAGGTGAGCTAATAGGCTTTGTTGTCTTTCTTCCCAGTTTGAATGAGAATGCCTGTAGTGTTTTACCAAAGTAGCATATTTTAAAGGCACTAGTGATTCTTGCTACTTAAAGGGATTCTAAGAGCATACTTGATATATATTTTGCAAATGGAATAATTATCTATTAATTTATCTTCTGTAAAATAAATCATACCTTTACTTATTAATTTTATGTTAGGAGTAGCATACCAGTGTCTGGTTTCTCTTACCCATTATATTAACATATCACTAGAGAATCTTCTTATTGCTAGCATCAGGAGCAATGGGATTAAGTCTATTTGAGGTACAGCATCCAAATGAACACAGAGGTTTAATTTCCTAGTAACTTACTCTTACAGCTGTAGTCCAGCATCTGTGTTACAGTATATTTTGACAGAGAGAAAGACTTTAAAATACAGAGAAAAATGAAAATAGTAGTTAGATATTTTCGGACTTAGGTTTTTTTTTCTTCGTATTGGCAGACATTTTTGTTTTGTTTTCTGTTTTATTTTTTGCTTAGCATAACTGATCTATTTTCTGGGCAGGGCTCGAACAGCATTCATTCTGACTGGTTAAATATGTGTCCTTACTGATTATTATCTGTGTGTTCTTAACCGATAATAAATATATTGACTGTCACCTCAGATTGTGAGACAGTTGGTCATTCACTGAAAAATAATACTTTTAATCTCAAGTACCATTCATCTCTGCATTCCTAGTTATTGGAACATAAAGTCATTTTCAGAATTTCTCTTCTGACTACCAGAGGGAAATGTCAATACTAAAAAAAGAACAAAGACTTGTCTTTATCAATCGATTAATATCTACTGACTGTCCAGGATAACTCAGGTCATTGATAAGTGCTACAGAAGATACAAGAGTTATATAGACCATTTAATGGGCAAGTATTTCCAGTCTAGGATTCTGGACAGTGAAACGATAGGCCTCTATTACTTAGTGCAACTTAAATATAAGGGTATTACCTTTCTTTTCTTTCTTCCAAACTCAGCATTGCCTTTCCTCAGGGAAATTTCTCTCTTTTCCCATGTGGAGTCCTGGCAGTTAAGGTTACCTTGCCTTTGCAGTTGTTTACATCCATGATAGCTCAGAAGACTGCCCAGGTTCAATGAGTGACAAATCATTACTGACTATACAATGTAATTAAAAAGCACAGGCATTGATTAGCGATGAGCTAAACCTAAGACCAAAAAGTGAGAGACCCAGAATAGCTGGCAAAACTTCTCATTGGATCTGTCTGAAATGGAAGATGTTTGCCCCTGCAGGCATGGCGCAAGGCCCATTGTGCATTTCCATTAGAGATCTGCGCTGAATCCGAGCATGCCATTGATGTTGGCCTATTTATGAAAGGCTGTTGAAAGAGGTTTCAGAGCTAATTGAAAAGAGATGTTTCCGCACTGCAGTCACTTCAAACAACATGGCTCCAAAATCTGTTTCAACAGTTTGGAAACAAGTGCGTCTCCATAATTTGCACACAAAATTTAAACAAAAGATTTGAAACGAAAGCTCCGTTGGCATTTAGTAAGATTTGGGTCTTTAAAAAAAATTATGAATCGGACAGTAGGCTGAGTTCATTATAACAGTTCCTGCCCACAACTATCTGTGCCTTCATTTTGTTGTGTGTTCCCGTTTTCAGGGATGTCAACTGCAGCTGCCTAAATCTACGTTGTCTGGAGACAGGGCATATAGTTTTAACAGAGTGCTGTCAACTACTGTTCAGTCACAAATTTTTATCTTCTAGGAAAGAAGAATTTCTCAAAACCTACTTTGCAAAAAGAAAAACTAATAATAACAAAATGACACCCTAAACATGCTCCCACAAGATTTTTCTCAAGGTAGAATGTAACAGAAAAAACTTCAGAGGAAGCCGAACCTCAACCACATTGAAAATTGAATGAATTTATGTGAACAGAATGCAAACATAATTATTAAAAAATGTTCTCCCCTAGGCAGTTTTCAATCAAGATCTGAAAGCATTAGCAAACATTGATTTCTCCCATAACACTTGTACTTATTATTGGATCTGATTTTTGTCTATTCTTAAAGCAGAAATTGAGGTCTGATAACTGAAGCTGGTGTGGCCAAGTTTATAAGTTAGCCATTGCCCACTGGGTAGGAAAACAGGGGTTGATGTATAGTCAGTCCTCAAAGCAGAGGGAGAATCAAGTTCATTGTTATTATCTCAATTATTATAATTATTCTGTCCGTAATGTTTTAACAACATGTTTTTTTTTTTTTTTTTTTCCAAAGTTGGGAAGACTGGAGCCAAGCATTTTACCTGGTTAGGCATGTAGACGGGCTGAACCAGAAATAAGACATATTTATTACTGGCCCCTTATTTTAGTATGATTTAAGGCCAACAATTAGGCTTTAAAAGTTTGACTACTGAGGGGAATACAGAGTCCCAGTTTATATGATGGATAGAGAAGGGTGTTTAAGGCTTAACTGCCACAACATCAATTAGATTTCACCACAGCTGAGATAATTTTATTGTTTGAATGACTGAAGTAACGATTAAAATGGTAGGTGAGATTACTTGGGTTATGTTTCTGACTGAGTTCTTTTAGCTTAGAAGAAACGTATCCATCGCCCAGTACACCGCTTGGTATGACAACAGAAAATATCCTCACATCATTCCTCATTCTGGTTTGAGTGCTCAGTGGCTGTTTTGTCATTCCATATCTTCATCTGCTTCTTGAGGGTCAAAGCAACTTTGAGAGATTAGAGGGCCTTCAGAAGAGGTGACACAGACAGTAAGAATGTAGGGGAAAAAGGAGTGAGGCAGTCCTGGCATTCACTTTCCTTGGAAGATTCAAAACTGGCTTGGAGCAATGTAGGCAATTTAAGACTTCCTGATTCTGCCTCCTCCCAGGTAGCCATGGAGCAGTACACTTTCTGTCCAATAGGTGTTCGTGAACTACAGTGGTAGAGTCTTAGTGCCTCTGGCTTGAACCGAAACCATCTTGAGCACCATGCCTAGCTCATCTGGCTTTCTGTTTGTTGCTAAGTTGTGTCCGACTCTTGCAAACCGATGGACAGTAGCCTGCCAAGTTCCTCTGTCCATGGGATTCTCTAGGCAAGAATACTGGAGTAGATTGCCATTTCCTTCTCCAGGGGATCTTCCCAACCCAGGAATCGAACTCTGGTCTCCTGCATTGCATGCAGATTCTTTACCAACTGAGCTACAGGGGAAGTTTTCTGTGACTTTCATCAACTAATACAGACTTCCGGGAGCTGACCTTTGAGTTTGATCCCAGGTGAATTTTTTGGGGATGTCTTAGAACTTCAGAGCTGCAAGGGAGGTGAAATGCACAAATACACAAGGTAGTGATGGATAGTGAAAAGGTTGAAAACAAACTGATCTCATCTGAAGGGCACCAAGCAGAGCACTGGCTATGTGGGACCTCGTATATTGATATAATGATTGTTTGACTGTTTAGAAATGGAAAAGCAGCAATGTATTTTAAGGGGTGCTAATTCTGGATATCTTATAACCAATTCAGTATTTATGGAAGAAGGGACAAGAAGAGGCAGAGAACAGGTCAAGTAATCTTATGCTTATTATATGCCAGGCACTGCACTGTTCTAAGCATCCTCTGGTGCCCCTTATTCCCACTTTATAGACGGAGAAATTGTTCTCCAAGCAGAGGGAGAATCTGGTTTATGTCCAAGGTCAGAGCCACACATTGGTTTTCAAACCTAGGTATATCTTAAGCCATTCAACTTTCATTTATGTCAGAGTAAAAAGCAAAGAGAATATACAAGAGGAGAAGGAAAATGATTATAGACACAAAATCAAGATTTGTAGATAAACTGACTCTCTGGAAGTTAAATATTTCTCAAGTAGTTTCCCCATTATTTTCCAGAGGTATGAGAGCTGAGATTATGGGGAGTGGTGTGGGCTAGCCATCCGAAAAGCCCAGAACTGCCTTACCAATGTGGCTAAAATTCTACTATTAGGGATAATAGTGTGTGTGCGTAGGGCTGGAGGAACGGGGAAACAGACAAGTTTAAGGCATAAGTTGTCTTAAATTATAAGTTCAATTTGAGACTAGTACTGCAATTAAGCATTGAGCTTTAATGTTAGTAATTTTTTTTTAAAGACAGTTTTTCAGAGCACTATTAGGTGCACAGCAAAATTGCGTGAAAGATATATTGATTTCCCCTTATTCCCTATACCCACACATGCATAGCCTTCCCCGTGATCAACATCCCCCACCAGAGTAGTGTATTTGTTACGACTGATGAATCTACATTGACACATCATCATCACTAAGAGTCTACAATCTACATTAGGGTTCACTCTTGGTCTAGTACATTCTTTAGATTTGGACTAATGGATAATGACATGTATTCATCATTATGGTATCATACAAAGTATTTTCACAGCCCTAAAAATCCTCTATGTTTGCCCATTCATCCTTATCTTTCTCCCCACAAACCCCTAGCAACCACAGATGTTTTTTGCTGTCTTCATAGTTTTGCCCTTTCCAGAGTGTCATATATTTGAAATCAAACAATAGGTATGATTTCAGACTGACATTTTTCATTTAGCAGTGTGGATTTAAGTTTCCTCCATGTCTTCTCATGGCTTGGCAGCTCATTTCATTTTAGTATTGAATAATATTTTATAGTCTGGATGCTTATTTATCTGTTAGCCTATTGAAGGACATCTTGGGTGCTTCCAAGTTTTGACAATGATTAATAAAGCTGCTATAAATATCTGTGTGTAAGTTTTGGTGTGGACAGAAATTTTCATATCCTTTTGGAAAATAGCAAGGAGTACAATGGTTGGATTGTACAGTAAGAGTGTGTTTAGATTTTTAAAATTTAAATTTATTTATTTTAATTGGAGACTAATTACTTTACAATATTGTATTGGTTTTGCCATACATCAACATGAATCTGCCACGGGTGTACATGTGTTCCCCATCCTGAACCCCCCTCCCACCTCCCTCCCCGTACCATCCCTCTGGGTCATCCCAGTGCACCAGCCCCAGGCATACTATATCCTGCATTTTGTAACTTGTGAGAAACTTTTTTAAGAAACTTGTGGCACTGTCTTCTGAAGTGACTACACCATTTTACATTTCTGCCGGCAATGAATAGTTTGTGTTGCTCCACATCCTTGTCAGTGTTTAGTGTTGTCAGTGCTCTTGATTTTGGCCATTCTAATAGGTGTCCAGTGGTATCTCACTGTCATTTTAATTTGCATTTCCCTGATGAAATGCATTTCCCATATGATATGCAGCATTCATATGCATATTTACTATCTTTATGTCTTCTTTTCGGAGAAGGCAATGGCACCCCACTCCAGCACTCTTGCCTGGAAAATCCCATGAATGGAGGAGCCTGGTAGGCTACAGTCCATGGGGTCGCTAAGAGTTGGACACGACCGAGCAACTTCACTTTCACTTTTCACTTTCATGCATTGGAGGAGGAAATGGCAACCCACTCCAGTGTTCTTGCCTGGAGAATCCCAGGGACGGGGGAGCCTGGTGGGCTGCCGTCTATGGGGTCTCACAGAGTCGGACACGACTGAAGCGACTTAGCATGCATGCATGCATGTCTTCTTTGATAAGTGACTGTTAAAACCTTTGGTTAATTTTAAAATCAGGCTGTTTGTTTCCTATTGTTGGGTTTTAACATTTATTTGTATATTTTAGATGACATTAGTTTATCAGATGTGCCTTTTGCAAACATTTTCTACTAGCCTTTCATTCTCTTGACCATGTATTTCACAGAGAAGACATTTGTAGTTTTATGAAGTCCAGCTTATCAATTCTTTCTTTGATAGATTATGATTTTTATGTTGTATCTAAAAATTCATCACCAAACCTATAGTCTGCTGGATTTTTTCCTATGTTCTCTTCTGGTAGTTTTATAGTTTCACATTTTATATTTAGTCTGTGATATATTTTGAATTAATTTCTGTAAAGGGCAAAAGGTCTGTGTCTAGATTTATTTTCTGCATGTTTATGTTTCTGCCCAGTTGTTTTAGCATCATTTGTTGAAAAAAAATTATCTTTGCTCCATCATGTTTGCTTTACTCCTTTGTAAAAGCTCAGTTGACTACATTTATGTGGGTCTGTTCCTAGGCTCTCTATGTGTTCCATTGTTCTATTTCTATTCTCTTACCAAAACTGCACTGTCTTGATAAGGGTGACTGCATAGTTAGCTGGGTATGTGTCAGTCCTCCAACTTTATTCTTCTTCATTATTGTGTTATTTTGGGTCTTTTGTCTCTCAATGTTAATTTAGAGTCAGTTTGTCAATATCTTCAAAATGACTTATAAAGATTTTTATTGGGATTTCATAGAATCTATAAGTTGGGAAGAACTAATATCTTGACAATATTAAGTCTACTATCAAAGAACATGCATTCTCTCTTCACTTACTTAGTTCTTTGATATTTCTTCAGAGTTTTATAGTTTTCTTCATAAAGATCTTATACATATTTCGTTAGGGGTATACCTAAGTATTTCATATTTTGGAAGTGCCAATATAAATGGTATTAGGGTTTTAATTTCAAATTCTACTTGTTCATTGCTGGGGTATAAGAAAGTGTTTGACTTTCGTGTGTTAACCTAATTGCTCATTAGGTCAAGGAGTGTTTTTGTCCATTCTTTGGATTTTCATCATAGATTTTCATGTCATCTGTGAACAAAGAGAATTGTATTTCTTCCATCACAATCTGTATACCTTTTATTTCTTTCTCTTGTCTTACTGCATTAGTTAGGACTTTTACTATACTACGATGTTGTAAAGGAGTGCTGTTATGGGACATCTTTGCCTTGTACTTGATCTTAGCAGGAAAACTGAGTGTCTCACCGTTAAGTATAATGTTAACTGTATGCTTTTTGTAGATAGTCTCTATCAAGTTGAAGAAGTTGCTCTCCATCCCTAATTTGTGAGCATTTTCATCATAAACAGGTATTGGAGTTTGTTAGATGCTTTTCTTTTTTCTTTTTTTTTTATTTTTAAACTTTACAAAATTGTATTAGTTATGCCAAATATCATAATGAATCCACCACAGGTATACATGTGTTCCCCATCCTGAACCCTCCTCCCTCCTCCCTCCCCATACCATCCCTCTGGGTCGTCCCAGTGCACTAGCCCCAAGCATCCAGTACCGTGCATCAAACCTGGACTTCATCTATTGATACGATTATGTGTCCAGTATCGTGCATCAAACCTGGACTTCATCTATTGATACGATTATGTGTTTGTTCTTTTTTAGCCTGTTGATGTGATGGATTACATTTATTGATTTTTAAATGTTTTGCTCAGAACTTTACATCTGTGTTCACAAGAGATATTGTTTTGCTGTTTTCTTTTTTTGAAATGTCATTGTTTGGTTTTGCTATGAGGATATTGTTGGCTTCATAAAATGAGTTGGCAAGTATTCCCTCTGCTTCTATCTTTTGAAAAAGATTATGGAGAACTGGTATAATAAGTTAAATGTTTCTTACAATTCACTAGTAATTCCATCTAGACCTAGCACTTTCTGTTTTTGGAAGGTTATTAATTATTGACACAATTTCTTTAGTAGATGTAGGCCAGCCAATTCAAATTGTCTAATTCTTCTTCTCTGAGTTTTGGCAAATTGTGTCCATAAAGAAACTGGTCTATTTCATCTACATTATCAAATTTGTGGGTATAGAGTTGTTCATAATATTTCTTGATTTTCCATTTAATGTCCATGGGGTTTATAAAGATGTCCTCTTTTTAATTTCTGATATTAAGTCATCTGTGTCCTCTTTCTTATTTTCTTAGTTAGCCTGGCTAGAGATTTATGGATTTTATTTACCTTTTCTAAGAGTTGACTTTTAGTTTTGCTGATTTTCTCTATTGATTTCCTGTTTTCAATTTCATTGATTTCTGCTTTAACTTTTTATTACTCTTTTTTTCCTGCTTATTTTGGACTCAGTTTGCTCTTTTTTTCTTCTGTTGTTGGATAGAGTAGTCTAGAGATGTCCATTGTATTAAATTGATTGATGGTGTTATTGAACTGAACTATGTCCTTATTGATTTTTTTACCTGCTGTATCTGTCCATTTCTGATAGAGGGTTTTGAAGTCTCCAGCTGTAACAGTGGATTCATCTATTTCTCCTTGAAGCTCTATCAATTTTTGCCTCACATATTTTGACACTCTATTGCTAAAAACATACATATTGAGGATTGTTATATCTTCTTGGAGAATTGACCCTTTTATTGTTATAGAATGCCCCCTTTTTATCCCTGATAACCTTTCTGGCTCTAACATGTGCTCTGTCTGGGATTAGTTACTCCTGCTTTCTTTTGATTAATATTGGCATGGAATATCTTTCTCTATCCCTTTATTTTTAATCTATATGAATCTGTGGAGTTCATGTAGATAGCATATAGTTGGGTAGTGTTTCTAATCCACTTTGACAATCTCTGACTTTCTACAGGTGCATTTAGATCATTGATATTTGAAGTGATTACTGATATAGTTGGGTTAATATCTACCATTTGTCCAAGGAACTCTCAAGAGAGATCAAACTAGTCAATCCTAAAGGAACTCAACCCTTAATATTCATTGGAAGGACTGATGCTGAAGCTGAAGCTCCAATACTTTGGCCACCTGATGCGAAGAGCTGATTCTCGGAAAAGACCCTGATGCTGGGAAAGATTGAAGACAGGAGGAGAAGAGGGAGACAGAGGATGAGATGGTTGGATGGCTCACCGACTCAATGGACATGAGTTTGAGCAAACTGCAGGGCACAGTGAAGGAGAGGGAAGCCTGGCGTGCTGCAGTCCATGGGGTTGCACAGAGCTGAACACGACTTAGCGACTGAACAACAACAACAACATATTTGTTACAATTTTTTATTTGCCGCTTTGTTTTTTGTTCTTATTTTTGTCTTTCACTCTTTTTCTGCCTTTTGTGACTTTAAAGTTTCTTATAAGGCAGGTCTACTAACAACTGATTCTCTCAAGTTTTGTCAGAGAAAGTCTTGTTTTCTCCTTCATTTTTGAAGGATAATCTTACAGAGTACAGAGCTCTAGGTTGGGGTTATTTTATTTTTTTCTTTTAGTACTAATTATTTCACTCTACTTTTTCCTTGCTTGCATGATTTCTGAGAAGTTGGAAGTGATTCTTATCTTTGTTCTGCTACAGGTAAGGTGTTTTTTCCCTCTGGCTTCTTTCAGGAATTTTTTTTATTTTTTAATTTTCTGTGGTTTGAAATGATATGCTTAAGTATAGTGTCTGTTATTGAAAACTTTTTTTTTTTGCATTTATCCTGGTTATTGTTCTCTGACCTTTCTAGAGCTGTGGCTTGTTTTCTGACATTGATTTGGGGGAAAATCTCAGACTTCATTGTTTCATTATTTCTTCTGTTTCTTTCTCTCTTACTTCTCTTTTTTCTTTAGATATTCTCATTACCCATATGTTACACCTTTTGTAGTTGTTCCTCAGTTATTATTCTATCCTTTTTTTTTTTTTCAGTCCCTTTTCCCTTTGCTTTTCAGTTTTTGAGATATCTACAGGTTCAGAGATTCTTTCCTCAGCTATGTTCAGTTCACTGATAAGTCTGTCAAAGACTTTCTTCATTTCTGTTGCAGTGCTTTGGATCTTGAGACTTTCTTTTTGGTTCTTTCTTGGCATGTGTATTCCTCTGCTTACATAGCTCATCTGTTCTTGCATGTTATCTGCTTTATCCATTAGAGCCCTTACTATCTTATTCATAGTTGTTTTAAAATATGGATCTGATGTTTCATCTTCAAAATGTCATTTTTTATCTTTTAGTATGTCTTGTAATTTTTTCTTCATTGCTGGACACAGGGTACTGAGTTAAAAAAAACTGCTGAAAATAGACCTTTAGGACTGTGGTATGAGATATGAGGTGAAGGCAAATATTCTATAGATTTACAATTAGGTCTTGACCTGTAAGTGAACCTTTGCCTCTGAACTATGAACTTCACATGTACTTTTCAGATTTTTTCCTTTCCTTGGGTGGAACAGGATGGCTAGAGTAGGCTGGAATTTGGTATTTCCTTTCTTCCATGTGGAAGACTCAATGTTCCGGAGCTGGCTATTTCCTTTCCCCTGGGTCACTTAGGCTGTGACAGAACCCCAGCAGGTTAGGTTCTGGTTAAATAGCTTCTCTTGAGGACAAACCTTGTTAAGAAGGACAGAATGTTCTAGTGCACCTCAAAATGGCTCCTTTCCCCCTCTTCTTGCCAGAAACACAAGTTGATTTTTCTTGGCTATTCACTGTGAAAATCTGGTAGAGCTTTAGAAGGTAAAACTCATGAAAATCTGCCTGCCATCCGCCACCCGCCTGCCCCCCCGCCCCCGGCAAATGACTTAGTGCCAGGAGTGTTTAGCTCTCAGAGTTATTTACACTGAACCTCTAGCAACTTGTCAGTTACACTTCAGATCTTCCTATCCCTGTACTGGTTCCTGAAGAACTTTCTGCTCTTGTGGATTATGATTCTCTGTATTCACTTGTCAGTTTCTTCAGTTCTGGCGACAGCTGTGGATCTAAGAAGAGTTGTTGATATGTTCAGTTTCTTTTTTTCCAGCTTTTTTCTTGTTGTTATGATGGAATAGCAACATCTAAGCTCCTTGCATGGTGGACCAGAAGTCAGAAGTCTCAGATTATATTTCCTGTGAATGATTTTTATATAGCAAACAACCTTTCTAAAACAAATGATAATCTGCTTTTGCTTCATGGAAATTATTTTTATATTTTTTATTTTTCAAAATGTTTATATATTTTTTAAACTCAGTAGTACAGCCATGTGGTCTAAGAAGAAAAAATATAATCAAATATTCATGAAAAAGGCTTCTCACATAACTGCTCTTGTCCCCACTGCTTTCTATTGATGATCACACATGTTCGGTTCTTGTATATACTTCTAGTATATAAAAGAAAATACAAATTCTTGTGAATTTCCTTTTTTACCCAAAGATCACATACAGTACATATTTTTTCTGTCTTACTTTTCCCTCCTAACAATATATCATAGAGATCTGAATATCTTCCCTTATTAATATAGCTTTATTTGTCTTTTATACAGCTGTGTAGTATTCCATTCTGTAGTGTAGTGTATTATAGTTTATTTAATCATTCATTATTGGTGAACACTTGGATTGTTTCCTATTCTGCAAACAAATAACCTGTTTTCAGGGTTGTTGGGATTTTTTTTGTCATTTTGTATGTAAGCAAGTGTATTTATAGGATACATAACTAAAAATTAGGTTGCCATGGTGTGTTTTTTTTATAGATATTGCCAAATTGTTCGCCACAAAAGCTATATTAATACAATAAACTCCACAGATAAACCCTGGTTTTCTGTTTATAGGTGTTGCCCATATTATAGGAGATATTGGAAAGTACAAAGGATTTCAAACCAGGGAACTTAGTTATCCATAATGAAAAAGAGTGAGATATAATAGTCACAAGTTTCCCTCCTACAAAGGCTTTTAAAAATGATGAGAATGCACACTTCCCACCATTAGCAGCACTATGCACTTCATGTTTAACATTAGCCTAATTCTGTGATCTTTTCTGATCACCGCAAAACCTCTCAACAGCTATTTCACCTGGAACAAGTTTCCTCAGGATAATAACTACTATTAGTCACTTAAATGACATAAAGTGAAATTTAGATGCTCCCTAGAGTAGAATTCAGCCTCCAGGTTCTTTGACCAGCTCAGAGCATCACATTTCACTGCAGTTGTGGTGTGAGCTGGAAGCTTATGTCATGAAAAGCAGCTGGACTAAGCTTCACCAGGTGAGTAGCCATGCGACACTGAAGTGATCTGGTCACGTGCTGCCAGCACTGTTTCAAGGGGCATGCTTTGCCAGCCAGCCATGAAGAGTCCTTCTGTCTCATATGCATGCACTAGGGGAGACTCTACAGTAAGGATGCTAAAGGCATCTAGCTGATAATTTCAGGTGAAGGGTTGATCGAGTTAGACGTAGGCTCAATCTTACTGTATGTTCTTACCTAAGTCTGGGTGAGTAGGCTCTAAGGTTTTAGAGAGAAAGAGGCAAGAAAATCAGTATTGCTTGGTATTGTGAATTTTTATTCTGCCATCTTATTGCAAAATCACAATCATCTAATACGCTTCCAGGAGGTTGGTATTTGAATCAGAATAATTTACTGTAGGCTATCCCATTATATAAGTATTCCAGTCTTTTTATTTTGGATCTGGAAGTTTCAACAAGAGAGAAGAAAAGCTTTCTGTAGCTCATGGGAAAAGGAGGGAAAGGATAAAAAGAACATGCTGTTTGTTGAATGCCTACTCTGCCAAACCGAGCTGGCTGTTGTACATGTAAGGAGAGACTAAAGCTAGGTTTTTGTTTTCCCATGAAACTTAGCAAAGGCTTTTTGATCTTAATGTTCTGGGTAGCTTTTCTGACCCAGAAAATGAAGACCAAAATCAAACAGTGTATTAGGTATATACATTATTATATGACAGGGAAAGAATGTTTGTTGAGGAGCTGATCACATTTTAGATGTTGTACAGAACACTGTGGATGCAACAAAATTAATTGTCTCTGTGCAGATAAGTCTGCCTAGAACACTAAAGTTATCAAATCGCCATCTCTTCAAAGCCCCATACCTATATGGCTCCTTATCAGGGGAAAAAAAAAAAAAAACCCTCACAGATAATAGTTCCCTAGGAGTAAATTTCTTGTCTTATTTTCTCTTTTCATCTCACAGATAAAAATTGCAATATGAAAAGATAATTCTTCCCAACTCTCAGAATCCATTAGAATTTCTACAGCCTGATGCTCTTTAAGGTAAACATGCCGTATGCATTTACTGCAATAAACTCATCGGATTTACATTTTGATTGTCGAACACTGTACAAATTGCACATAATTGCCTTCTCTACGGCTACACTCTTGCTATTTGAAACTTTTGAAAATCTTCCTCATCTGGAATTCGGTAAGAGATTAATCTTCCCATCAAATAAGGGGACAGGAAATTGTCTTTTGCAGTTGTATCCTGTGAGGACACTACTAATTAGAAGCCATTTCCTGCTCTCTGACCACTTTCTTGCAGCCCTCCCCGGAGGTCCAAGAGAGGCCATGTGACAGCGCTTGAGCTGAAGCCCTTGGTGGTCAGCAGCACTTGTCTACATGCTCTGTTTGGAGATGGTAGAAATCCAAATTATTTCCAGATCTGTTCTGTCTGTAGAGGAGGGTTTCTAAAATGTGACACTATTGATATTCAGGCCATAGAATTCTTTGTTGTGGGGGCTGTCATGAGCATTTTAGGGTGTTTATCAGTAAGTCTGGGCCACTGCCCATTGAAGGCCAGTAGCAACCCCCAAGTTTGACAACCAAATGTCTTCAGGCATTGCCGAAGGTCCCTGGGAGGCAGAATCACCCAGGTTGTGAATCACTGTTCCAGAGCTATTGGAGTCACATTAAATATCCAAGCAGGCTGAGGTCACAGACGTTCAGATAAAACCGTCTGGGTAAATTTCTTCCCTATCTCTGCACAAACATCAGGAAAAAACTGATTCAGGCAGTAGCTTTGTTTCCAAAAGTTATTTCTGAGTTAGGTAAAATCAGAGCAGAGACTTGACTTCTTTGATCCAGTCTCCCTGTATGTAGAGGAATGGCCGTTCTAGCTGTCATTCAAAAGTTTCCAGCATCCATGTCTTTTTTCCCCCCTTGCAATATGTACAGAGGTGGCCTAAAGATGGTAGGTGTAATTTCCATGAATGGCAGTGAAATTTATGTTCGGGATATTTAAGAATTCAAACTAATAAATGGTTTAGCTTCCATCATCTTGGTTGAATGAGATCAAACAAGAAAAATATAACTATTTATATCTTTCAAATATGTATTTGCAATTTTGGATGACAGATTGTTTTGGAGTTGGAGGATAAGAGACAAATGGCCCCAATACTCAATAAAAGCAAGTTTCTTTTTAATCTTGTGATCCACTGTGCATATACTTGACAAAGCAATTTTAATACTGTTGTTGTTCAGTAGCAAAATCCTGTCTGACTCCTTGAGACCCCATGAAATGTAGCACTCCAGGCTTTCCTGTCCTTTACTATCTCCCAGAGTTTGCTCAAATTCGTGTCCATTGAGTTGGTGATACTATCTAACCATCTCATTCTCTGCCTCCCCCTTCTCCTTTTGCCTCCAACCTTTTCCAGGATCAAGATCTTTCCCAAAGAGTTGGCTCATCACAATTTTAACACTCCAAGTGCTTATTTATTTTTGTATCTGCCTCCCAGTTGCAGATGTTGGCTTCCACATGGCAGGAACCATGCCTGTTTTATCTGTGTGTTCTCATTATCCAGTATAGTCATAAAACACATTGGGCCAACAACACTATACTATAAATTCTATGTGAGTCGAATTACGTTCAGTCATGTTCCTGCTGTTTTCCCCTGGGTCCTAGCTCAGTGCCTGGTATATAAGGCATTCAACACGTGTGTTTGTGGAATAATTGCATGATTGGGAATCACCCTGGAAGACTGGTTGAATCCTGGCTGCACAAGTCAAAGAAATTTTGGCTTCAGAATTCAAATGAATCCAAACTAACTCACTTTAACTTGTTTCAGCTAGGGTTTGGGGGAAAGGTACTTTTCTTCTAAAATTTGCTTTCTTTATAGGCAACTGAAAAGAAAAGTCAGTGCTTTAAAAAAGCATCCCCCATATTCTGATGGATAAGTACAAATTGATGCAAATGTAGTTTCTCTCAATAAATGAAATTCAGCTGAACGGAATGCACACATATATTTATTTTACTAGAGCCTCTTTCCCCTTTATATTTTGTTTTTAAAGGCAGTTTAGCATAGTGATTATACTGCCAATGGTAAAGTCAGACTGCCAGAATTCATCATACCTGGTGCGAATGTGTAACTTTCAAAAATTGCTTAACCTTGCTCTACTTTAATGTTTTTATGTAATAGATTCATGAGTTAAAAAATGCTACTGATCTTATGAAGATAATAGAAGGATTAAATGAGTAAAAATGCATAAATGTGCTTAAAACTCCTGAGTGGCATATTGTGTTAAATTATACTTTATTTGACACATATATTCAATCTTAAAAGTACTTACACACACCTATATATATAAAATATATATATACTGATCCTGTTTTATTTACATATATTAGTATATATAATATATATACACATACATATATACATACACACCTTGGTTAAATATATTTTTCCTGATTCACATATATATACATATATATATGTGTGTGTGTATATATATATATATATATATATACTTACATATATATATTTTCCAGGTAAAGCAGTTAGATAAATTCCTGTCTCTCCAACTGTAGGCATATGTGAACAACTGATAAAAAGCAAGATTCCACTCCATAGAAAATCCTAGAGAAAGAATATCCAAGTTGTCAGCTTTGAAGGCATGAAAGTCTCATGCCATTGCAGAGACATAGCTGGCCTCGTGGCTTTAGCAAAAATGAAATGCTAATGAAGAACGCAAAGGAACAGCTTTAGGGGAAACAAAGGAATAATGCAGCAGAAATTGAAGACTCGGAGGCTTCCATTTTGTAAATATTTGGGTTGGTGGAAATTTGTTAATTGAGGCCATTGATTTCCACCTGAAAATGGTAGCAATATCTAATTCATTAAAGCCTGAAATAACATCCTTTGGGCCAAATGGGGTTATTTCATTCTTAACCTCTTAGTGATATATTAACAGTTGGAAAGCATTTGGACGCATATCTTAAAAAGTGCCACATTAACAGGAATTCACACTGGAAAAAAATTTAAAAGAACCCAAATCTACAACCACACTTGCTCTCAGAGTGGGGAAAGGCCCCATGGCCTCCAGCCCCTGTCTTCCTCCTTGGCAGTATTTTAAGGTCTGTATTTTAATATTGCCGAGCCTACTTGAGTGATAAATGTAACTGTATAAAAATTACTTATTACAGGCTGTCATGTCGCCTCACTCACATCGGCTGGGCTGCAGGCATTGTACATAAAACTTGAATCTCTACCTTGACAGCGTCAGCCGCACTGGCTTTAAAGTAAAATGCTTTCAGTCATGAATACAAAACATAATTTACCTTTTCATAATACTTCAGCTTGAAACAAGTTGGAAAGCTCGTGTTACCGTCAGACCTGTACCTGCGCCCAGCGGAGAACCAGCAAATTCCAAGCTGTCACCTGAAAGGCGCTGCTGCTCCTCTGCCGTCCCTTTGAAGCAAACTTAAGCTGCTAAACTGTGGGGCCTCTAATTTTTAAAGTCGTATTTATGTGTAATTCCTTTTTGCAACTCCGCAGTGACAACACGTTGTCAAGATGGATTAGCTCGTTTTCTCAACTGGTATTTGTATTGGAATTCCTCGCTGAATGGATCTCTCTCATTCTGGAAGCTCCCAGACTCCTTCTAGCAACTGTTTTTTGTTGGAGAGGTGAAAAAGCAGGCACTGTACACACCTACCTCTTAAAACGGAAGCTCTTACCCCTTTGCAGACACCGTCTGGACTATCCTTGAGCTCTCTTTTAAACACCATTCGAACCCGTGCCTCGGCCCAGCCAGTGCAGTCCCCACCGGCCTGGGGGACTCACGGGTTGGTTCCAAATCTCTGCTTAATCGAGCCGCTGACTACAACCTGCGGATGTCAGCTAGATGGAAATCGAATGTGAAGGTTCCAAGGAGCCTCTCTGCAGCACAGCTGATTCATTGTGACTGTTTTCATGGTTGTTCGTGATGCACACAGTATGTGAGGCTGCGTCCGCGGGGGGCGTCTGCCCACCAGCCTCCCGCCGCGTCGGCGGCCGGGCCCCCACCAGACCGCGGTGGCAACGGAGCCGCACATGCCTCCCGTTAGCCCAATTCCTTGTGACAATGTTCACTTTCACTTAGGGCCCACAGTGCTTGTACTTGTCAGCTGGGATAAATGATGGGGGTGGGGGGGGAAAGTCCCACTGTGGAAAGCGAAACAGAATGGCCGTTGGAAGGACCTTCCTTGCCCCCTTCTCCGTGCTCTTTTCCTAAGCTCCCCTCCTTAAGAAACAGCTCCTGCGTTTGCAAGTTCTCCTTCGCTTTGCCCAGATAATGAAGGCCAGAGAAAAGACAGCCAACCTGCAGAGACATTCAATATCATGAGTTGTTCTCATTTTGAAATTCTAGGACAAGTGAAACAGATTCTGAAGGAAAACCAGTAGGGCATGGAAAGTCTTGCTGCTTAGACAACTTCCCCTGAGATGCTGAATTTGGATTTCACAGTCTGCTTATTTGTCTATACAGTATCTTTTGCTAAGGAACTTAAAGCACATCCGGACACTACTTTTCATCTTTGTAAAAGCCCCAGCGGTTATCTTTTTAATAGCAGTTTGAAGGTTTTCCACCACGGGGCTTCAGAGCTCTCCTGTCCAGCTCTTTCCTCAGGCACACTCTCCTGCCTTCCCCCAGAGGGGCTTGTCTTAGGCAAAGATACCCCCTCCCCACTTCTCATCTTCCCAATGCTGTCATTACACCTATTGTGCCAGTCACCCATCTCCTTCAGTGATTCCTTCTCTGATCGATGGAAACAAGTTTTTCTTTATCTTATGAGGTAATGAAGGGACATAGAGTAAATCCCAAGTTAAAGAGGTAAAGCCCCTTCCCTCTAGGGTGTGCCTCTTGTTCCATATACTTCCTCAGCCAAGACCCTTGCAATGGACATGGGTAATAAAATGTCACATCATGTCCCCATTTCAACATTTATTGATCTTTATCAATGTGGCCAGTGGACTCTCTCCAGCTATGTTATCTCTTTTCTGTACATAAATAATAATTTCCCTTGGACAGTATGTTCTTTTTGCTTTTTAAAATTTTTATTGGAGTATAGTTTTTTTACAGTGTTGTGTTCGTTTCTGCTGTGTAGCACAGTGGATCATCTATGTGTATACACGTATCTTCCCTTTTTTTGGATTTCCTTCCCATTTAGGTCACCACGGAGGACTGAATAGAGTATCCTGTGCTATCCAGTCTATTATCATTAGTTATCTGAGTAGTGTGTATATGTCAGTCCCAATCTCCCAATTCATCCCTCCCTCTCCCTCTTCTCTTGGTGTCCACATGTTTGTTCTCTACATCTGTGTCACTATTTCTGCTTTGCAAATGGGTTCATCTGTACCATTTTTCTAGATTCCACATATATGCATTAATATATAATATATGATATTTGTCTTTCTCTTTCTGACTTACTTCACTCTGTGTAACAGTTTCTAGGCTCATCTAAATCTTTGTAGATGACCCAATTTCACTCCTTTTTATAGCTAAGTAATATTCCATTGGACAGTATGCTCTTTTAAATGTATAAGACCATTTGAGAGTGCTCATTTGAATTTAGAAGTATATAAGCTGTTGTTGGGTCTAGATCATCTGTTTTACCTGAGGTCTTGAATGAGTCCTAATTGGATATTCATGTCTGCTAAGCAGTTTGTTTTCAGATGTTAATTCTTTTAGGTGTCTAAAGACTGAATGGATTCTTACTGGGTTCTGGAATAAAACTGTAGTATGAGATACTTGTTGGAGAAGGAAATGGCAACCCGCTCCAGTGTTCTTGCCTGGAGAATTCCATGGATGGGGAGCCTAGTGGGCTGCCGTCTATGGGGTCGCACAGAGTCGGACACAACTGAGCGACTTCTTTATGAGATACTTGCATTGGATCAGTAGTTGTGAGATTTGCATTTCTTTTGTCCCATTGAAACCACTGAAAGCACATTTATTCATTTGCACCTTTATAAGTGTTGTGTCAATTTCTCTAAATTTATAGTAGCACTGCAGTAATGTTGTAGAACCTTATTTCAGAGATCACTTCTGATTACTCCTGTTCATAGACATGCCTCTGCAATAGGTAAGCTGATTATTACAAGTAGAAATTTAATTCCTTCCATACATTTAAATCACTGTCACATGTAGAGATATATCAGAGCCTATATCTCTAT
This sequence comes from Bubalus kerabau, assembly GCF_029407905.1. Lineage (NCBI taxonomy): Eukaryota > Metazoa > Chordata > Mammalia > Artiodactyla > Bovidae > Bubalus > Bubalus kerabau. The sequence goes on along the minus strand of NC_073626.1, from coordinate 28,735,280 downwards.
GGCATGCACATAGGGTCAACTGGAATGTAAGGAAGACCTATTCATTAAATAAGACTTAATTCAGAATCCACTCTGGGTTTTAATATCTCTTACAAGGAGCTATAGAAGCTCAGAGAAGTGAGAGATACATGGCTCCATAAAAAGCTAACATGAGAGTATGATTTGGAAAAGCAGAGTGGAAGGAAGAACAGAGTGCAGCAGTTACAGTGTTGAAACTGAATACGGTACATTTATTCCCCAAAGAGATCAGCTTGATTGGAGCAAGAAACTTCGGCTGGGACAAATGGGAGACAGAGTTGTTCAAGTGGATTTTGAATAAATGTGATGTAGAGGAGATGCTGAGGAGATTGTATTTATCCTGAAAACCAGAGTGAGCCAAAAATTCAGTTGCCCTGATGAAAGGGTGTGCATGTGTGTGTGTATGTGTGTGGGTGTATGGAGAGGAGGCTAATACTTGTTGAGTGCTAACATGTGCTAAGTATAGTTCTAAGTGTTTAAGTATATTTTGTCACTAAACCTTATAACGATGAAGATGAAGTAGGAATAGTTATTGCAGTTTTCTATGAATGCGGAGGCTGAGAGAAAACATACTCATTCCCTAAGGCTGTTCAGCAAGTCATAGAAACAGAAGTTGGATCTTGAACTACTTGACACCTATTCTACAGTCCCTAGGGTCTTTGGGGAAGATCCTTTGGCTCATCATTTAAACATTATGGCTCACTGGTGTGTAGAGCATGCCAGATAGAACCTACTGGGTAGATACTCAGTTTAAGACATGGCCTAGAAGAGCTACTTAGCAACTGCCTGCCAGTTTATAATGTAGCTGGAGCTGGTTAAAGTGATAGATCAAGAAAAGGTCTGTTAGTTCCAAATAGTATATCTCATTTAGACTCTTATCTCTTGACTTTAAACACTTTTGAAACTTTTCAGCACTTCATTATTGCCTTCTAGTAATAAGAAACATTCAGTATGGACAGACTGATGCTGAAATAATGTTACGCAGATAACTTTCTTTAAATCATGATTGGGCACCATAGCAGCTTGGAGAATGTGCCTGGCAGGCCTCTAATTAAGAGTGAGGTAATTGACCAAGGACCCCAGATGCTGAGCTTTGAAATCTAGAGCCATGTGTGCCCCAAGGGCACACTGCCCACGGACTGCTCCTTCGAGGTCAGAGTGCTGCAGGGATATGAGGGTTCCTGGAGGACACTGGATGTCTCTGTCAGCTGACTTTGCCTGTAGGAAGTGCCGAGGCATTTGCCCCACCTTTCTGAGACTACAGGGCCATCCAGGTCACTTCAACTCCAGGGTCTCTCGCTCACCTTCCCTCACGGTCTGATGGCTCCCCTGACGTTTTCAGACGCTCTCCCTATTTCCTTTCACACAAACACTTCCCCTAATAAAATTCTTGCACATTTACTCTCATTCTGAAGTCTGCCTTTGCAAAGTCCAGACTAACAGAGACATTTATACAACCATTCATTTTCTCAAACATCTAAGATGTGGGAAATAAAATAAATGTAAGATAGGTATAAGACTTTGATAAATGAATTAGAATGAAGTTCAGACAGGAATATTTTAAGAGTGGTTTTAGAATTTTTTTCCTTGGCTTTCACATGACTTTTATTTTTTAAAAAATTAGGTAAAACTGTAAAAATATTTTGAAACATGAAAATGTCTATAATCTCATTACCATAAAATGTATTCCCATTTTGCATATAACTTATTAGCTCTTGACTCCATGTATGTGTTTTTTAATGTAATTGGCTAATATGTGCATGGGATTCCCTGGTGGCTCAGATGGTAAAGAATCTGCCTGCCATGTGGGAGACCTGAGTTTGGATCCCTGGGTCAGGAAGAGTCCCTGGAGAAGGAATCACTGAAAGTTTTCTATCACAGACTTTACTGCTCCTTCCTCTAGTCTCCAAAACCATTTGTATGTAGCCTTGCTATTTCATTGCTACCTCATAGTATTTATAGTTCAATTTTTACATGCCCCATGATCCTTGGAAGAAAAGTTATGACCAATCTAGACAGCATATTAAAAAGCAGAGACATTACTCTGCCAACAAAGGTCTGTTTAGTCAAAGCTATGGTTTTTCCAGTAGTCATGTAAGGATGTGAGAATTGGACTTTAAAGAGAGCTGAGCACTGAAAAATTGATGCTTTTGAACTGTGATTTTGGAGAAGACTCTTGAGAATTTCTTGGGCTGCAAGGAGATCCAATCAGTCAGTACTAAAGGAAATTAGTCTGGAATATTAATTGAAAGGACTGATGCTGAAGCTGAAACTGCAATACTTTGGCCACCTGGATATGGAACATGGAACAGCAGACTGGTTCCAAATTGGGAGAGGAGTATGTCAAGGCTGCAAATTGTCACCCTGTTTATTTAACTTATATGTCAAGTACATCATGTGAAATGCTGGGTTGGATGAAGCACAAGCTGGACAAGATTGTGGGGAGAAATATCAATAACCTCAGATATGCAGATGACACCACTCTTATGGCAGAAAGTGAAGAGGAACTAAAAAGCCTCTTGATGAAAGTGAAAGAGGAGAGTGATAAAGTTGGCTTAAAATTCAACATTCAAAAAACTAAGATCATCCCATCACTTCATGGGAAATAGATGGGGAAACAGTGGAAATAGTAACAGACTTTATTTTTTTGGGCCCCCAAATCACTGCAGATGGTGACTGCAGCCATGAAATTAAAAGACGCTTGCTCCTTGGAAGGAAAGCTATGATCAACCTAGACAGCATATTAAAAAGCAGAGACATTACGTTGCCAACAAAGGTCCTTCTAGTCAGGCTATGGTTTTTCCAATAGTCCTGTATGAATGTGAGAGTTGAATTATAAAGAAAGCTGGGCGCTGAAGAATTGATGATTTTGAACTGTGGTGTTGGAGAAGACTCTTGAGAGTCCCTTGGACTGCAAGGAGATCAAACCAGTCTACCTTAAAGGAAATCAGTGCTGAATATTCATTGAAAAGACTGATGCTGAAGCTGAAACTCCAGTACTTTGGCCACCTGATGCAAAGAACTGACTCACTAGAAAAGACCCTGATGCTGGGAAAGATTGAAGGCGGGAGGAGAAGGGGACAACAGAGGATGAGATAGTAGGATGGCATCATTGACTCTATGGATATGAGTTTGAGTAAGCCCTAGGAGTTAGTGATAGACAGGGAAGCCTGGCATGCTGCAGTCCATGGGGTCGCAAAGAGTTGGACACAACTGAGCAACTGAGCTGAACTGAACTGAACTGATGCAGAGAACTGACTCATTTGAAAAGACCCTGATGTTGGGAAAGATTGAAGTCAGGAGGAGAAGGGGACGACAGAGAGTGAGATGGTTGGATGGCATCACTGACTTGATGGACATGAGTTTAAGCAGGCTGTGGGAGTTGGTGATGGACAGGGAAGCCTGGCATGGTGCAGTCCATGGGATCGCAGAGTTGGACACGGCTGAGCGACTGAACTGAACTAAATGCTCCTTTATTGGACTGAAAGCTCTTAGTTGCAATGTATTGGTTATTATTTTATCCCATGAAATTTCTAATAAACTAACATTCAGAGGATGTCTTCCTTTCGGGAGGAGAATTTTTTGTGCTTTATATTGTTTAATCCCACAACAGCTTGATAAAATAGGCATTATTATTATCTTTGTTTTATTGGTGAGGAAATTGAAATGTCAGGAGGTGAAGACACTTGCCCAGAGATGCACAGTTATTTAGTGGCAGAGGTGGGATTCAAATCATATCTGTGTACTTCCAGAGTTTAAGTTCTTTATTACAGCATACTGGATTATAGCAGAATTTCGTACTTATGGTATTGCTTTTCTTTTCTTAAGACTGAATGGTCAAGTCTGTGGGAAAACTTTGACCCATGTATTTGGGAGTTTTAAGAATGTCCAAATTATCAGGAATCCAGGAGTGTGGTAGCTGGGTGGTTCTGGTTCTAGTTAAGGATATCTATTTTTTATATAAATTTATTTATTTTAATTGGAGGCTAATTACTTTACAATATTGTAGTGGTTTTTGCCATACATTGACATGAATCAGCCATGGGTGTACATGTGTTCCCCATCCTGAACCCCCCTCCCACCTCCCTCCCCATCCCATCCCTCAGGGTCATCCCAGTGCACCAGCCCTGAGCACCCTGTCTCATGCATCGAACCTGGACTGGCGATCTGTTTCACATATGATATTATACATGTTTCAATGCTGTTCTCTCAAAGCATCCCACCCTCACCCTCTCCCACAGAGTCCAAAGGACTGTTCTATACATCTGTGTCTCTTTTGCTGTCTTGCATATAGGGTCATCATTACCATCTTTCTAAATTCCATATATATGCATTAGTATACTGTATTGGTGTTTTTCTTTCTGACTTACTTCACTCTGTATAATAGGCTCCAGTTTCATCCACCTCCTTAGAACTGATTCAAATGTGTTCTTTTTAACGGCTGAGTAATATTCCATTGTGTATATGAACCATGGCTTTCTTATCCATTTGTCTGCCAATGGACATCTAGGTTGCTTCCATGTCCTGGCTATTATAAACAGTGCTGTGATGAACATTGGGGTACACGTGTCTCATTTAATTCTGGTTTCCTTGGTGTGTATGCCCAGCAATGGGATTGCTGGGTCATATGGCAGTTCTATTTCCATTTTTTAAAGGAATCTCCACACTGTTCTCCATAGTGGCTGTACTAGTTTGCATTCCCACCAACAGTGTAAGAGGGTTCCCTTTTCTCCACACCTTCTCCATTTATTGCTCCAATAAACAAGCATTTATTGTTTGTAGGCTTTTGGATTGCAGCCATTCTGACCGGCGTGAGATGGTGCCTCACTGTGGTTTTGATTTGCATTTCTCTGATAATGAGTGATGTTGAGCATCTTTTCATGTGTTTTTTAGCCATCTGTGTGTCTTCTTTGGAGAAATGTCTGTTTAGTTCTTGGGCCCATTTTTTTATTAGGTCGTTTATTTTTCTGGAATTGAGCTGCAGGAGTTGCTTGTATATTTTTGAGATTAATTCTTTGTCAGTTGCTTCATTTGCTATTATTTTCTCCCATTCTGAAGGCTGTCTTTTCACCTTGTTTATAGTTTCCTTCATTGTGAAAAAGCTTTTGCACAGAATATCTACAAGGCTGCAATCAAGGTGTTAACCAGGATGCAGTCATCTTGAGGCTTAGTTGGGTAAAAGCCACTTTTAAGCCCATTCACACAGCTCTTGGTAGGACACAGAAGACCCCTCCAAGTTCATTCCCTTGGTTGTAAACAGGCTTCATGTCCTTGCTACACTGACTTCCCCTTGAGGTTCTGTGGTTCTCCCAAAAGGAAGGACTTAATGGAGAAAGAATATGATGAGGAACCTACAAGATGGAGATTGTAAGCTAATATCAGGGTGACTCTCATTGCTTCACATGGATTCTGTTTGACAGAACCCCGACTCAAGAAGATGGGGATTCTGCCAGGGCATGAATACCACTCGGGCAAAAATCACTAAGGAACATCTTAGAGGCTCCTCTACAAGGAGAAAACTAAAGGGAAGTAACTTGTGGCTAAATCACAAATCAGGTGCATCTGACTCCAGCGTCTTGGCTCTTGGCAACTACGTTTTGTTGTTACCATAAATATGTTGTATGCTGCTAATGCTAAGTCACTTTAGTCGTGTCTGACTCTGTGCGATCCCATAGATGGCAGCCCACCAGGCTCCCCCATCCCTGGGATTCTCCAGGCAAGAACACTGGAGTGGGTTGCCATTTCCTTCTCCAGTGCAGGAAAGTGAAAAGTGAAAGTGAAATCGCTCTGTCGTGTCCAACTCTTAGCGACCCCATGGACTACAGCCCACCAGGCTCCTCCATCCATGGGATTTTCCAGGCAAGAGTACTGGAGTGGGGTGCCATTGCCTTCTTCATGTTGTATGCTAGGAAACTCAATAACCTATGTGTTGGAGAAATACAAAGAAAAAGTATTATTAACAGGCCCCTTTAAAGCAACTGAGTGCACGTGTGTGCGCACACACACACACACAGATTTCTCTTATGGGGTTAAGCATGTATCCTAAAGGCTGCTTTTCATTATTTAGTTAAGTACATATACAATAACACATGCTTATCAAAATTAAATGTAATTCCTTTAGAAATCTTCAACTTACTATTCAGCAATCTGATTATGTTCAAGTAGAAGCTTTGGTCGGCTTCCTTGATGAGATAGCCATCTGATACACATTAGTTAAGAGGCCTTGAATAAATGTGAACTAACAAGTACTACATGCCTGTGTCCACAGAGTGCTGCTGTAGGAGGCAGATGATCCTTTTTAAGGGGGCGTTAAGAGGCACATCTCTAATTTCTCTAACATGTAACAGATCTTTGCATATAAGTAGCAGTTAAGAAGCCTCAAGTGATTTTAGCGCAGTTTTAAATATTAAGGACAATATTCGTGTTTATTTCCTTATTTTCTTATTTCTCCTGCTCTGTGGGGCACTAACATTATGAGAGGCTCCGTGGAAAAAGAAAGTGTGTGGAATATGTTTTGTGAGTAAATAAATTTGTGAAACGCAACATGATCTGTTTGTGTTGGACAAATTCATGCTGCTGCTGCTGCTGCTAAGTCACTTCAGTCGTGTCCGACCCTGTGCGACCCCATAGACGGCAGCCCACAGGTTCCGCCATCCCTGGGATTCTCCAGGCAAGAACACTGGAGTGAGTTGCCATTTCCTTCTCCAATGCATGAAGGTGAAAAGCGAAAGTGAAGTCTCTCAGTCATGTCCGACTTTTCACGACTCCATGGACTGCATCCTACCAGGCTCCTCCGTCCATGGGATTTTCCAGGCAAGAGTACTGGAGTGGGTTGCCATTGCCTTGTCTGATCAGAGAAGGGATTTGTGCTTTTATTGGTGTGACACAACAACCCCTCTCAAATGAGTTGCTGCCTCCCAGGGGAGTGGGCAAGAGGTGAACAGGCCCATTTCTATAGGTTCTTCTGTAAGGAGGTGAACCTACTTTGTTCTCCTTACTGTCCTTTCAGTGGGCTTCCCACCAGGCAAACCTCATCCCAGAGAAAAGCAATTCCATCTCTTTCTCTGGTTTTCTCCTTTGACATTGGCTCCTAGGACTTGGCAGGCTGCATTTTGCCATCCTTGCCTTGAGGGTAATGGCAGACTTGAAATGGTCAAAATCACATGTAGGTTTCTCATCAGTTTCAGGGAAAGATGCTCATGGACCACTGAGAGGAATGTGTGCTCAGTTGCTCTGTTGTGTCCAACTCTTTGCGACCCCATGGACTGTAGCCACCCGCCCCCTCAGGCTTCTCTGTGGGATTTTCTAGGCAAGAATACTGGAGTGGATTGCCATTCCCTACTCCTGGAGATCTTCCCCATCCAGGGACTGAACCTGCATCTCCTGGGTTTCCTACATTGGCAGGCGGATTCTTTACCAGTGCAAGATTCTTTACCACTTGAGCCAAGAACTTCCAGATGTACAAAGCTGTGTTTAGAAAAGGCAGTAGAACCAGAGATCAAATTGCCAACATTCTTTGGATCATAGAAAAATCAAGGGAATTTCAAAAATATCAACTTCTGCTTCATTGACTACATTAAAGCCTTTGAGTCTGTGGATCGCAACAAATTGTGGAAAATTCTTAAAGAGATGGGAATACCTTACCTGTCTCCTGAGTAACCTATATGCAGGTCAAGAAGCAATAGTTATAACCACCTGGGAAGCCCCACTGAGAAGGGAAAAAATAAATAATAATAATAAAATATTATAAGATGCAACAATGTCACACAATATGTAACATAAGCGTATACAATATGCTTATAAAGTGCAAAAAATTTAATGATTCCATGGAAAGTGCTGGGTATTCTCTTTGTGCCCTTCAGATCTTTATGCTTCTCCCTGTGCTCTGACCCTTTCAGATCTTCATCCTTCTCCCTGAGCTCTGTGCACTTAGAAGCTGACACTGACTTCTATGGAATCACTGCAACCTTCTCTTGCATCCTGGTTTCTACTTGGGTTTGGTCAATGGGTGGCATCAGGAGGGTGAAGATTGAGGGAAGCCAAGGTATTTATTTCCCTGATTCCTGCCCTTCTGGACCACATTTGGTTATTGGCTGCGTTTCTCACCAGCTTTTGATTTAGTTTTTTCCTACATCTAAAGAAAAGTAAAAGTGAATGTCACTCAGTCATGTCTGGCTCTTTGGGACCCCATGGATTATACAGCCCCATGGAATTTGCTAGGCCAGAATACTGGAGTGGATAGCCTTTCCCTTCTCCAGGGGATCTTTGCAACCCAGGGATCGAACCCAGGTCTCCTACATTGCAGGTGGATTCTTTACCAGCTGAGCCACAAGGGAAGCCCTTCCTATAGCTAGTCAGTCAGTCAGTCAGTTCAGTCGCTCAATCATGTTTGTCTTTGCGACCCCAGGGACTGCAGCACGCTAGGCTTCCCTGTCCATAACCAACTTCTGGAGCTTACTCAAACTCATGTCCATCGAGTCGGTGATGCCATCCAACCACCTCATCCTCTGTCATCCCCTTCTTCTCCCGCCTTCAATCTTTCCCAGCATCAGGGTCTTTTCCAATGAGTCAGTTCTTCACATCAGGTGGCCAAAGTACTGGAGTTTCAGCTTGAGCATCAGTCCTTCCAATGAATATTCAGGACTGATTTCCTCTAGGATGGACTGGTTGGATCTCCTTGCTGTCCAAGGGACTCTCAAGAGTCTTCTCCAACACCACAGCTCAAAACCATCAATTCCTTGGCACTCAGCTTTCTTTGTAACCCAACTCTCACATCCATACATGACTGCTGGAAAAACCATAGCTTTGACTAGATGCACCTCTGTTGCAAAGTAATGTCTCTGTTTTTTAATATGCTGTCTAGGTTGGTCATAGCTTCTCTTCCAAGGAGCAAGCATCTTTTAATTTCATGGCTGCAGTATAGCTAAGCTCTCATTAAATCCAGTACTGGCTCCACCTCCTGCCTTGGAGTGTTTCCCAAGGTTGCTAGCTTTCATGGACTTGGTTCTTCCTTGCTAGTTTCTCTTAGCTCTGCCCAAACCCTTATTGCACTCTCCTTCACTTCCTCTTCTGAGTACACCATCCCCTCTCTAGATGAAAAGAATGAATAAGTGTGAAAAAGGACAGCAACTTCAGGAACTTTAGCCTGAAAAGACATCTGGGCAGAGAGGGCTGTATGTTCTCAAAGTCATTTCTGAGAAGAGTTTTGAACCTTTTCAAGATAAATCTAATATAAGTAGTAGTCATATGGCAGCTATCAAATATCACATTGAATTATTGACTTCCTTTTCATGTGGCTTCCTTGGTGGCTCAGACTGTAAAGCGGGAGACGCGGGTTTGATCCCTGGGTCCAGAAGTTCCCCTGGAGAAAGGAATATATACCCACTCCAGTATTCTTGCCTGGAGAATAACATGGACAGAGGAGCCTGGTGGGCTACAGCCCATCAGGTTGCAGAGTCAGACACGACTGAGTGACTAACACTCACTTCATGTGTTTATGGGTTGTCTCACCAAGAAGGAGAGGGGCAATTAAAAAGAAAATGAACCAAAGCAACTGCATATATCTCCTACTGGCAGGGTTGCCAGATTTAACAAAAATGAAATGAAACAAAAAGCAGGGTTCCCAGTTAAATGTAAATTTCAGATAAACAATGAAGAACTTTTTAGTATAAGTATGTCTCATCGAAATATTTGGATGTGAACCTGCTTATGCTGTATTTTAGTTGGCAACTCTTCCTACAGAGATTTTTACATAGTGTGCTTTTGATACATGCATCTTGATCGATAGATTTAGATGTTACAGAAAACAAAAGTCTTCCAAAATAATCAGGCACTGGCCAAGGATTGCTATCGGCAGAATATGTCAGAAATCATCAAGCTTCCCTGAGGCCACATGCTCTGTCTCTGCAGGCTCCCTAGGTCCTAATATCCTTCTTATCATCACAGTGTATTATTTCTTATTTCGTCCGGGCTATGTATCTGCTGGGGAGGCTGTGGAGAAGGGCAGAGTGAAGAATGTAAGGTGTGGGTAGAAGCAGGTTCAGAGTGTAGTTCTACCCATGGGTAGCAGTGAGACTTTGGGCAAGTCAGCTAAGCCCAACATGCTTCCGTTTCTTAACTGTGCAGTGGCAGTGAATAACGACTTACTCCTCAGAGGGATGAGTAGGGCTAGAACTGGATCATGTGAGTGCTCAGCACTGTGGCTGGAACATAGCAGACTCTAAAATATAATGAAATTATGTTTAAACAGGTTGATGGGTGAGACACAGAAATGAGCTCTTGGTAACACAATGTGACTATTTTTGGAACAGAGGGAAAAGTCTTGCAAATTTAGGCTATTTCTGGGAAAACCAGATGCCATTATAAATTCCAGAAAACATATTTTTCTTTGTAATAATGTCCTTTTGGGGGGCATAGAGATAATAACAGGTCAGTGCCTTGCTTTTTTATAGATAGTGCTATCTCTTAACTGAGAAACTATCTTTGGAACAGAGAAATTGAGTAAAGAAATAAAAATTGGACCTTTTGATGACCCTTTAAATTTTATGATTGTAAAATGTACTGTAAAATTTTAGCCAATTCTGACAGCATCAGCTATGAAAGAAGCATTTTAAAACATGAATTCAGGTCTTGTACCTTAGCAAAGAGAGCAGTTAATTTTTATGAACATGATATTGCTTCGAGCTTTCTTTTAAGCGTGATGTCTTTACGTAAACCCTATGAGAGAGCTTCCTCAAACATGTACATTTACATAATCTATTTTACCTGCAAATCTTGCCAAATATCTATCACTTGTAAATTACTCTAGTTTTTGTTCTCAGAAAGGTATTTGGCTTCATCTCAACATTTGAAAATCATTAAAGGAAAATAGTAAGTGATTACAATAATTCTTTAAGCTTTCAATTAATGTGTGGTTCAGTTTGACAGAATGAGATGGAGGAATTTCATTTTATAGATTTGCTTGCTGGGGAGAAGCTAATGTATGGATGGTAAAAGATGGTTTAAAAGAATTAAAGAAAACAAGAACACATTGAGGATGTAGTTTGTACCCATATGTATCAAAAGATTTTCTAGTCTCTATTATATTTGAAAAGTATTGGCCTTCTGTGGAGAAGCACCAAACACGTGGCATAATTATATAAATGACTTACAGGAAAAACTCAATAAATGGGGAATCAGCACACAGGGTGAGCTTTTGCTCAGATACATAGCCAAGCATTTGAGATCTCGGTTTCTTCCTCTCTAAGACAAGAGATGTTGTACTGGATCTTTTCTCCAAGCTATTTCTTGATATTAAGATTCTCTACAATAGGGACTTCCCTGGAGGTCCAGTGGTTAAGACTTTGCCTTCCAATGCAAATGGTGCAGATTCGAGCCCTGGTTGGGAAGCTAAGATTTCCACATGCCTTGTAGCCAAAAAACCAAAACATAAAAGCAGAAGCAATATTGTAACAAACTCAATAAAGGTTTTAAAAAAGGTCCACATCAAAAAAATGTTAAAAATATTTTTTTTAAGAAAGAATCTTTAAAGATTCCTAAAACGATTTTTCTTCCAGCATAGATAGATGATTATTTCAAGGCCTGAATTAAGGGCAGTTAAGTGTCCTAAGAAATGGACTAGTTGCAAAGTGATAGCAAAATCTGATAAAATCCATCTTAAACAGAGGCGTCCCTTTGGTCCTCTTGGGTTACCTTAACTCCTCTGCAGTATTGCTTCATGCCATGGGGTCCAGATCCTTCTGTTTCTGTGATCCATGTTCATTAAGATGCTGTCTAGGGACTCAGACTTGGATAGTTCCAGTGTTATTTAGGCTGGGGAGAAGGCTCAGAAAGAAGCCAGTGAGAGATCTATCTTAATGAGGTCAATCTTGTGGCTTTATATGAGGCTGAGCAAAGGCAAGTTGGTAAAACACTGGTTTTGCCCTGCTGTCTCCATCTTTCATTTCCATATAAATTCAATAACAGTCTCAAAGCACCAGCAGAAATAGTGCACTGAACAAAATCCTTTCAAAGAGATCATTTCTTTAAGAATTTCATGAAGCAGCAGCAGCTATTTAAAGTGGCATCTATGTCATTTTCCATGAGAAAATTGAACCAAAGAAATATACGTTTTCATTGGTGTTATCTTCCTAAATTCTAGATATCTTTATAGATGTGCTATAGCTAAAGCCCAAATATTTGTATTCCAAATTAGCTTTTAAAAGATTCCCTCCTTGTTATCCCCATCCAAGGGTTCAATGAAAAACAGTTTGGACTAGCTAGCATGATTTTATGGTTCATATCACCAGAGATGAAATATAAAACTTGAGGAATATGTTTTTCAAGAGAATTATATCTCCACATATTACCATTTTAAAAGCCTAGCACTTCAATATTTTTCCTCAGTCATCATGGTGGCAAATTGCTACATGAATAACTGTCCAACTGAAATTAATGATCACTAGCAGAGAGAACACAAATAGTCAATTTGGAATATATCAGCATGTCTCTTTCTCTTTGGTGCCATAGAATGAGAACAACAATTAAAAGAACAACAACAGCACCTGGTTCCCCTTTAAAGAAAGAAAAATTGGACTGTATATTTGCAATGACCTCCCAAGACAGAAAGGTGAATAAGAGGTGTATGTTCGTGAATGATGCAACCAATTTTCAGAGCAATGCAATGTTTGTTAATAAGGGCCAATTGTATTTTAACCTCTTCTTAGGCTGAGTTTAGAAGTGTGGAAGTGCTATTTGTCATCTCTTGATATGACAGATATCGAAAGCTGCAGGGCACGGGGCCCATACACAGACCCAAGGACGCAGGGATTCTCACTTCCAACCTCACCTCTATTCACAGTAGCCAACATGCTTTTATGGTTCAACATGTTCGAGGAACATGTTCAGTATAGGCAGTGCCTATCTCAGTTGGCTTAAAATTAGCCCAGAGGATTTGTGAAATAAAGATGGACACATTCATAGTCTAATGAACACATTAGAAGAACAACACCATTTCTTCTCTTTGAAGGAATCTATCATTTTAAAAAATACATCTGTGTGCACGCTAAATTGCTTCAGTCATGTCTGACTCTTTGCAACCCCATGGACTGTAGCCCACCAGGCTCCTCTGTCCATTGGATTCTCCAGGCAAGAGTACTGGAGTGGGCTGCCATGACCTTCTCCATAAAAAATACATATTTCCCTGTATAAGAGCTGTGCATCATATATTACCAGCAAGAGCTTTGAAACATTGCTTTCAGTCTCCTGCTTTGTATCACCTGCCTAAGTGTCGGGCGTGCTCAATGAGTGACCTTGTGAAGCAGTGTCCTGATCCATCTTCTGTCTTCAGTGTCATCTCTCTGGGGGCAAAAACATCAAGTTCCTTCATTATCAGATAAAGAGATAGCAAATGCTAAAACGATTGACTGACTGACATATGTTGGCCACTAAGAAAATGAAAATGGAAAGGTAGAGTTATTGTTTAACGGGTACAGAGTTTCAGTTTTGCAAGATGAAAAAATTCTGGAGATTAATGGTGGTGATGATTGCATGACATCGGGAACGTATTTAATGCCTCAGAACTGTCAGGCTACCAGTGGTTAAAGTGGCGGATTTCATGTTATATATATTTTAACACAAAAATGAATGAGGTATTAAAGAGGAGGGGAAATAGTAAAAGGAAACTTCAGGTTTATTTTCATGTTTCAGTTCACATTTCTAGATTCTTTTCTCTTTTCCTGCTTTTTCTTTGCTAACATCAAAGTGACTGATCACTGAGCAATGGGGCTGTTAAGATCTGTCATCGTATATAGCCTGAAAATGTTTCCTTTCAAGTGTTCTTGATTGAATTGGAAGTTTCTTATTTTCTTATCTGATTTGATACAGTCAAAGAAAAAGAGAGAGAGAGACAAGGAGAGAGAGAGAAGGAGAGGAAACAAAAAATGACCAGGACTACATTAATTGGAGGATGACATGTCTGAGCCAGAGTTAACACCAATGGAGATGCCCAGCTTTCTGATTCAGCATCTGTACCACTACCGAAGACCAGCTTCATCTTTCTGAAATCACTCTGGGGTCATGCCCAGACCTCAGTACCCTTTATTAGATGTTGAAGCAAATGCCAAGAAGTTCTGAATTTACAAGAGAACTGTGACCCCAAAATGGGAGGCAGAACCAATGAAATTTAGAAATGGATATCCTAGGGCTTCCCTGATAGCTCAGTTGGTAAAGAATGCGCCAGCAATGCAGGAGACCCCAGTTCGATCCCTGGGTCGAGAAGATCCACTGGAGAAGCAAAAGGCTACCCACTTCAGTGCTCTGACCTAGAGAATTTCAGGGACTGTATAGTCCATGGGATAGCAAAGAGTCAGACACAACTGAGTGACTTTCACTTTCATCCTAGATCCAGAAAAAGAAAAGAAATAAAAATAACTCCAGTGATGAATCTTTCTGATATGATTGAAAGTGAAAGTGATTCTGATATGATTAATTTGTTATCATTTAATTGTCCTGGAAAAAGTATTTTAAGCATGTTTACATTTTTATGTGTGTGATGTAAGGCAAGAAATATATACATTTAATTTGCAAAAGCAGATGTATCATATAGATGTATAGATGTGTTCATATAGTACATAGAAGTTCATATAGTACACTGAATATTAATTAATATTCAAACACTTTTAATTGTGTTTATATTAGTATTAATAGATCAATATTAATAGTCAAACAGATTAGTATTCAAACACCTTTCCTCCTAAATTTCTTTAGTATTCTTAGAATATAAAATTTTCACATGTTAAGATATAAAAATGCTTTTATGAATTTTTCAAACTATTGGGATGAAATGAAAAAGCAATAATAAGTCAAATATGTTAGCTTATAATGAAAAAAGCAAAGCTGGTTGGGAATAGTTTGAATTTTTATATAAAAGTGGAATGTTGTAATTATTCTGTTTGTTTCTTTTGTGAAAAATGCAACTAAATCAGTCTTCTCCCATGAACTAAACTTGATAACTGATTATTTGGTGTTGCAGTTGGTGGAAGGCCTGAAGTATGCTCTTGTATAAAACAGTTAGTAAATGCAAATTTAGGTAAAATTCTTGAGAATATGTATTTCTTACTGATTTCTTATATGGGAAAGAAAAGAATATTTTATAAAATAAAATAACTGGAATGAATGGCTAGAAACTGAACATCCCTCTTTTAAAGCAGCTTTTGAGTTGGATGTATCCTCTGGCAAGTGATAGGTGTCCTGATATCCTGACTTATTTGACTTATTAAATTGAAAGTTTAGTGCAGAGTACAGCATATATATTTATTCCCTGGATACAAGAACAGATACACTGAACTCATTTCAAAGCCATTGCTTATCCCTGGTTTTGAATAATGTGCTTAATAATTTTTCTCTCTGTATTTCCCTTTTAAGAAGTTCTAAAACATAGCTATTGCTGAAAAGCTGTGGGCCCCTTTACAGCAGTATCAAAATAACAGATTTGAGACATAGTTCAGTAGAAGCTGAACTCAGAATAAAAGTGGAATCTAGGCTTTTCCCATCTACCAGAAAACTCCGGTCTAGTCTCTGCCTAATTTATAGTATATTTATGAGTGAGAGGAAAGAGAAACTTTGGATTGTGATCATGGATACAAATTTGTGCTTCTTGGTGAAAAGACACTAAAATTGATAATTTGCAAAACCAGGAGTGGATTACAGAAAGACAACTCCCTAAAAACATGTGTATTAAAGGAAAATATTATTGTGTGTATATATATATGTATATATATATATACATATATATATAATCATATCTTCCCTCCCCTTTCACCCATTGATGAACATGGATTGTTTCCATATCTTGAATTTTGTAAATAACACTGCTTTGAACATGGGGTGCAAACATCTCTTTGACACAGCATTTTTGTTTCCTTCAGACATACTTCCAGGAGTGGAATTG
The DNA here is from genome assembly GCF_029407905.1 of Bubalus kerabau. Classification (NCBI taxonomy): domain Eukaryota; kingdom Metazoa; phylum Chordata; class Mammalia; order Artiodactyla; family Bovidae; genus Bubalus; species Bubalus kerabau. The sequence continues at coordinate 28,719,334 of NC_073626.1, read as the reverse complement.
CTGGATCTTATGATAGTTCTATTTTTAATCTTTTGAGGAATGTCCATATTGTTTTCCACAGTGGCTGCACCAACTTTACAATTCCTCCAGCAGTGCACAGGGTTCCCTTCTCTCTTCGTCCTCCCCAGCATTTGTTATCGCTTGTCTTTTTGATGATAACCATAGAAAGCCCTTTCTGAAGGCTAAAATACAGAGGCAACTCATCACCTGAAATATGTACTGAAGACCCCACAGTAAGTAATGGGCATCACAGTCTACACCCCAGGGATCACCTCCTCCTGGCTTAGAGCTCACTACGCTTACACAGTATTAAATCTGGTTAGGAAGTTTGCAGCTCTCTTATTAAAGAGTGTGAGGCCAGTCATTTCCCACAGATATTCCCCTTGACTTCATTAGTTTGATAATATCAATGTCAAGATTTTGTTTTTTCAGAATAAACAGAGCCAGGTAAACATCATCTTTCAGATACTTGATTTCTGTGTTGTGTTCAATATGTCTCTGAGTCTCAGTTTCTTCACCCTTTTAATGAAGTAGTTAAAGCAGATAAATCCTCAGAAGTTCTTTATAACAATAAAAATTGTGGGCTTCAAGGCATAATAGCTGTTGGACATAAACATTCACTTAGAGTTCTTTGCCAGAAGTTTCACAAAGTGAAGCTCAGTTGTGTGTGTGTGTACCAGTCCATACTTGTGTTTAATGGGCACGGGAACATAGGGACTTTTTCCTAGCTAGTCACCTTCTTCAGCAGATGGTGTGGGAAGCCAGGCCCTCACTTAAGGAGGAAGATTCTTCCTGGTGTGATTCATTTCTGGTTTTACCTTCCTTTTTCCAGAGCCACCTTTCACCCCAGGAGGAGGAACGTGGACACCCTCATCATCTGTAAACCACAGAAGTCACTCCCTGGCAGGAGGTAGGTGCCTGTAAGTTCTGTGAACAGTGTAGTACTGGAATGTTGTGGCTTTTTGTCAGTGCTAATTGGCCACGACAGTGATAATTGCAGATGACTTGCAGCCTGAATAGTGCTGAGAAAGGTGTGATATCTATATGAAGATCGATAATTGAATATTGCTCCTTTCTGTTTCACAGCCTTGTGAACACCAGATCTGGCAGGGTTGAGTCAAGGTCTGTAAGTTGATTTGCCAGTTTCTTTCAACACAAGTGGCCCATGCTGGGCTGGTCTGTGCTTCCACTCACCCTTTTGGTAGAGGATGCTTCCATAGGGCACATTTGTTGTAGGCTCACAGACTCTTCTGCTGCTTCAGATCTGTGTGTGACAAAGATCTGTGCTGCTTCAGATCTGTGTGTGACGAAGATCTGTGTGTGATTTTTTTGTGTGCAGAAATCATCCAGCCTTGACCACACAGTTCAGCAGTTTTGCTGAAAGGAGAGCAGTCTTGGCTGCACTTGGTGAATCAGGATGACATTAGCAAGCTTGCCTTGTTTCTGCTTTGCAGAAAGAGTGATCATGGCTTCTATTCTTAGCTTGTGCTGTGCCCAGATGGAGAAGTCATATGGTTCCCATGCTTGAGCTGTATTGGGCCTTATCTGGTTGACCACAGCTTCTTGCAAGACTCTATGAAGAAAGATCGTCTGAGTCCAATCTACAGTCACACAAAACCCTTACACTTTCTGTGTTAGTCACTCACTGCAGGTAAAGCAAGGAGAAGGTTTTTGATGAAAAGAAAAAAAAAGTTTGGTTTCTCAGTGCTTTGAGTTATATATTGCCTCCACTTCTTTTATTTAAGTTCTTTAGCTTCCATTTGTCTGAGTTTACCAGTGGCTATTTGGCACGTGAACAGTGGGACTAATAACCTTTTCTTGATAGAACCTACTCTACTTTTCACTACACAGTGGATGAATCAACATTTTTCAGTGTTGATGGCACTGTTAAGAAACCCTAAACCTGGAGCTGGAGGGAATTCTAATGTGTTCTTTGAGCTTCCTTTGTCCCCTGAGATTGTGCTCTGGCAGCTGCATACTTTGGGACTCTTCATTTGTATGTATGACTCAGCCTGACTGCTTCTTGAAGAGAGAGCACAAATCATTTTGTCTTGTATTCCTCTTACCTGTCTTTGTGCTTGTTTGAGTGGTGAATGTATGTGAATGATTAAGAATGAACTGAATAATAAATTTAGACCTAATATTTGATGTTAATGTTGTTTATAAATGACGTTTTAGGTAGATAGCCTAATAATTTGAAGAAATTTCCTTCATAGACCTTCAGATGCTAAATAAGAGTGCTTGTGATAAGTTTAACTTTCCTGCCGCTCCAGCTTCTCTCCTCCATCTTAGCTATGCTGCCTTTATTTGCCTCTCTGCCAAGCCTGAAGTTCATGGGTTGCCATTCTGTCCTGGCCACCATAAAATCCCTGACATGTTTAATGGCTGCAACCCAGCTGTTTATCTCCTCTTCCTTGAAATTCTCTCCTTCCTCTTCAAAGTTACACCTTTGACCTGCTTCTTCTCACTGCTTCTTTCAGAGGACTCTATTCTTTCACCTCCCCAAATACTGGTTTTTCTAAAGAATCAGTCTCTTTCTTCTCTCTCAATTTCTTTTCTCTGTTTTTAGGGAATCATCTATCATCCATCATCTCTAATCACACTTGTGTCTGTTGCCCTGCCATCTTTTTACAGTCCATGTGTTTATTTGCTTGTTCCACAGTCCTAGTTAGGTGTCCTAGTTCAGTTCAGTCGCTCAGTCGTGTCCGACTCTTTGCGACCTCATGGACCGCACGCAGCATGCCAGTCCTCCCTGTCCATCACCAACCCCCGGAGTTCACCCAAACTCATGTCCATTCAGTCGGTGATGCCATCCAACCATCTCATCCTCTGTCGTCCCCTTCTCCTCCTGCCCTCAATCTTTCCCAGTATCAGGGTCTTTTCAAAAGAGTCAACTCTTCGCATCAGGAGGCCAAAGTATTGGAGTTTCAGCTTCAAAATCAGTCCTTCCAATGAACACTCAGGACTGATCTCCTTTAGGATGGACTGGTTGGATTGCCTTGCTGTCCAAGGGACTCTCAAGTATCTTCTCCAACACCATAGTTCAAAAGCATCAATTTTTTGGCTCTCAGCTTTCTTTATAGTCCAACTCTCACATCCGTACATGACCACTGGAAAAACTATAGCCTTGACTAAATGGACCTTTCTGCAAACTAAAAGTTTCTTCGATTGAGTCAATTTTCAGGGACCAGTTCCTTCTCACTTTCTTAGTTCTACTGAGGGCACTTCTTTTCTCCTTGTCCTCTGGTTCAAGTATCATCTTGGATTCTTGCGCACTCATTCTTCTGTTACTAGTAGAAAAGTCCTACAGATTCTGTTGTCTGCCTATGTATGTCCAATTTGTTCTATTTCATAATGCATTTGCCTCACAATTTCTTATTTTTCAAGATTAATTTCAAGTAGTGTCCCTAACATAGTACTTCCATGTAATTGATGCTCAATAAATTGACCAGTGAATGAATGAGTGACATGACATGATTCTTCTCCTAATGGAAATCCTGCAATTTTTTACCAAAAGATTATAATGCTTTTAAAAATCAAGGACTATGTCTTAGAAACATTTTATTCCTTGTTCAGCCTATGATAATGTCTTGTGCTTATAGGAAATTTAAATCATTCTGGATTGAATTTGATGACTTACCTTTTATTTTTTTTCTTAAAATCTGTGGAGCTACCACTCTGCTGAATTAAAATGCAAAGTTGGAGCTCATTTGGACAAAATCCAAGTTTGTACAAATAAGGATAATGAAGACCAGGGAACTGATCTTAAGCCAACTCATAACCTCATGATGTTTATTTCATTATTTTTCTTTTTTTGATGTTCATTACATCAGTCACATCTTTTATCACTTGTTTAATTAGAGAATGGGCCTGGGAATAGACAGAGAATTTTGTGACTCTCATACCCATAATTAGAGCTATAAATTGAGAAGACTTTCCTATTTGAGGAATTGATTCAACTCCAAATGAGCAGGAACATAGAATTGGAAATAGTACTACCCTAGGAGTTAGGAGACTAGAGTTTCTGTTGTGGTTCTTATACTGTCTAGTCACCTGAGTACAGAAAATAAAGCCATCTCTCCATGCCTAAAATGAGTGGGTTGGGCTGCTGAATGTTCTCTAAATTTCTTTCTAGGAAAAAAAGAAAACGCCTCTGTGGCAGTCTACTGTGAAGTTGGTCCTATATGTCTCTTAAACAGAAACAAAAGTATGCCTGTGTTTCAAAGATTTAAATTACTTGAATTTTTACAAATTAGTAATTTGCAGATGATGTGTAAATTTTATAGAACAAATTCATGGAAATCTAAATAAGCCCCCAAACCAGAGTTCTGAGAACAAGCAGATGTATCTCTGGGAATTGTAAGACCCCAGAATGGCATGTTACCAACTCTAGTGCAGAAATCCTTCTGGGAAATTAACCAACAGGTTTGGTGAGATTCAGCAATTTTCAGCAGTTGACAAATATTTGCCTTTTATTTCATGCAAACATTTCTAGTAAGAGCATCTCCTCTATTTGGCACAGAGTAGGTACCCAATAAATATGTGTGGAATGAATGAATTTTAACTGTTCTTTGTGTTCTTTTCCATGACGTCATGATTAAGCGTCTGGCACATAATAGGCACAACTGCAAATGCCTGTTGGATGAGTGTGCCCGTCACCATGGTCGAAGTAGTAAGATTAGGGACTTTAGAATTGGACTTAACTTGAGTTTAAAGTTGTGAACTTGCAAAGGGCACATTCCTTAATCTAAGGCTCAATTTCATCATACGTAGAATGGGAGAAATAATACAAAATTAATTTCCTACTTCAAAGGACTATATGTAGTGAGAACTACATGAGTACAAATAAAAACAGTTAAATATAGTGTGTGACCCAGAAATTAAGTTCAATACATTTTAGTTCTTTTTCACTTCATTTTCATTTGTAGTCACCTCTTCTCTATTATTACATCCATGCAAAACAAAACAAGATGAAGTAATAATAATCACATCAAAGCCCATGATCGAATTAGAAAACTGTGTGCATGTGCATGATTCACCCTGTGTGTTCCATTGGCCTGATAAGATCTGGTTATGTTATACATGATTATACATGACATCTTAGACTTTTAAGCCCTTATGAATTAAAAGCATATTTTTATTTTATGAGACTTTTGTAATCTACATACATGTTCTTGAAGGTGATTCATTAGAATTGGATAATAATGATGTAAGTTATTTTAATAGTGTTAAATATGATGACATCACTGAGATCCTTCCAGGGGAAATGGTGTTTGTTTTCTAAGAGCTGTTCATTGATCAAATTATTTTCATAACATTCATGGTAGAGGATGAGGATGAGAATGAAGCTGGTGTTAATAGGAAGGAAATGGAATGATCTAAGTATTTAAAGGTCTGTCTAGTCAAGGCTATGGTTTTACCAGTGGTCATATATGGATGTGAGAGTTGGACTGTGAAGAAAGCTGAGCACTGAAGAATTGATGCTTTTGAACTGTGGTGTTGGAGAAGACTCTTGAGAGTCCCTTGGACCGCAAGGAGATCCAACTAGTCCATTCTAAAGGAGATCAGCCCTGGGGTTCTTTGGAAGGAATGATGCTAAAGCTGAAACTCCAATACTTTGGCCACCTCATGCGAAAAGTTGACTCATTGGAAAAGACTCTGATGCTGGGAGGGATTGGGGGCAGGAGGAAAATGGGATGACAGAGGATGAGATGGCTGGATGGCATCACTGACTTGATGGATGTGAGTTTGAGTAAACTCTGGGAGACGGTGATGGACAGGGAGGCCTGGCCTGTGCTATTTATGGGTTGCAAAGAGTCTGACACGACTGAGTGACTGAACTGAACTGAACTGAACTGATACTGTATTGGTGTTTTTCTTTCTGGCTTACTTCACTCTGTATAGTAAGCTCTAGTTTCATTGACCTCATTAGAACTGATTCAAATGTATTCTTTTTTTTTTTTTTAGCATCCAGTTTATTTATTTATTTACTTTTTAAATTTATTATTATTATCATTATTTTTACTTTACAATGTTGTATTGGTTTTGCCATACATCAACATGCATCTGCCATGGGCGTACATGTGTTCCCAATCCTGAACCCCTCTCCCACCTCCCTCCCCATACCATCCCTCTGGGTCATCCCAGTGCACCAGCCCCAAGCTTCCTGTATCCTGCATCGAACCTGGACTGGCGATTCGTTTCTTATATGATATTATACATGTTTTAATGCCATTCTCCCAAATCATCCCCCCGCCTCAAATGTATTCTTTTTAATGGCTGAGTAATATTTCATTGTGTATATGCACCACAGCTTTCTTATCCATTTGTCCGCTGATGGATATCTAGGTTGCTTCCATGTCCTGGCTATTATAAACAGTGCTGCGATGAACATTGCACCCCTTAGTGTTAGAAGCAGTGGTCTGGACCAGTGTTCCTCAGCCTTGGCACTATTCAACATTTTAGGGGGGAAAGTTCCTTGTGGAGGCTGTCCTGTGCATTGCAGGTTGTTTAGCAGCATCCCGTGTCTCTAGCTACCAAATGCCAATAGCATCCACCTCCTCCAGCATTTTGGATGAAAACCAACAATGTCTCCAGACATTGTTAAATGTCCCCTAGGCATCACGATCTCCTCTGGTTAAGAACCAGTGGTTTAGACAACAGAGTGACCCACCCAGTGGAGATGTGAAGAGATGAGCTAAGAAGTATTAAGTGATGGTTTTTGTTTGTTTTTTGTTCTTTTAAATCTGAAACCCGACTGCCTTTCCTATGTTCTAATTATGCTTTGCCCTCCATGCATCGCAAAAATGGAGGTCATAGCTGAAATGCAAAAGGAAACAAAATGAGATAATGCTGAGCTTCTGATCTCCGCAGGACTGGATCTTAGATTAAGCAATAGTTGTGGAAGAATACTTAGCTATCCTGTTTTATCTGGCACAGGGAGTGAATACAAAAACCTCTGGGCTGGAATAGACAGGCTAGAAATTTTGGAAAGGAAATCAGAATATTAGGTGAAGTGTGAAAACTCTGTATGTATGGTGAGGGGGAAGGATAATTTTTTTTATTTAATTTGAAGATCTGAGATTAAAGGCACTGTGCCTCTCCCAGCAGGTGAGGCCAAAAAAAGCAGAGGACTATCCTGTGCCACCATGGGCTTGATGCCAGAGAGTCGAAATGGCAGTGTGGTCAGTCTAGGTGTGAGGAGATCAAAGAACAACTGCTAAGCTTCCTGAAGCCACCGAGCGGGGGTGGGAGCATATGCAGAGGTTCTTGTGCCTCGTTCCATGCTCCTTGCCAAGTGTAAAGGAAGGTTAGTTAAGAAAGGTATCCATGGGCACATGGGGCTTTTTCCCACAGTGGAGGATGTAGAGAACCCTCTTGGGACTGGTTAAGGCCCCAGCTATGTCTCAAATAGGGGCAGAGAGGGCAGAGATGAGATGATTCCATCACAGGCAAGATACTGATCAAGATTGAGAAGTAGGTCCACCCATCTCTCTGCACCAATGCCTCAGTTCCTTAGTGTCACCTAAGGAGAGGGGTGATTGGTCAGTCTTGAATTTCATTGAAGTTAAATGTGAAATGTCTAAGGCAAATCTTGATCATAAAAGCAGCTGAATTTAGCTCAGAGTGATTAGATTACATTTTCTGCACTGTGCTGGATGGAGCTTGAGATGGAAATCTCTTCCTCTTCACCCTCTAATATTGCCAGTAGAATGATCCTGTAAGTGAAACATCTTCATTCAAGGAAACAGATTTGGTACTGAAAAAATGTGTCTTCACAAAAGGGCTAAAAGTACCAATGAGATCATTTAGTGGGTAGGAAAGCACCAAGTGAAAGAGAAATAAAAACTGAGAACTGTCGCCTACTTTGAAGTGCTTCAAAAAATAAAATGCATGAATGGATAAATTGGTGGATGTATAAATATAGAAAAATATTTATAGATTCTAAGCAGTGTATGCACAAACATTCACTGCAGAGTTCATTCAACTTTTCTGCATGCTTGAAAATAGTCATTATAACATGTGAACAAAACAGTAAGGATTAAGTAACTGTATGTGTTAATATCTTGACTAGTATTTGGATTAGGTTTATTATATAATAATAGAAATTTTAGAGATGGTTTTAACTCTTTGAATATTATTGGTGTTTATGTGGAGCTGTGTGTCTGTGTATACACAGCTGCTGCTCTGAACTCTTCAGGGCCTATATTAGGATTAGCTGGCATTATCCCCACTTGCCCTTGCTTCTCATATTTCACAACTCCTCCTGGAATTTTCTAATAATTGTACAGTAGTGTAGTGTGGTTCATCATCTTGACTTGACACTTTTTTTTTTAGGGGAGGAGGGGTAAATAAAAATACTTCTCACTACTACTGAGGCTTTTGAAACATAAATTAGAATTCCTTGTCCTAATTTGCCGTTGACAAGTCTTGGAGGCACAGGTAAAACAAAATTCTTGAACCAGAAAACTTGCTTCCACAAGTACAAAGGAATTTCAATAGTAGCCTCAGGAAAAAAATGGATGAGACTGTCAGTCACATAAAAGAATTTAAGGGGGGGAAAGAACTGATGCTTCATCAAATGGGAGAATTCAAATGTTTCAGCATGTCACTGACCCCAGTACCAAATCTTACATTCTTTCAATCCCTAAAGATAAAGATGGTTAGATGCCTCCATTAAGATCTACTGGCAAATGCTCATTCCTTACATGGGGCATTACCCTACGTAAAAATATCAAGTCCTGATTTCTGGTGTGTAACCATTTTGAATATTTGTGATATTTCTTTTAAAATTAAAATATTAATAGAATACATTTAACTATTCAGCTTGATGAATTTTGATGGTGTAGCTGCTATTCAAAAAATGTTATGATATTCTTAAATTGAGTCAGAGCTTTTTCAGGTATCTCACTGCTGATTAGTAGTAGTATGAAGCCAATAGTGAGTATTACTCTTAAGTAATAATTTTCAATAGTTCATGATCATCTTGAGGTAGTGTGTGATAATGAACTTTCTTAAAATTCAGTGTGATACATATCCTGGAGAGGAGGAAATCTAACTAGTTAACTTTAAATATTTGTTTTTTATAGGTTTTAAAAATCCTAATGACCAAAGCTGGGAGTCTTGACCGATGTGATTAATTTCACTGAAGTTAAACTTTATTATGGCTGGGTAAATTAGAAAATAGTAAATTCATGTTTGGTTGTTTTCACAGCTACCACATCCAAGCCTACTGTGTTCCTCAGAAATAAGTTCTCATGACCACTAGTAGCCATTGGCAATGGAACCCCATCCTCCCAGCACTAGGGATTCACCTCCAGGTTTATTACAGGGCCAGACACACCCCTGGTCTGTCTTGGTGTGCTGTGTGGAAATCCTATACTATGGCCCAAATGCTCTTCACTCCCATAGGAACATTATATATGCATCTACTCTGTGGCAGGTAGTAGATAGGCACCTATAGCCCTTATATCTATGTATCCTCATTAACTATTCCTATTTTCAGGATGAGGCATCTGAGGTTCAGAAAAGTTAAAAAGCTTCCCAAGGTCATCCAGCTGCTAAGTGATAAAACTAAGTAGTATTTATTGAAGCCTATGGCAACCCACTCCAGTACTATTGCCTGGAAAATCCCATGGACAGAGGAGCCTGGTAGGCTACAGTCTATAGGTTCGCAAAGAATCAGACACAACTGAATGACTTCACTTTCACTTTCATAGTCCAAGAAATCAAAATAAAACTAAATTGATTTGGTTAAAAAAAAGCTATATTAAAACAGTTTCATTTTAGGTATTCAAAGCAGAGTCAATAAACATTTAGCACCATAAAAATTAGTTACTGCCACTCCAATATTCTTGCCTAGAGAATTCCATGGACAGAGGAGCCTGGCGGGCTATAGTCCATGCGGTCACAAAGAGTCGGACAAGACTGAGCGACTAACACCTTCACGTTCAGTAGTAATGGTTTCTAAACTCTGTTCCTGTTTAGAGAAGAGAAGGAGATAGCCCATGTGTTCAGCCAAAACTGCTTTACTTTTATCTGTTTAGTTTGTTTATACTCAGGCTGCTATAACAAAATGCTATAATATAAGTGGCTTTATAACAACAAGTATATATTTCTCATGGTTCCAGAGACTGTGAAGTCCAAGATCATGGTGCTAGCAGATTTGGTGCCTGGTAAGATCTGCCATTTTGCTCTAACCTCGTATGATGTAAGCAGCAAGCTAGCTCTCTGGGGTTTCTTATACGGACACTAATCCCATTCCCGAGACCTCCGCCCTCATGACCTAAGCACCTCTCAAATTCTCTACTGCTAATCCTATTGTTTGGGCATTAGGTTTCAACATACCAATTTTGGAGAAACACAAATATTCAGTCCTTAGCACTCATTTCATTTGAACATGAGTTTCCATGTGAAAGACATCTGAAGACCACTGATCTGGTCTAACTTGCCCATCATACAGGTAAGGAAACTGAGATCTACAGAGTAACTTGTTTAAGGCTATATAATACCAAAGTAAGTGACGAAAGCCTATGCTTTCAGTTCTATCCAGTTCAACAAGTATATATAGGGTTTCTGCTGGGCACATGGCCCTGAGCTAATGAACAAGTTATTATACATAATCTTTGTTCTCTAGCAGCTCACAGTCTGTAGGAGAACTCAACTTTTCTGACAACAAGATTAATGTTTTGCCTATCATTTTGCTGCTTATTTTATTCTACTAGTTCATACACACTGTCTCTAACTGACCAATCCTTAAAAGAGAGGACCAAACGACATTAATGTCACACTAAAATGAATAGCTTTGCCTGAAACTCACTTATTAGACCTGCTTCCCTGCTTCTAAGAGGGTCGTTGTTGTTGTTCAGTCACTAAGTCATGTCTGACTCTTTTGCGACTCCATGGACTGTAGCCCACCAGGCTCCTCCATCCATGGGATTTCCCAGGCAAGAATATTGGAGTGGGTTGCCATTTCCTTCTCCACGGGAGCTTTCTGACCCAAGGGTCGAACCCACGTCTCTTGCATTGGCAGGCAGATTCTTTATCACTGGAGTGGCTACAGAGAATTATGTGCTTTGAGAAGGGAGATTAAGGAGAGGAAAAGGGGATTGTCTGAAAGATAAAAAAACAATTGCTGAGATGTCCTGGGTGGGTGGTAGGCATAAGAATGCAGGAGACAAACCTTGACTATATTATATTTTAACCCAACCCCCTTTTAGGCTTTAGAGTTTTGTGCATGACTCTGCAGGGTCTTGGAAAGTCAGATAACCCAAGTAAAAGCATAACTATTGACTTTGGTTATAATTCACAGCAAGGTACTAGTAACTGTAATAATCCTTAACATCAGTTTTTTCATCTCCAAAATAATGATCATGATAGTACCTACCTTCTGGGATTTAATCGAGATAATTCATAGAAAGTACTGGGGACAGTGCTCAATAAAAGTGCTTCATAATAGTCCTGACTGTGGAATGGTACCCACACTAGCTGAAGGTAACTGGCTATATTTTGAGGGTGAATCACAGTGACCTTGCCTGGTCATATGGCCAAGGCATTGGTTTCCTGTGCTTATTCTAAAATCAGAGTTCTAGGAAGGCACCTGGAGAGATTTTTCTCTGCAAGGCATGTTGAATTATTCTGATTTTTCACTTGCTTTCAGAAGAGGCTAATTCCTGGAGAGATAACCCAGATGCAGATTATAAACTTGCATGATGGACCTGCTCATGTGGGGAAAACCCATGGCTTCCTGGCAGTGAACTTGGTTGCACCAACCAAGAAAAGAAAGACCCTTGAGCAGGATCGGAGCACAATTGCTTCCCTCAATGTTATCACTCCATGAACCAATGCTAGACCTCTGCACAGGTGGAGGTTTGTGTTTGAGGGCCATTGAACACTACCCATTTCCCTAATGCATCATAATTAAACACCTGTGCTAAATAACTTCTCACTGATCCACTGTGAAAATTTGCTGGGTGCTCAACAGTCCCTGACATTTTCTATCTCTTACATGGGAGGGTGGTCTCAAGGTTATGCTTTGGTTCTCTCTCTTAAAAAAAAAAAAAAAAAAAAGAAGAAGAAGAAGGGCAGCTTCCTTCCACTCTATGGAAAACTCTTATTGAGGTGTGGGTTTTAGGGCTTTTCAAGGACACTTAGGTGAGAAAACATTTTGTGAATTTAGGAGCCATTTTGTGCTTCCTCAAAAGCAGCAGTAATTAAAATACATTGTCCAACAGTAAGATACACAAGAGCTCAATATATTTTTAAAGACATCACTGATGCATGTATGGAAATGCAGTGCCTTTTTAATGAAGTTAGTTGTGCTAAAATCCAGAAATATGTAGAAAGCACATGACCCACAGTTGCCCTGTGTCATAAGGCTCCACAAAAATCGACGCTTTTAGGTTATCTTGTTCATAGTTGCAATACATATTCTATACCCCATATTTTTCTTTCACCGTGAACAGTAGATAGCAAACAGGTTTGGCCCTGGGCTACAACTGTGGCTTGAGTGAAGTCTGTCTTCAACTTTCTTGGTGATTGCCTCACATTTTGGGTGTTGTGTTTCTCCTTTTTGAGTTATTCCCTTTGTCAAAACAAGAGACAGTTAGACCTACTGGATGCTGTTTGTTGAGTATTTATCTGTCTTTGTCATTGTCTATCTTACCTGTGCTGTTCATGTAAGCTCAATAAGATACATTTTTAACCCTCATGTTATATATACATGAGGGAATTAATACTGAGAAAGGTTAAGGCATGTCTTAGCATGTCAACGCTGGGCTGGAAGAAGCACAAGCTGGAATCAAGATTGCCGGGAGAAATATCAATCACCTCAGATATGCAGATGACACCACCCTTATGGCAGAAAGTGAAGAGGAACTAAAAAGACTCTTAATGAAAGTGAAAGAGGAGAGTGAAAAAGTTGGCTTAAAGCTCAACATTCAGAAAACCAAGATCATGGCATCTGATCCCATCACTTCATGGCAAATAGATGGGGAAACAGTGTCAGACTTTATTTTTCTGGGCTCCAAAATCACTGCAGATGGTGACTGCAGCCATGAAATTAAAAGACGCTTACTCCTTCGAAGAAAATTTATGACCAACCTAGATAGCATATTGAAAAGCAGAGACATTACTTTGCCAACAAAGTTCCATCTGGTCAAGGCTATGGTTTTTTCAGTGGTGATAAATGGATGTGAGAGTTGGACTGTGAAGAAAGCTGAGTACTGAAGAATTGATGCTTTTGAACTGTGGTGTTGGAGAAGACTCTTGAGAGTCCCTTAGACTACAAGGAGATCCAACCAGTCCATTCTGAAGGAGATCAGCCCTGGGTGTTCTTTGGAAGAAATGATGCTAAAGCTGAAACTCCAGTACTTTGGCCACCTCATGAGAAGATTTGACTCATTGGAAAAGTCTCTGATGCTGGGAGGGATTGGGGGCAGGAGGAGAAGGGGACGTCAGAGGATGAGATGGCTGGATGGCATCACCTACTCGATGGACGTGAGTCTGAGTGAACTCCGGGAGTTGGTGATGGACAGGGAGGCCTGGCGTGCTGTGATTCATGGAGTCACAGAGAGTCGGATATGACTGAACAACTGAACTGAACTGAACTGAACTGAGCATGTCTTTTAGCACTCATGTGTTACAGTTGGGAACTGAACCTATGATCTGTGGGACACCAAAATCTGTAAAGCTTTCACTCACAAGGAGATATAAATCCATGATTTGTTCTTGGTGATTATTTCAGCAATGAATATTTCGACAATGTATTTTCTCAACTGGGAATTTTAATTTTAAGCTTTTAGTTTTTTATACTGGATGTTAAGGGAAATCTTGTACATGAATCACAATAAACTGTGGAAAATTCTGAAAGAGATGGGAATACCAGACCACCTGATCTGCCTCTTGAGAAATTCGTATGCAGGTCAGGAAGCAACAGTTAGAACTGGACATGGAACAACCGACTGGTTCCAAATAGGAAAAGCAGTACGTCAAGGCTGTATATTGTCACCCTGTTTGTTTAACTTATATGCAGAGTACATCATGAGAAATGCTGGGCTGGAAGAAGCACAAGCTGGAATCAAGATTGCCTAGAGAAATATCAATAATCTCAGATATGCAGATGACACCACCCTTATGGCTGAAAGTGAAGAGGAACTAAAGAGCCTCTTGATGAAGGTGAAAGAAGAGAGTGAAAAAGTTGGCTTAAAATTCAACAGTCAGAAAACTAAGATCATGGCATCTGGTCCCATCACTTCATGGGAAATAGATGGGGAAACAGTGGAAACAGTGTCAGACTTTATTTTTCTGGGATCAAAAATCACTGCAGATGGTGATTGCAGCCATGAAATTAAAAGACACTTACTCCTTGGAAGAAAAGTTATGACCAACCTAGATAGCATATTGAAAAGCAGAGACATTACTTTGCCAACAAAGTTCCATCTAGTCAAGGCTATGGTTTTTTCAGTGGTGATAAATGGATGTGAGAGTTGGACTGTGAAGAAACCTGAGCACTGAAAAATTGATGCTTTTGAACTGTGGTGTTGGAGAAGACTCTTGAGAGTCCCTTGGACTGCAAGGAGATCCAACCAGTCCATTCTGAAGGAGATCAGCCCTGGGTGTTCTTTAGAAGAAATGATGCTAAAGGTGAAACTCCAGTACTTTGGCCACCTCATGCAAAGATTTGACTCATTGCAAAAGACTCTGATGCTGGGAGGGATTGGGGGCAGGAGGAGAAGGGGACGACAGAGGATGAGATGGCTGGATGGCATCACTGACTTGATGAACGTGAGTTTGAGTGAACTCCGGGGTTGGTGATGGACAGGGAGGCCTGGCGTGCTGCGCTTCATGGGGTTGCAAAGAGTCGGACACGACTGAGCGACTGAACTGAACTGAACTGAACTAGGGCTTCCCTGGTGGCTCAGATGGAAAAGAATCTGCCTGCAATGCAGGAGATCCAGGGTTGACCCCTGGGTCAGGAAAAGCCCCTGGAGAAGGGAATGACTACCCACTCCGGTATTCTTGCCTGGAGAATTCCATGGACAGTGGACCCATATATATATAGCCACTATATAGGTGGGCTATATAGTCCATGGTGTCAAAAAGAGTCAGACATGACTGAGCACATCTTGTATGTATTTTATTAACAAGCTTACATTTATTTTTAAACAGATTCCAAATTTTTTCTTCAATTTTTTTGTAAAAATTTTAAACAGATTCCAAAAACTTTTTTCTCTTTTTTGTAGTAAAATTTTTAGTTGAACTTCCTTATTTTAAAATTCTAAGCCTTAAACCTATACATCTATTCTGTTTTCCTACCATAGCTAGTCTTGGTACCAGCAAATAAGAAAGGCATCATAAAGCATAACAGGACCTTTCAAGATTTGCCTTATCTCACTGTCATGGATGGGAATTTGGTATCAAAGCAAATGAAACAAAGCTAATGGATAAGCATAGGAGAACCTGGCCAAATAATCTGTTTAGTGTCAGCCATGGGATAACGAATTAGAGAGACTCAAGGGTCCTTGGACAGAGAGTGTGTGATGACTTCTTCCTAAACTCCTTTTCCTATGCCTTGTCTGGACAGTGGTCTCCCGATGGGTGTTCATGGATTCTATTAGAGAAATCCATCATTTCTTTCTGTGGGTTTTACTGCTGCAAAATGACATTTAGAAATTGTTTGACCAAATCATAATGGAAGCATTTGGAAGCACTTTTGGGGGGGTGTAAAAATCTCCCTCCCCTGTAGCTCCAATAGTAAGGATATGGGCTCTCAGGTCAGAATGCTTGGGTTCACCTTTGGGAGAGTCATCCGTCCTCTTGGTGACTCAGTTTCCTCATTTATAAAAGAGAAATAATAATAGTATCTATCTCAGAGTTGTGAATATCACACATGGAATGTGCTTTGAACTAAACCCAACAATGTTTTATGAGTGTTAAAGGGAATGGAGCTTTTCAATGCAGAGTGGAGGCTGAGTGAAAATACAGATACTTCTGGGACAGGAAGCTCACTGATGTTTTCCAGAGCCGACCAGATTTAGGGAGTAAGGTGCAGCGGGGAGGGGTGGAGGGCATTGCATGCTTAAGGGGTGAGAATGAGAAAGGAGTTTAGGACCCAGGTACAGAGGTGCTGTTCTTAGCCCAATTCACATTTGGCCCAGGGCTATTGCTTTTTTTTCCCCTTACTCCTCTGTTCCTTCAGTTACATAGGCTTCATTCTCTTTCCTAGAAGCCAATGAGTATACAGACTGACTTTTCTTTTAACCAAGGAATATATTAAGTAAGGTTGAACAAGAATTGTTATTGTGCCACAAGGGGGGAAAAAAACTGATTCAATCTGATTCTCAAGTGTATTCCTACACTGAATAATAATGACATTATCATTTAATTATTTAGACATTAGCTTCATTCGCATGTGTAGTTTGGGACCGTTTAGAAAAAAACCTGGAAAGAATAATATTCTGTTTTTATTGTAGAACCCCACTGTTAAATATCTCACAGGCTAATGTTTAATCGCATTCTTAGGCTTGCACAGTTCTTGATAATAATTAACCTGAAATAACTACTTCCATACGTGAGTTGGGGACACATTTGCTTTTGTTGTTCCAATTTCCTTTCTCAGGAAGTTAAATGGTTAAAACTTGCAAATCTAAATTGTCCGTGAATAGCCATAAGAGGAAAAAGCCCATGAAATATGGAGATTGGGAGGTTTGTATGTATTTGCTCATACAAACCCAAGCATTTATTAAGTGCTTAAAGACTATATTGAAATGACTTTCTTTTCAACATCATATGACTAGAACATTAGCGACTTTGAAAGCCTTAAACTCTATCTACTACAGGGAGTTTTTCTCTTGTTTCTGGTGACAAATGTCAAGAAAATCTAATTATCAAGCCTTTGATAACTGCAAAACACAAAAAAGATAAAGTATTAAATTAAAGGTAACTTTGGTGAGTCACGTTGTAGGTCTATGACACAAGGGTTATATATATATATTTCTTAATATATATTTCTTAATTTCTCTCTATTCTCTTTCATTTCCTCTATCATACTTTAAGCACACAGCCTATTCATTTATCCAAGAGGTGATATAATAGTTTTCCAGTTAACTGTAACAAAAATCAATAATAATACATTTTGGAATTTTTTAAAATTGATGAATCACTATATATATATATATATATATATATATATATATATATAGGCTCCCCCGTCCCTGGGATTCTCCAGGCAAGAATACTGGAGTGGGGTGCCATTGCCTTATTTGTCCGTATTACACACTGGTGCCCATTAAATTAGTGGTGCTTTGAGGGTGGGGAGTGGTACCCTGAAGCACCTTCATATTCACTGAATATGTGAGTCCGTCAGAGAAGGAAAGTATGTAGAGAAGGAAAGTATGTATTGATGAATAAGCTAGATCCTGTGAAGTTTAGTAGGTGGGTATCAGCTGGGTTTTATTTTCTTCTCGTAAGCTCTTTAACCACGCCCCCAAATCCCCCGCACACACACATGGTAGAGGGGCCTCCTTGAGAGCAGTCATCGTGTCCCTCCGCTGTTGTTTCCCACAGAACTAGACACTCGGTTGTTGCTTAGTACATAGTCACTGATGTAATTGAGTTGAGTTCAGTGGGTAGGAAATAACAAAGATTTATTTGAATCAGGCTTCATTCATTTGGAATTGAAATACTAGTCCTCAGAGTCATATATCTAGTCCTGATCACCTCACTAACTGGGATAACTTTCACTACAAAGATTCAGGGGTTGCTGCTGAACCCATTCTCATTTTATGAACAAAATTTAAGCAGTCAAGAAAAGAGAAAGACTCTAGGCATTTCTGTTATTCATTCACACCATCAGTACGTGTTGGCTGGAAGTGACCTGGGAGGGGCTGGCTGGGTTTCATGGCCATTGTCACCCCTTTCCATAGTACAAGTGTTTTCTGACCCATGACAGTGCCTGGGGATGCAGGTGTTTTGATGTGGGTTTCCAGCACACACCCAGAAGTAGAGGAAGCCCTCAGCATCTGGGGAGCAGAACATGGTATCTTCTACAGATATAGACGTGAGTTTGAATCATGCCTATAGGATCATAAGATCCAGTACTTATGCTTATTAGCTGAACATCTTAGATAAATCACATAAATGCTCTGAATCACAGTTGCCTCATTTCTCGAATGGGAATCAACGTGTACTTCCCAGGCTTCTGGGAACGTTATCCCCACAGGTGGAAAAGTCTTTGTCTTTCTAGCTATGTCTGGAAATGTGTGGTATAACTGATGTGTCCATAGTTTACTAAGTATCTACTGTCTGATTAGCACTGAGAACACTTTTTCATGTACACAGTGGATACAAAAACAGTGAAGACAGTACTGGTGTTGAACATTGGTGAAGCATTTGTACTTCCACTGTGGAATTAGAGGGATGGTGGACAAGCATCTAACCAGAAGTACCTGCTGTCATGGTATCTGACATCCCACAAGTAGAAATTCATCCCTTTCTTGTTAATTACTTCTTGCCATGACAATGCCAGGTATTTGTGTAACACCTTAGAATTTATGAAGCATTTTAATAGACACTATTTTACTTTATTATTTTTATACCAATGAAATAAGAAGAAATTTATTCCTCCTACTTTGTAGAAGACCATATATTTGGAAATTTATGAAGCCAGGAAACCTCACTTCTACTCCAGAGTTCTTTTCTAGATCTAGGAGATCTAGAAAGAGGCTAGTTCCCAAAGAATGGTGGGTCATTGGGATTCTGGGAGGGGTGAGAATCCTCGAAGGTAGGGTCTTCAGCCTGAACACGTATATATCTTTAGACCGGATAGCTCTTTGCTGGAGGGGCTGTCCTGTGCACTTTACGATACTTAGCAGTGTTCTTGCCTTTTACCCTTTAGATACCAATAACACCTCTCAACTGGGACAACAGAGAATGCCTCTAGATGTTGTCAAATATCTCTTAGGAAGAGGAGGCAAGATCATTCTGTTTGGTAACCAGTGTGCCAGAGAAGAGATAAAAAAAAAATAAACTGCACATATTTTATAGTTATCATCAGGGCCAGATCTAAGCAAAAGTCCTAGAACCAAAACAGTTACTGTTTTTCATGGATATAGGTACAACCCTCCTTCTTAAGAAGAGTTTAGTTGGTACTGAAAGCTGGAGAATATCGTGGGGCTTGTAAAACACTGGTCCCTGAGGAAGAGATACGGCCGGTCTCATAAGGAGAAATCTTCTGTTAATGTTGCAAGGCATAAGCCCAGGTAAGATTATTCATTGAGAATAAAGAGGAAGAATTGTCCAGTGAAATGTATCCAGGGTGAACTAACCATACATGTTCTCTTTTACAGTGTGCTCTGTGACAGCCGTGGGCGGTGCCACTATCTGTTTCTGAGTCTTGAAATCCTTGGAGCCTTTCTTGCTATCAGAAGCACTCTGCTTTAATACTCAGAAGGGTGAAACATGGGCGAATACAAGCTGTAAGTCTGGAGATGTAACATTTGCCTTTTGTGGGCGCTCATCTCTATTGGTTAACCTTAAACAAGGAACTTTACCTCCTTGGATCTATATCTGAAAAGGAGCGTAATTTCAATATCTCCAAGCTTTGAATTGGTATAGTTTTCCTACTCTTACGACCACACCTAAATCACTACTAATACTGTCAGTACGAATGTAAGATTATACTGCCTTGCACATCACCAGAAGTAATATGGTAATATTGGTAGTATCATTCTTGTAAAGTTTAAAAAAATATCCTAATGAAGCAGATTAAGGCTACTTACAATATATGCATCCTTGGGCTCAGGAGGACTAGGGAGGAAATGATCTACTTGGATATGAGAAATGAAGTAGCCAGGGCATTGAAATCCATAACTCACCATGGTTAATGAATCTTCCTCTCCCTAACCCAATACCCCAGGCAAAAGATAGGCATTGGTACCTATTAAATAAGAGCTAGGAGAAAAGGAATTACAGTCAAAACCCTCTTAAGACATTTTCAAAGGAGCAGCCATTAAAACTTCTAAACCAGGAAATCATCCTTGGAGAGAAATGGAAAATCACAGGTACGGTGCCATGCAAATGTGGCCACTTAATAAATAGTAGTGGATGAGGAGGATGATAAGAATAAATGCATGCTGGAGGGAGAAGTGGGAAGCAGGAACCTCTAAGGAGTGGTTAATTTTTTTTAACAAACTGAATTTGTACTAGAAGAAATGTCATCTGACCTGAAGATGGAGATTCTTACTGGACTGATTTCTCTCACAGTAGATTTGGGCTTTGGTGGTCATTATGGCCACATAGATGTAAGGGGCACATTTTCTGTTTATGCAGGGAGGGACCATCACTTTCACAGTCAGATCCACTCTTTGAAATAGAAAGGCCCAAACTTCCTTTTCCTCATCTGGGACTCTTTCTTTAATGGACACCAGTCCCTATAGCCCTTACCTCAGTGAAAGCAACAATGAAGACACGCAGACAAGCAACAGTTAAATTATTGACTTACTGAATATATTGATTAAGGAAGTGCTGATAGGTGGTGCCACAAAAGAAAGGTGCATTTTTAAAGTAAATATTGTGGTAACAGCAAAACTGTCTCTCAAGAGAATTTAGAATTAGTCACATTCCTTTGGGAACCTTTACTGCCCTTTCAATGGAAGAATACATATGGGTGAATACTGGCATTTTGGGCCACAACATGCCCTTTGGTCAACAGGAATCCATTTAATCTCTCCTGTCCAAAGTCCCATCAGCTACTGCATCTATCTTCACATCCAGCTTCTAGACATCTGGTTATGATATGATGATCCAAGAACCACAAAGGCAAATTATCCAAACACCACCTTCATTTAATATAATATGGAGCAGAAGGGACAGATTAATTGGAATATAGGGTCTGTCACAGGCTATCTCTCCAAGAAGCAGACTCTAAGGATTACTATTAGCAACTTACCTAGGGAGTGCTCTTGGAGCCTATATGTAGAAGGGAAAGGAAGAAAGCACAGTCCTCAGCCAATCCCATGATGAAGGTAGGGTGGCCCTGCAGAAGCCCCCTAAATTAGGATGAAGGGCCTGGACCCTTATACCCTAGGTTGACCAGTTGCTGGATTTGGATACCTCTGGATAGGGGCATGCTCTTGCACCAAGTGTGAGGCAACTCTCAGCCATAGCTGAGACAGTTATTGAAATGTGCTGTCTGAGAGTTGCATTCATACTTCCAACAGCTGGCGAATTTGACCCTTCAGTTCTGTAGTGGGATCTGGGAGGTGCATTGATGTGAATACAACAAACTTCCATTCAGGAAAGGGAGAGGTATGGTAGTCCTGGGTCTGTAACAGCACTGGGGATCCTGGAAGCTTTTTCCCCCTCAAAGGAGGAGAGGTTAGTCAGTGCGATCTCTGGAAGGACCTTCTTTCCATTTTCCCCCATGGTCCTGTGCTCTGGGGGAGTTTTGTCTTGTTTATTATCTTCCATGTTCATATCTGAAGCAGTAGGTGGTGTAGGGTCTTCCCTCCTTGGGGCTGTGCACAATTTGCTGGGAGAGGGCAGGAGGATCATGTTAAATCTTGAGCACAGAGATACATTTAAGATCTAAGTTAGCAGTTTCTTTGAGAATGTAGTTTCTTAAAAACTTAATAGACTTGTGATCTGTTTGTTCCCAATCAGCTCCATGATTCCAACCCAAATTTCTTGTCTGGACACCATTCCCAAAGACAGTTATTTGCTTTACTCTTATACATCTTTTTCTCTCAATTTAATGCTGGTTACCTTGAAGGTATGGCTTTGGGTGGGAAGGCCAACCAACCCTTTGCCCAAGGCTGAATATCAAGGGGCCTAGGTCAAAAGCATTATCAATCTTACTTTTGTACTTCTTGGGATCTAGAAAAGGTCAGTTTTTCTTAAGCTTTAAAATCTTGAAATTTGTTCTCTATTTTGTTTTACTGCTTCTTCACAGCCAGATTTCTCATGAGCTCATCTCTTTCTTGAAATACCTTGCAGAATATAGTCAACAGCAGTCAATACACACTATCACTATGTTTTCTTCCAGTTACCTCACATAGGGTTGGCAGTCCATAATAAGTATTCTCCTTCTCATGTTATTTCATGGATCAGTTTTACCAAAACAGCTTACTACTGTACAATATAGATCAATAGTCTGCTATATCTGTTTCTTTGCCTTATATATTATATATTTGAGATATTTGTTGTTGTAGCCTCCCATTTCAAGCTACCAGTTTCTATATTTGTCATTAGGTTTACCACTATAACAAACAACCCTCAAATCTCAGTGGCTCAACACTGTGAAAGTATCTTTCCCATTCACATCATACCCAGTGTAGGTCAGGTGGTTCTCTTTCAAGCCCTGATTCCAGTCTTGTGAGAATCAGTCCCCTTCCATCTTCTGATGCCACCCTCTTCAATATAAGGCATCTAAGATTTTCTAACAAGAGAAAGAAAAGAAAGGTTGGAGCATGGGGGCTTTAAGAAGTGGGTATTAAGCTTGAAAATTTCAGCCATCACGTCTGCTCACATTCTGCTTTCTATGACTCAGCCAAATGCTTCTTTTAACTGTGAGGAGGCTTGTAAATATGTTTCAGTATGTGTACAGCATGAGAAGCAGAAATAGAGTTGATGGGCAGCCATCTTTTGCTTCAGATGGATTGGAACAAGAATTTTTTTTTTTTTAATTATATAGGACCTTGGTATTACCCCATTATGGAAATTAGATAATAACATTGAAAAATTATTAAGGGATGTGACTGAAATAAAGGGAAAAATTAAAAGTGGGTGGTGCTATTCAAGAGAAGAGAATCCAGCAATGCAAACTGAGAAGCGATATTCAGAGAGGTATTGAAGAGTCTTAGGAGAGAGTGAAGTTCTAGAAGCCAAAGGAGGAGAAATTTTCTAGAAATCTTAAATGTCAAATACTGGAGTGATCAAAATGATGGTCAGTGAAAGGGCAACCAATGCCAAATGCTAGAAAGGTGGGGTACAGCTAGAATTTTAATGCAGGCACTTTGGGAAACTGTTTCAACTAATGATGAAAAAGAAGTGCATTTGTATGTGATCCAAGAGACATGTTTGGCTATTAATAGCAACACTTCATGATAGCCAAGAACTGGAAATGATTCAGATGCTCATCAACAGTAGCATGGTTAAGTAAGTTATAGTATATTCATGCATTAGAATATGATATTGTAATAAAAGTAAGCATTATGGATAACTCTCACAAACAATGTTGACCAAAAGAAACCAGACACAAAAATATATTCTACTTATATAAAATATCAAACAGGCAGACCCAATCTATGAGATTAGCAATTAGAATAGTGGCTATCCATGGTTGATAGATGTGACAGAGGAACGGTTACACGGTATATAATAGACAGAATAGTAACTCCTTCAAAGTATCTGAGATCTGTGAATACGTTACTTTACATGGCTAAAAGGATTTGGGGTTGAGATTGAGAGGTTAGATTAGTCTAGATTTTATATTTGTATAACTTTGTATTTATATAAGTGCATTTATAGATTTACATATATTTACATATAAACACAAATATATGAATAAATATAAATGTGAATGTATTAATACACACATATATTTGTTTATGTATTTTATATATGTCTAAAGTGTGTGTATATACATGCTATACTTTACTAAAAATTTATATTAAGAAAAGTTTTGAGAGGAGAATTATCCTTGGATTTGGCAGTTAGATAGTCATTTATAACCCTAAATTGAAAGTAGTTTCAGTAGAGTGGTAGCAGTAGGAGCCAGACTATGATGACTTTTTCTTTAAAAACTTATCAATTATGGGGGGAATAGTTATGGTTTTAATTGGGAAGTGGGATACATTGAGATAGAATTATGGGAAGAGTTCTATTTAGGCTGAGAGAGCCTTCAATTTTTAGGCTGAAGGGAGGAAACTAGAGAGGTTGTAGGAGAGAATGAGAAAATAAGAAAGAGATGAAAGTCTGTATTAGTACCTTTTCTTTTCCCCCAGTAAGCAAGAGGAGAACTGAATATTTATCAACACATAAAGAACATCCAGAGATTTGATGCATATGGAAAGGTTAGGGTCCTTTCTGCTACTCCATTAGGGTACGTGGACTAAGTTGTTCTGTTCATATTTGTGTTAGCTAGCTGTTGCTGTGGGACAGAATACTGCAAATTTAGTCACCTACTCTGAATATGATTTATTTAGCTCCTGAGTTTATAGGGCAGTTGGGTGGTTGTCATCTAGGTTGGCTTGGTTGATCTCCTCTAGGCTTTCTCATTTATCTGCCATCAGCTAAGGAGTCAGCTGGTCTAAGAGGGCCCCAGGAGAGTTTATTTGTCTCCATTCCATACTCTTTTGTATCCATCAGCAGGCCCGCTTAGCTTATCTCCTGGGAGAGCCTGGGTTTCAAGGGCAAGCAGAGCTATATGAGCCGTCTTGAGGCCTAGACTTGTAACTGTCACCCTGTCCCTTCCACCTCATTCCTCAGGGCAAATCATGTCACAAGACAAGCCTGAGTTCAAGCTGTTGAGAAATAAATTTAATCTCTTATTGGGAAGAGCTACAGAATCCCATTGCAAGAGGCATAGATACAGGGAAAGAAATAATTCATGCCATTTTGCAATCAATGTACTTTTTTTTTTTTTTTTTTGACCATGCCACATAGTTTGTGGGATCTTCATTCCCCAACCAGGGATTGAACCCATGCCTCCTGCAGTAGAAACACAGAGTCCTAACCACTGGAACCCCAGGGAACTCCCTAAAATATTCCTTCTAAGTCATGAAGTGATAGCCAAAGATAGCATTTGAGGGATACGTTTCTGTGTTGATTTAACTTTAGCTTTGTTGTTACTCTGACTTCATTTTTCAGGGGCTGCCTTCTACTCCATTAGGACAGACTTCTTTGGCCCCTGGACTGTCAAATTTTAGAATAGCTAGTGATAGAGTATTTGATTTTCTAAGGTTTTCAGAAACTACTGACCTGATGTTCCATAAGATCATGACATTGTACCAGTTTTGAGGGAGGGAAATTTTGTTCATTAGTAGCTGAGATATGTAGTAAATACAGTATTCAGGTTTAGATTTATCAAAAGATAATTCAAATTATCTCACTTAACAGATTCCGGATCTGATTAAATTCATTGAAAATCTGGATCAAATATTAGCTTTTCTATTACAGGGATATCAAATTTCGGATATGCTTCATTATGACTTAATTTCTTGGCACATGCTAAAAAGCACACCAGTGATCTAGTAAGAATGAATGTGAAACAGATCACAGACCAGGCTTTGGGTCAAAATGTCCCCACCTCCTCACCACCTTCTCATTCTATTTTTTTTTTTTTCCAAATAGGATATACCCCATATTGATATTCAGTACAGATACTGAGCATGCAATTTATTATGTCAAACTGAAAAATGCCTGTGGTAATACAGGTTTTATAGCTGTGGTTTTCTCCAACTCAAATTGCTTTGAGTATCTATGTATCGGGAGAAAGTTCGAAGTAGGATGGATACAGAAACCATGAGTGGACACCTTTAGAAACTACAAAGCAGCAACCAGAAAGCCTTTTAGCTGTAAGTCAGCAGACTTTTATGTCAAGCTTGGCTGACTAATTATTGCTTATAATTTGCATTAGGATTAATTAACTAATTAGAGAGGAATGTCTGAAGGCAAAGTTATGGCTCTGCTTGTCAAGCTGAGGACTTTAATTATTCTGATATTTTTAATTATAATCAGCTGCTGAATGAGTATTACATTGTCAGCTACTATCGCTGAAACTAGATTGGGCCACGGAACTGGAGGAGTGATGGCTCATCACTCTTCCTCCTATAGCAAGGGAAAGGTATGATCCAGTCACTGGTAGGAAGAAAAACCTCTAACAGCATCAGCCTTTACCGTACATGGATCTGGATAAACCACTGCAATTTAGGTTGGTTTGCCAAATCAAGATGGAAGAAGAGACTTCTAAGAAAAATGAGGACATCTGCCTTGTGCCAATGACTGATTGTAGCTGGCAAGGAGTCTTGAGAGCTGATCCTAGTAATGCACTGGGCTTAGCCAACTTCAGTGTCTCTTGTGAATCATGGTATCAGCTTCTCAGACTTCTTTGTAAATTGTTGGATGGAAATTTGAGTTTCTTTGACTTTCTTCTTTTCTTCTGAATGGCCAATTAGGACATTCAGTGTTCCTATCCTAGAGACAGCTTTGACTTTCCAAAGAAAATTACTAAATAAATGTGCCTAGTGCAGAGTATATACTCTGTTAAATGTTATTGAATGAATTGCAATATGCTGATATATAATACACAGAAACTAGCAAATATGAACCAGCCCAACAGCTAATTTTACAAGATATCTGGTAATTTCTGCATGAATATAAGAAATAAAAATAAAAATCAGATCCTTTATCTTAGATGTTACAGTTAAACAATGGTGAGAAACACAGTGGGAAAAAATGTCTCCAAAGAAATCACTGAAAGATGAAAGATGATAGCTTTTTCTTGGTGGTTGAAGAGCTGAAAACTCCTCATATCATCACAACAAAGAAACTCTAAACTTCAGTGATGTTAAAGGTTCCGAATGACTTACAGATTGGCAAAGGTCTGCAGATTTAATGTCCAGGCACAACACAAATGTTGTGCTGATTTCTTTTCTTTTTTAAAGATGCCCAGGAGTGAATTCAAAGATCCTCAATCACACAGACACTCCATGAGAATCAGCAGTGTTTTCTTTGAGAATGTGGTTTGGGAATGAGGTCAGACTATTAGCCCTTCATTATAGCAAAAATGCTCTGCATTTAGCAGTTTTCCACCTTTGTATAGAGGGGAGAAAATAAGAGGACATGGCCATTCATAAAATCTTAGCCTCGTAAGAGCTGGAGGAGATCTGTAGCATTTAAGAGCATGAATGTCTCTTTTTATTTATTCAACAAACACTTGTAGCCTGGTACTGTTTTCAAACTCTTGCAAATGAAGAAGTGCCCATATTGCTGAAGCCCAGAAGCTAAGGGATTTACCCAGGGTGACAGAGCCAGCATGCGGTAGTGCTGGGAACTGAGTTCCCACTCAAGAGGTGGTACCCATCATGGCTACGATATGCTGATTTACTCGATGTGACTTGAATCCTGACCTCTCTCAATTCTCTGTGTTCTCATCTGTCAGTAGGGAAAAATAATACTGTTTTTATCATGGAGTTGTTGAGAGGCTTCAATGAGGTAGGGCATTTCTCACAGATTCCAATGATAGCACATACTTTGTATATGTGCTGTTTAGGTGAATACAGGTCCAAGTCCCCAGTTTTGTACTCTGAGGAACCAAGGATCTGAAGTTAAGTGACTTGCCCAAAGTCAACAGGTATATCTCAGCTAAGAGAGGAATGTTTGGTACCCACTTCTTAGTCCAAGTTCTTTCTAATGACGGCATCATGCTTTCAGAATGACTGATTTGTCTCCAAACTTGTTCGGGACTTTCCTAGTTTTAGTACTGCCAGTGCTGTTTCAGGAGGTCTCTCCAATCCCCTCAAACTCAATAGCTTGTTTCTCATATAATTGCCCTCTGCAGCAAACAGGCCATCCTGCCTTGGTCCTTGACTTCTTGGTGAAAAGTTCCCCCCAACTTGTAATCCCTTTGCATCAAACATAGGTGAGAAAACTCTAAATAGTCTCAGAGCATGCAAATCTTTCTGCTGCTTTGAAAAAGATGGAATTGGCTGATTTTGTCAGTGTTTTATCAAGTGTTCACATGCACACACACAGTATCATAGGAAGTATTCAGTTCAGTTCAGTCGCTCAGTCGTGTCCGACTCTTTGCGGCCCCATGAATCGCAGCACACCAGGCCTCCCTGTCCATCACCAACTCCCAGAGTTCACTCAGACTCATGTCCATCGAGTCAGTGATGCCATCCAGCCATCTCATCCTCTGTCGTCCCCTTCTCCTCCTGCCCCCAATCCCTCCCAGCATCAGAGTCTTTTCCAGTGAGTCAACTCTTTGCGTGAGGTGGCCAAAGTACTGAAGTTTCAGCTTTAGCATAGCATCTCCTATATATAAGTATACTTAATGCTTTAATATATACTGCTTTACATTTTCCAAGTATTTTCAGACCCAGTATCAGCCTTGTTTGGTCTTTGCAACATTCTGTCTGCATTTTTCAGGTGAGGAAAGGAGGACTTAGTTATGACTTGCTTAAATTCACAAGACTGGGCCTCTTACTCAAAGACTAGTGCTGTTTTTGCTACCCTGTATTAGCACATGATAGGATTTTATAATAAGAGATACTTGCGCTCACTCAATCCAGACACAGGACAAAAATAGGGCACTTCAGTTAGTTTAGTTGCTCAGTCATGTCTGACTCTTTGCAACCCCATGGACTGCAGCACACCAGGCTTCCCTGTCCATTACCAACTCCCGGAACTTGCTCAAACTCATGTCCATCGAGTCAGTGATGTTATTCAACCATCTTGTCCTCTGTCGTCCCCTTCTCCTCCTGCCTTAAATCTTTCCTAGCATCAGGGTCTTTTCCAAGGAGTTAGTTCTTCACATCAGGTGGCCAAAGTATTGGAGCTTCAGCTTCAGCATCAGTCCTTCCAATGAATATTCAGGACTGATTTCCTTTAGGATTGACTGGTTTGAGCTCCTTGCAGTCCAGGGGACTCTTGAGTCTTCTCCAGCACCACAGTTCAAAAACATCAGTTCTTTGGCACTCAGTTTTCTTTATGGTCCAACTCTTACATCCATACATGACTACTAGAAAAACAGCTTTGACTAGATGGACCTTTGTCAGCAAAGTAATGTCTCTGCTTTTTAAAATGCTGTGTAGGTTGGTCCTAGGTTGCTATCATAGCTTTTCTTCCAAGGAGCAAGTGCCTTTTAATTTCATGGCTGCAGTCACCATCTGCATGATTTTGAAGCCCAAGAAAATAAAGTCTGTTACTGTTTCCACTGTTTCCCCATCTATTTGTCATGAAGTGAGGAAACCAGATGCCATGATCTTAGTTTTTTGGATGTTGAGTTTTAAGCCAGCTTTTTCACTCTCCTCTTGCACTTTCATTAAGAGGCTCTTTAGTTCCTCTTCACTTTCTGCCTTAAGGGTGGTGCCAGCTTCATGTGTGAGGTTATTGATACCTCAGTGCAAAATTTAAGCAGTCAGCAAAAAAAACCCTCAGTAATTCAGATAAATGATAGTCTTATTTAATCTTTGAAAAATAAAAATGTATACAAAAAACCATGATGAACAAAATATCCACCTTAAAAAAGACAGAATTGGATATCATATAGAAAAATTAATCTAGACATAGACCTTATATCTATCATAAAAATTAACTCAAAATGGATCAGAGACTGAAATGTAAAACACAAAACAATATCAAGAAAATTAGACGAGAAACCATAGACTGGGAGAAAATATTTGCAGAAGACATATGTGATAAAGAACTGTTATTCAAAATATACAAAGAACTCTTAAAACAGTAAGAAAACAACAACCTGATGAAAAATGGGCCAAAGACTTTAACAGATATTTCACCAAAGAAGATATACGAATGGCAAAGAGGTATATGAATGATGCTGACATTAAATGCCATCAGAGAAATGCAAAATTAAAATAATAATGAAATACCATTACACACATGTTACAATGGCCAAAATCCAGAATGTGGACAACATCAGCATATATGTATATATCTATCTGTCTATACATATATATATATATAATTTTTTTCTTTTTAAAAAATTATTCATTTTTAATCGGTGGAAAATTGCTGTACAACTTTGTGTAGGTTTTGGCCATACACATACACACAGAGATACAACATGAATTAGTGATAATTAAATATATATATATTCCCTCCTTCCTAAGTCCTCCCCGCCCCCCCTCCCACTCCTCTAGGTCATCACAGTACACCAGGCTGGGCTTCCTGTCTTATTTAGCAACTTCCTACTAACTATTTTACGCATGATAGTGTTTATATACCAGTGCTATTTTCTCAGCTTGTCCCACTCTCACCATCCCCCACGGTGTCCACAAGTCCATTCTCTGCTGTTTATCAGTAGCATTTTTCTAGATTCCATATATATGTGTTAAGATATATGTATATAATTTTTCAGATTGTGTGCCCTTATAGATCATTACAAGATATTGCTCCCTGCACTATACAGTAAGACTTTGTTGGTTATCTGTTTTCTATAAAGTAGAAAATAGATAGCCATAGAAAATGGATAACTTTTAGGTTATTACAAGACATCCAGTATAGTTGCCCGTGCTATACAGCAATTCTTTGTTGGTTACCTGTTTTCAATATAGTAGTGAGTATACGTTAATCCTAGTCTCCTGATTTATCCCTGCTACCCTTTCCCCTTTGGTAATGATAAATTTATTCACTATGTCTGTGAGTCTATTTCTGTTTTGTAAACAAGTTTATTCGTATCATCTCCTCTCTTCTCAGTACTTTTTATGAGTTATAAGAACCCCTCTGATTTCTCAGTCATAAATGGGTAATTTTCCAGAAGCTGGACCTCCTCGAAGATGTGTTGCCTGCTGAACGTAGGCTCCGCAGACACAGCTCACCCAGCACAGCAGGGCTGTGAGAATGGCCCACGGAGCTGGAGCGGTGGCTGGCCCTTTCAGAGGCATGACCTGTTGCCAGAACTACGGGACAGCGCTTGTGGGGCTGGGGCTTGGGGGACCGGGAGGGTCATCACTAACGCGGTGGCGGCAGCTCCTCTGGCTGCAGGTTCTCTCAGATGTTTATGATTTGGGGCCTGCCTTACAAAGAAACCTTCTGCTCCCAAAGGAAGTCGTGTCCTCACCAGCAGGGGCTGGCCTGACTGTTCTTGATTAGAGACCATCTGTGGTGAGTATTTGAAGTAAACGTCTCTGGAAAAAGTGTACACGTGTATGCTCTGGTATGCCATTTGCATCACACGGCTCCTCAGCAAAATATGTTTTAAAAAATCTCAAGCCAGCTGCCTTTTTTTCCCTTCCTCAGCAGTCAGCATTCTTGGGCTTGAAAGGGCTTTCATCTACAAGGCCGCCTCTTCCTGTCACTCCCCCACCCCTTACTAATCAAAAGCCACTTCGTCAAGCTCAGGCATCAAAATGAAGAAAACAATGAGATTGTCAGTGTTCAATGACCAGTGCACGTTTACTGCTCGTGCTGCAGTTATGGAGACAAGTGTGGAATACCTATAATTTTTTTCTAATAGCAGCAGGCAGATCAGCCTTTTTAAAATTTTATCATTCATCAAAGTAGAGCAGAAACAAAGATAGGGCAGAAAAACTTAGAGATACTTTCACCTGAGGGGAAAAACAGGTTCTTCATTCCCAGAGCACCAAGAAGAGGAAAATACCAATGTGGGGTTTTTTTTTTTTTTTTTAGAGGAAAAAAGCAGATAACTGCATGGAAGGTGAGCACACACATGTGCACACGCATGCACATCACCTTGACACAAAGGGCACTAAACAGAGACAGTGGTTCCCCACACTTGCATGAGGCGAACACTGAGTATCTTAGAAGGCAAGATCTCATACCCCTTTTGAACTCTTTATTGTCCCTGCAAAACAAATGTTTTTCACTCCAGGACCACCTCTATTATTAGACATGGCTATGGAAGGAAATGTTCCGCAAGAGTAAATATTTTAGGAAATGGGTATTTTTAAGGACTCCAAACACTATGTTGTTCCTCTGGCTACCAAGTGGGTTGACTGCCTCATAAGGCTCTACCAGTCACTATCAGTTATCATCCTGTGAGGCACCACCAGGGTCTGTTTATATGTTGAGTTGTTTGCTTATATGCTAAGTAGCCCCAGACTCTGCTTTTTCATCCAGTGCCTTGTGTTAATTTCAATAGATTTTGTATCCTCCTTGTTGACAGCTATCGTTGTTGTCAACATTTCATCGCTGTCAAATTGTATCTTGTCTCCAGAGGTCTTCCTAGCAGGCTCAAATATCTCTTCTGATTTATTCTTTTCATCTACTGGGGACAGCTAGTACATCACGGCCAAGACTTTTAGATTTCTTCTAAAATGAGGCTCTAAGAAAGGGCTTATAGATCACGTGTGTAAGCTTAGGTCATGAGTTTAAGCTCAGACTACTTGATCACTGTGTTCTGGTAGCTGAGCTTGCTAAGCAACAGAGTTTCAGGTATGTAGGATGTTTTACTGTGAAGTTGTTTTTACACAGGTCATTTCTCCAATATCATCGTAAACTCCAGCGTGGTTGCGACCCCTGTCTTACAAGATTCTGAATGTGTGCACTGCCCCAAGTGGAGCCTTATACAGAGTTGAACTTTAATAAACCAGGTGTTAAATGGACTTTCTGAGCCTCAATTTCCTCATCTACAATGCAACAAATGTCTCCATGAACAATTCCCTGGAGAAGAAGGGACTAATAAAAATAAGATAATTCTAGTGTATATACCTATGACACTAAAGGATGATGAATCTCCTGTTCTTTCTAAGGTTGCTGCTGCTACTGCTGCTAAGTCGCTTCAGTCGTGTCTGACTCTTAGCAACGCCATGGACTGCAGCCCACCAGGCTCCTCCATCCACGGGATTTTCCAGGCAAGAGTACTGCAGTGGGGTGCCATTGCCTTCTCCAGATGATGATAATAGGTGATTGTAAAAATGTCTTTTCTGTATTAATATATTGCAATAGCATCCCATATCAGTACCTCAACTGAAATGAAAGAAAACTGTTATTCATTTGTAAAAATCTGTTAAAAGCACTGAACTAGAGCAAAATCCAATCATAACATTCTATACATTTACAAATATGTTTAAAAAATAAATTGAACTGTATCAACCTCAGTGATATACTAATATGATAGATTCAGTAAATAAATAGGTTTAAGAAAGATTAAATTCCTCTAGGCACAGTCCCTCTTTCATACTTAAAGCC
Organism: Bubalus kerabau; assembly: GCF_029407905.1. NCBI lineage: Eukaryota > Metazoa > Chordata > Mammalia > Artiodactyla > Bovidae > Bubalus > Bubalus kerabau. The sequence continues at coordinate 28,686,442 of NC_073626.1, read as the reverse complement.
AGTGAATTTCTAGAGGAATGAAGTTTACTTACTCCAGTTGATGTCGTAAAAGTTTCCTGCACTTTCCAGGTTTTTTCCTTTAGTTCCTCACAAAGGCAGGAAACAGGCCAGAGCAATTGGCCATCTGACTCTGGAGAACAGGTCTGCAAGTTTCAGTCTAAACATTCTTCCTTCACATCCAGCTTCCCTCACTTCCCCCATCATCCCATTCCCCACACCAGCTGCTGGTTCAAAAATAGGTGAGGAAAAAGATAAAAGAAGGGATGTTATTTTAACTGTTTGAGTGCCTGAAAATGCGCTTGCTTCAAACTCTCTTCCGGACACTTTGTACACTGAAGTGCCCTCAGTGTGTAACTTGGCTCTGCTGTGTGAGGCTCAGTGACAGTTTTCACGTGTCACATAGGAAGCTCTTGGTCGGAGACGCATACTCTAAGGTGGGGCTGAATCACCCCCACAAAGATGAGTCGTTTCTCCCCAGTGCTCTCTTCTGCTCTGGCAAGAAGAGGGACCATGCTTGTGTCTGAAGATGCAGGAAGGAAAACGCTCCGTCTTGTCTCCTCTGCTTTCTTGGCTGCAGTTTACTTAGAATTGCTCACTGAACCAGCGACTTCGGTGATAGGGCTGGCAAAATGGCTACCCTCTTTGCCTTCAGGAGATTTCAAGGAAGGAAACTAAGCGGCAGAGGCCGCTGTGGAACGGAGTGGCCGCAGGAGGCGCCACTGCTGGTGAGGGAACTCAGGAGCAGTGCCTGGGATATTATCCCTTTCAGAGTCGTCTAGCCTGAGTACTCGGCAAGCACCTGAGTCCTCTGGAACACAGGCTGTGCCATTCTTAGGGAACATTTCCCTGGGTTAATTTTCTTTCATGATCTTTTCAACCCTTCATTTAAAGAGCTACGTAGTCTTGTCATTCATTCATTTGTTCAATAGGTATTTATTTGGTATTGAATGTGTGCTGTGTGAGATTCTAGGAATTCATATATAAACTTCTGCCCTTGAAAACCCATCCTCTGACAGGACCCAGAGAGAAATGAATACCCCAAAATACTAGAGTAGACTAAAGGGTCACCAAGGCTCCCACACTGTGCTCCAAGCATGGGCTTGGGGCGTGTGTGTGTGTGTGTGTGTACGCGTGCATGCAAGCAGTGAGAGACTTTTCTGGTGAGAGGGAGAAACAAGCATGAAAGATGTTACCAGGGAGGCAACCATGGAATTGGCTATCATAGAAGTATGGGACTTCATGCATCATGAAAGGTGGGATGGAAGTTGAGAACAGGGAGAACCACAGGTATGGAGATATGGAAGTATGGGCACATTTGTAACTGGAAAGATGAGGATGGCTGGAATATCAGCTTGGGTTTGCTTAAGTTCTTGGGAGATGATGCTGGAAAGGGGACTGTTAAGTCCCTATAGAGTTCCACAGGTTTTAATTCCCACCAAAAAGAGATGATGGATTCCTGATGCCCATTTCTGTTTTAGCTCCTGCTCTTCACCTGAAGCACAAAGGAACAGGAGGAAACCTGTGGGCCATGGGTTATGGATGTCAAGGTCAGCCACTGAGCTGGTAGCTTTATATGTTATCTTAATCAATCTTCACAACAAACCAGGAAATTATGAGATATTCACATTTGACAAATGTGAAAACTGAGTCTTGCCCAAAGCCACACAATCAGCATGATAGTCTTAGAATTCTACTCAGATCTGTGTGGATTTAAAGACCATTTCTCAATTGTTGGATTTCCTTATTGGCTCAGATTGTAAAAAATCAACCTGCAATGCAGGAAACCCAGGTTCGATCCCTGGGTTGGGAAAATCCCCTGAAGAAGGGAATGGCTACCCTCTCCAGTATTCTTGCCTGGAGAATTCCATGGACAGAAGAGCCTGGGTGGCTACAGTCCACTGGGTCATGGAGTTGGACACGACTGAGAGACTAACACACTTTTTTTCTCAATTGTTGCTTCTGATGGCTACTTTCAAAAATGATGAATTACCCTCAATATGAATATAAAAGTTGGATTAATTTTATGGACTTGGTGAAAAATGTGGATTTTATCTCACAGACAATGAAATGCCCTTCAACCCACAGGGATGAGACTGGGAGCTCTAGTGGGGCTACCTAGGACTGCCACCAGCTGCCTGGGGGTGCCTGGCAGGAACAGAGCCCATGGAGCAGGAGAGAAGGGAGCAGCAGATAGCCAGTTGCAAGCCCTGCAGAAGCATTCCAGAATCAGGGGATTTGCATAGTAAAATTGAAAGCATACTTGCATTCAGGAATCAAACGCATGCATTACCACTGTCCTGGAAATAGGCTGACTCAGACCATACGACTAAATAAAAGAATAATGTTTACTCAGAACTGATGTACTTGTTTAAAAAGTTAATGTTTTAAGTTTTCTGCCTTCTAGCAAAACATCACTAATCTAATTAGAGCTTTCCAACCCCACTTGGCCTTCAAGCAGGCCTGCAGTGCATTGACTGCTCACCAGACAGGATGGACCCCAGGCCCTCTCTCCTCACCCCCTCAGCTTAAAAAGTTCAGCTCTCCCCTCCTTCCCATCACCAAATATTTTCTTCTCATTTCTGAGCCAGCCACCAGGCACATTTCAGCACTTTGCACTCTCCAGAACCCCAGAAAGCAAGTTTATTTGGGTGATAGGTCTTCCCTTGAAGACATTCTTAGAGCACTGTGTGGTGAACAGCATACATCTAATTGCCAAGGCAGGGAGATTTTAGCAGCAGAGGGATTTTATGCCATTGAGGCTGCTCTTGGAGGTGGAGGATCTTTTAAGATTCCCTTACCTCAGACTTCAGCATGTTCATTCTTTGAAAACTTTCCCCCATCCTCAAGTTGTAGCCCACTAGCATTTTCTGTCCAGGATGGTGGGATGCAGAGGTTGTGGATGATGAAGTTTAAGTTTAGGTGGAATTAATTAGACATACTTTCATTCTAAACCTAGTTTGCTTTTAATCATTCAAGATCCAGGAAGGAGCGAGCCCAAAGGGTGTTATAAAAAAATCATGAAATAAAAATATAAATGCCAGTCTGTGAAGTTTCCCTGTGATTTACACAGAGCGGGGACTCGTCTGACTGCAGTGCTGTCTGGGGGTGCTGTTGAGAGCAGGGGTGCAGCCCTTCATTAATCCTCCCCACTGCCCCTAGATGCTGACTTTGGAGGTGATGAAGGGATGGAGTAGAATTGGAATGAGGGGTAGTAACGTTTGCATCCCAGGGCTTGCTTGGTCTCAGAACCCCACCCTCCCCCGTCCTCCCCTTACTTCATATTTACACCACCCAGGAGGGGAGTTAGTGTGGGTATTGGTATTCCCAGGCCATAGAGGAGTCACATGGGACCTAGTGGTTACATGGTTCACACAGCAGTACACTGAAATCTCACACCACAGGTAGGATTAAACACTTAACAAGTATAGTTTTCTAAGTTCTGAGTGGTTAGACTACTCAATGTAAGAAATCTGTAAGGTTCCTTCTCTCCCTCGGATAAGTTTTTAGAAGTGAGATGGAGAGAAGGAAGATCATGACCATCTTTTCCTCATCTCACCCACTCCTCTACCTTCAAAAAGTTGCAGTGTAAGAAATCTGTACGGTTCCTCCTCTCCCTCGGATAAGTTTCTAGAAGTGAGATGGAGACAAGGAAGATCATGACCATCTTTTCCTCATCTCACCCACTCCTCTACCTTCAAAAAGTTGCAGTGTAAGAAATCTGTAAGGTTCCTCCTCTCCCTCGGATAAGTGTCTAGAAGTGAGATGGAGAGAAGGAAGATCATGACCATCTTTTCCTCATCTCACCCACTCCTCTACCTTCAAAAGGTTGCAGTAAGAGTTAGTGTATCTGGGGTGAGCTATGGGGGGACCCGGTCAGGCCCTTTTCATCTTTGGATTCAGAACTCAGTGCAAGACCCTTTGACCCTCTGTTGAGGCTGAACAGCCTTACCCCCGTCTACACCCAAGGTGGCACTCGACTTCTGAGTTTGCAAGCACTTAGGGTATCTTTGAGACCAGTGATCTTATTTTCTTCTACATCCCGAGATCTGAACCTGACCTCACATTCTGGTAGGTGAGGTTTAAGAAACTGGTGGGAAAGAGTTATACTAATAGTGAAACAAGCAGTTTAAAAACCAAAACCAAAACCAAGCAAACAAAACCAAACAGAATGTTTTTATTGTTCAGAACAAATATGGTAGAGGGAAACTACCTTATTTTCCCAAGTTTTTACTCAAACATATTAATGTTGATTAAATTTGGGGCGGATACTCTGACTTAGCAAATCTCTTCATGGTTTACTTGAGTCAAAGTGTTAAGTCACTCAGTCATGTCCCACTTTTTGTGACCCCATGGATGATAGCCCACCAGGCTCTTCTGTCCATGGAATTCTCCAGGCAAGAATACTAGAGTGGGTTGCCATTTTCTTCTTCCGGGGATCTTCCCGATCCAGGGATCAAACCTGGGTCTCCCACATTGCAGGCAGATCCTTTACCACCTGAGCCACCACGGAGTCAAAACCATGTGTCTTACACCCAGGAGAAAGCTGTGATCCTGTTTTCTACCTGTCTTATTAATCACACCCTGCCTGAATGCAGTGGTTAACACTGCCATTATCTCATGGATCATGTGCCACATTGCACAATACTTTCATTGTAACTCAGAATTCAGGCATCACCCAGTTGCAGTATAGGGGAGATTATATCAAAAGTAATGTTTACAGTGTACTAACAGCCTCATAAAGATAAACATCGGAAATTCATTTGAAAACCTAAATCATTGTGTCAGTTTTTAAGTTTCCATAAACAGCTTCCTTATGTATGTGTCTCTGCTTTGGTGTGCATATAGCTGCCAAGATTTTGAGCAGACCCTGTCTCTGACCCATTCATAGTAGAGTGTGAGCATGGCCCGTGGACACAGAGCAGTTCACAGGCCACCTCCCTTCACCCCAGCTCCCTTAGGTTCCAGGGCCAGACACATAGGAAAGGAGACTTTCAATTTAGAAGCTAAGCAGGTAGTTCAAACATACTTCCTGATGATATGTCTGAAGAGCCCTGCTCTGTTTGCGCGTCTACTCAGGAACAGAGTCAATGAGGCACCATTCTGACTTGCTGTTTGCATTCACACTTCTGAACGAAGAGAGAAAGATTAATGCAGGACACCCATATTTTCCTATGGGAGGGCTAAGAGCGTTGGCTTTGGAGTCAGAGAAACGTTAGATTCAGCCCCAGTTCCATCACTTGCTAACTGTACATGCTCGGTTGAGTTACTTAACCTCTCTGAGCTTCCCTTTGCCTGATATTTCAAATGAGAATAACTTAAACCTCATAGGGAATTTGTGAGGATTAACAGTGCAGATAAAGCTCTATCCTGGTGCTCAATACCAAGCAAATGATCAATAAAGGCTAATTAGTATTATTATATTTGCCACCCTGGAGGACCACCAACAGGGTTGTTATAGAGAATAAATATAATAATTCAGCAAAAGCTTTTTAGTACAGCCTTTGGTCCATGCCCTTAAATTTTCTTGTATGGTAAGGAAAATAAATCTGTATTCATATTCAATTCCTAGATTTTAATTAGTGAGTAAAATAAACTCTCTCTCTAGTTTTCATCAGGATGCAGGTGTGAGATTCTCTTTTAAACGCCCTTCTCTTTTCTTATTTTCCATGCCTTTGTTCTTATACATGCTAGGAAGATGGGCACGATTCCAAAGCTGAAATGTCTGGATTTGGTCAAGAGTCAAAACTTTGTTTGTGGTTTATCTTCTGATCGCTCAGGTTATCCCAGGAGACTAGAGACCACCCCAAGACTTCAATTTTGGCAACCAAAGTATAGTAGCCTCCTCTGTAGATGAGCACCCAAGTACCAGGAATATATATCTATTGACACATAAATATATAAACAGGCAGAAAGCCAGGACTCTTAGCTGGTGGTGAGTCAGTCTGAGCCCCAAAAGCCAACAGGACTGAGAGGTACTTCTTATGCAGAGCCCAGAGGCCCTTGGGTTGAACTTTGATAGGATTTTAGATCTAAGCATGCCTTAGCAGGTAATAATGCCACCTGGAATTTTCATGGGCTTATGTCCCTTTCAAAGAGCTTTTGCATAAAACATCTCATCACAACTATTCTGTGATGTAGGCAATGCAAAGACTCCCATCCCCACTTTACCTTTAAGAAGAAAATGTAGGTTCAGAGACAAGAAGTGGTTCCAGGCACACACTGAGTTGTGACAGCCTGGACCATGACAAGGTGCTTGTGTGGCTTTGGAGAAAAAGCAGTGCTGTGAGAAAGGAGCCCTGAGGAGAGGTCCCCTGGAAGCGTGAACAGCTCCTCGTTTCTGGGATGGGCCCTCCCTATAAATGAGTTGTCTCTGTGGTCCCTTAGTTCCCACAGAGACATTTGATGGGAACTAAGCTGTGCTGTTTCTGATTCCCAGCCATTCTTGCCTACTTCAGGGATTCTCCCTAAGCTTGTGGTTTCCATTTCTGATGGGAAATCCTTCCTGTGGCAACACACCTACCAGCTGCTGCCAATATTGCTACCTGTATGAAAAGGTTCTCACATTTTTGCATGAAACTACTACAGTGCTCATTAAAAATGAACTATGGATCAAACTTTGACATGATTTAAGAGGCTCTGGATGGGAGTGTGTGTGTGTGTGTGTGTGTGTGTGTGTGTGTGTGTGTTGTGGATTCAGTGGTTACTGGAGCTGGCTTGTAAGAACTTATTGGGTGCATCTTTTCCTATCTCTGGGCTTCCCTGATAGCTCAGTTGGTAAAGAAACGGCCTGCAATGCAAGAGACCCTGGTTCAATTTCTGGGTCGGGAAGATCCCCTGGAGAAGGAAAAGGCTATGCACTCCAGTATTCTGGCCTGGAGAATTCCGTGGACTGTATAGACCATGGGGTCACGAAGAGTTGGACACAACTGAGTGGCTTTCACTTCACTTCACTTTCCTACCTTTACATTCTGTGGCATAGTGTCTTGAAATTAGCTTTGGTGGGAGGTTTTTGGCCCGTGAAAGTCACAAGGGCTACAGATCAGCCCCTTTCTCCCTACCCAAGAGTTGATTGTTGAGCATTTACTGGCACACTATGAGTGGCTTCACTGAATTCCAACCGCTCACTCAGCCCTCAGACAATTCAAACCTGAGCCTGTGAGTCATAGGTGAGATACGGACCGTAACTGACAACCTCCTAAACTTCATTCGATTTTCCCCCCAGAAATAGAAAAAAGGAAAATTATGCTTTTCCTTTCCAAGAAGGCTTAATTATATAATTTTTATCTTTATAGCATGCATCTTTTCATAGTAAGAATCATTTAGCAACAACTATTTTCTAACCCTATTCTAGTGCATAAAATAAAGCCCCGACTCTACGGGGACATGCACAGAATTCAAAAGTCTGTAACTCCTTAGAAATTTCACAGAAATGGAGGAGAGTCTATGTCATTGGAGCAAAGTGAAGGAATGAGAGAAAGATAAGGGGTAAGATTGGCCTTGTGTGCAAAGGCAAGCAAAGAATTTGTTTTTAATTTGAAATTAAATAAGAAGCCTTATTAAATCTCAAGCAGAAAAGGCATGGTTAGATTTATGTTTCAAAAAGATGACTGTTTGCTGTTTGAGAACTTATTGTGAGGGCAAATAGGAAATCTGAGTAATGCAGCTCATTTTTTTCTTGATTTTTTTTTTCTAAGAAGAATTTTCTACAATTCCCTTTGGCCCTCTTAAGCACAAATTTATTCCTTACAACTACAGGGATTCAAATCTTCCAGCCAAACACTGTGGGAGGATGGCATCATTGGTGAAATTACTTCAGAAGCAACATGTTGTAAGAAGTTATGTAAGTATTTTCTATTATTTAAGATACCAGGTCTCTTTGGACCATGAGGCCCAGACTCTAAACTTTAAGTTAAAAGACATTCAACCAGCACCATCTAGTAGAACCTTCTGCAGTGTTAAAATTATTCCACAACTGTGGTCTCCAATATGATAACTATTCTCCACACGGAGCTCATACACACTTGAAACATAGCTAGTGTGACTGAGGAGTTAGATTTTTAATTTTATTTAATTTTCATTAATTTAAATTTAAACAGCCACATGTGGAAAGTGGCTACCACATTGGACAGTGCAACCCTAGAACTTCTGTGTTTATGGTCATGCAAGTGACTTCTCTGAGTCCTATATTTGGTTAATAATACTTACCTGTTAGGAGAGGATTAAATGATATATGTAAAAGCATAAAGCTTGGTGTCTAGCAGCTCCTAGGACTACAGGGGAAGTTGGATTCAGTGGTACACTGAAACAGGATTGGACTGGCTCATGAAAATCAATCTCTCACATCCCTTCCCAACTCTGAGGTCCCTGACATCATGCTTAGTCATGTTGGGAATATCTACACCATGAAATCAGCAACCACCACAAATGGGCTCCCACCCCCTTCCTCATCCCAAGAACCTATTGTTAACAGTTTACTACACACCATTGGCAGGGTGCATTTACACATCATGTTTATTTATACTTGTTTCTACTACCAGAACTTTAATTCATTCATGGATCCTTTTCCTTGTCATTCGTTCTATTTTTTTTTTTTTTTTGGTCGTTATTTCTACAGCATCGTTTTAATATTCCATTGCCTTCTTTATCCAACTTTCACAAGCCTTCTGTGCCTCTGCGTTTCTGCTTCTGTGTTTCAGAGAAGCTTCTGCCTGAGGAAATCGGTGCTCTTTTTTTTTTTTTTTTTTTCTTTTTCCTTTAATACAACCTGTAAACTTTAGGTCATTTCAGTTTGTCTACTCCTCAGGAAGCAGCCAGCTGGCTATATGATGTAGCCACAATGAGATCTTCAGAGAAAAACCTACATGCTCTGTGTCTCCTTCCCTTGGTTCCACCCTTTTCTTGCTCTTCAGTCCTAAGCTTTCACACTCACTAGCAAACAGTTTTGTAAAACAGTGCAAATTATTACATCTCTACGATGCTTTTCTCTTCCCATTACCAGTACATTTTAGTGGTGTTTTTATCTGCAGACTAGATTAGCACAATTATATATTCATTATTGATGACTCTCTTTTCTCAGCAGTATGGTTTTAAGGTCACTATTCTAAAATTTGAAGTCCCTAAAACCTCATCTCAGCTTGGGACTTGGTGAAACATCTGCAGATAGTTTATCAGTCAAAAAGCTTACATTAAAGATGATACTGAATGAAGACCTTTTGCCTTCAAAACTACTGAGAGCCTGTTTTGACTTGTGAGCTCTGATCTCTACCAACAGGTTAACCCTGATTAAATTTCCAGGTGTGATCCCATCTGGATGAATTCTAAGAAACTTTACCCCATTGATTTTCAAAACACTTTTTTTTTTTTAAAGCAACAGAATCCTTTCTTCAAAGATAATTTATGTGGAAGTCCAGTACATAAGAGGCAAATGCTGAGTTTTTTTGGTTTTGGTGTGGGCAGCAAATCTACCTAGAAAGAGGGACTTAAAATAGAATGCTTTGAGAAATATTAATGAACCCGACTTATTTTTTTAAGGCAATTCTATCCTTTACTAATATTAAACTTCATTTCTGTGGGTGGGCATTCTTTCTGATTTATACAATATTTTCTCTCTTATAAATCTATACATCTTGGTTTTTGAGGCCAGTACTTTGTATAACAATCAAGAGAGCAAGCAGGCTTTAGGGATGTCTTTTCTATCTAATTGCTAAACAAAGAGCTACTAAAATGGCTAACTACTGAATCATATGTCTCTGAAAGCTCTAATATTATGTAAACTAATTTAATACACCTTCCACAGTTACCTGCCAATATAACAATCTTTAAAACAAAAGAAAAAAATAAATTATTTGTTCTTCATGAAACAAAATTTGAAAATGAACAAAATTCTTTAAAACAATTTACAGCATACTAACAATATAAGGCAATGGCACCCCACTCCAGTACTCTCGCCTGGAAAATCCCAGGGACGGAGAAGCCTGGTAGGCTGCAGTCCATGGGGTTGCTAAGAGTCGGACATGACTGAGCGACTTCACTTTCACTTTTCACTTTCATGCATTGGAGAAGGAAATGGCAACCCACTCCAGTGTTCTTGCCTGGAGAATCCCAGGGACGGGGGAGCCTGGTGGGCTACCATCTATGGGGTCGCAGAGTCGGACACGACTGAAGTGACTTAGCAGCAGCAACAATATAGTTAAAGTAGGATATTAATTTAATGTTTCATATATAGCCAACTGAAAGCAGAGTTCCAAAGAATAGTAAGGAGAGGATGGCATCACTGACTCGATGCATGTGAGTTTGAGTGAACTCCAGGAGTTGGTGATGGACAGGGAGGCCTGGCGTGCTACGATTCATGGGGTCACAAAGAGTCGGACATGACTGAGCAACTGAACTGAACTGAACTAAGAAAGCATCACTATGAACAAAGCTGGTGGAGGTGATGGGATTCCAGTTGAGGTATTTCAGATTCTAAAAGATGATGCTGTGAAAGTGCTGCACTCAATACACCAGCAAATTTTGAAGACTCAGCAGTGGCCACAGGACTGGAAAAGGTCAGTTTTCATTCCAATCCCAAAGAAAGGCAATGCCAAAGAATGTTCAAACTACCACACAATTGCACTCATCTCACATGCTAGCAAAGTAATGCTCAAAATTCTCCAAACTAGGCTTCAACAGCACATGAACTGTGAACTTCCAAATGTTCAAGCTGGATTTAGAAAAAGCAGAGGAACCAGAGATCAAATTGTCAACACTGTTGGATCATTGAAAAAGCATGAGAGTTCCAGAAAAACATTGACTTCTTCTTTATTGACTACACCAAAGCCTTTGACTATGTGGATCACAACAAACTGTGGTAAATTCTGAAAGAGATGGGAATGCCAGATCTCCTGACCTGCCTCCTGAGAAATCTGTGTGCAGATCAAGAAGCAATAGTTATAACCAGACTGGTTCAAAATTGGGAAAGGAGTATGTCAATGCTGTATATTGTCACCCTGCTTATCTAAATTATATGCAGAGTACATCATGCGAAATGCCAGGCTGGATAAAGTACAAGCTGGAATCAAGATTGCAGGGAGAAATGTTAATAACCTCAGATACACAGATGACACCACCCTTATGGCAGAAAGTGAAGAAGAACTAAAGAGCCTCTTGATGAAAGTGAAAGTGGAGAGTGAAAAAGTTGACTTATAAAACTCAACATTCAAAAAGCTAAGATCATGGCATCTGGTCCCATCACTTCATGGCAAATAGGTGAGGAAACAATAGAAACAGTGAAAGACTTTATTTTTGGGGGCTCCAAAATCACTACATATGGTGACTGCAGCCATGAAATTAAAAGATGCTTGCTTCTTGGGAGAAAAGCTATGACCAACCTAGACAGCATATTAAAAAGCAGAGCATTACTTTGTCAACAAAGGTCTGTCTAGTCAAAGCTATGGTTTTTCCAGTCATCATGTATGGATGTGAGGGCTGGACTATAAAGAAAGCTGAGCACCGAAGAATTGATGCTTTTGAACTGTGGTGTTAGAGAAGACTCTTGAGAGTCCCTTGGACTGCAAGGAGATCCAACCAGTCCATTCTGAAGGAGATCAGCCTTGGGATTTCTTTGGAAGGAATGATGCTGAAGCTGAAACTCCAATACTTTGGCCACCTGATGCAAAGAACTAACTCCTTGGAAAAGACCCTGATGCTGGGAAAGATTGAAGGCAGGAGGAGAAGGGGAAGATAGAGGATGAGATGGTTGGATGACATCACTGACTCGACACACATGAGTTTAAGCAAGCTCTGGGAGTTGGTGAAGGACAGGGAAGCCTGGCATGCTGCAGTCCATGGGGTCGCAAAGAGTCGGATACAATGATCAAGTGAACTGACTGAACTGAGGATATTAATGTTTCTTATGAAGTAATATAAGGCCTAAATAAGAAAGGCCTAGAAAGGTCTTGCCAAAGTCCTGTACTGTTAGCAACAAATTTGCCTTGGCAGAGTTATTAGTCAGCAATCTTACTCAAAATAGCAATCAAATTTGAATAAAATAAGGGTCAAAATTAAGTTGGAAATACTCAAGAGTAAAGAAGATTGGGTGTTAAATATAGAAATGGGTTTCAAGAAAAACTCAGATACCATTTTGCATACAAATCAAGAGCAGGGTCTGAAATTCAAACCATGCCTTTGGTACCTGCTCAAATACATTTTGGTTGAGAGCAGGAGGGATGGAGGGGGCTGTGTGTGGGAAGAAGGCAGAATCGCGTGCGCAAGGTTAGTGTTCCAACTTCGGAGGTTGGAGTGAAGCCACCTTGAAGATTTGGCCTTGTATGTTTGTGATCCTAGAAAATTTCCCCAGCATGAAAGTTGTGCTTCAGGGAACAGAAAGAAATAATGATTTTTGTATCTGTAAATAAGGCCGTTGCTATGTGTGAGTAGCAACGTTCCATAGACATTAGCTATTTTCACTTTCTTGTGGTCCACCCATGAATTACAAAGCACAAACGGGTGTTCCCTTCCCAGTTGAAAATAGCTTTTGGCAGCATTTTCTTACACAGTTCTTCAGTGCACCACGGAACCTGTCACCTCAATCATTTTAGGTTCCCTTTCATCCTGCCACAAAAGTGATTTTAAGAAGGGAAGGTAACTGATCAGATGAAGCCAAGGGATGTGTGAGTGTGTTAATAACAACCTGTCAAAACCTGGAATAGCCAGATACAAACACGTTAGATTAGGGGTGCGGTGGGCTCCTAAACTGCTCACAAGCTGATCTACCTTAAACTCTGCAAATGTCCCTTTCTCCACCCATCCTGAGAATGAGACTCTCCTCTCATCTTCATCATCAATGTTGTGAAAATCAGTAGCATTTTTTTTCCTTAAAAAAGCATGTAGAAGACTCACAACTCATAAAAATTCACTCCTAGCCTCCTTGATTCCCAAAAGAACATTCTTTCCTGGGAGAAACTTAATCACATCATCATCAAGTATTTCATTGGAATTTCAATACAATGAAGTTCAAATCATCAAATAAGTCTTGGTACTGAAAACAAATGGAAGTCTCAAGAGATACACTTGAAATGGGCCCACTTTGGTCCAAATGCTTTACTTATATTAATTAATTTAGACCTCTGAAAAGGTGTCATGAGTTAGGTACTAGAATTTTACAGGTAAAGAAATGGAGGCACGGAGGAGCTCAGGATCTTGCTTGTGTTTGTATGGTCCGTTAGGTTTTCAAAGAAGAACTTAAACCAGGCAAGTGTCTCTGGGAAGCTCTTCCTGCCATACCATGAGGCCTCTTGTGATAAATACCAAGTACTAGAAGACGGTAATTTCTTCTGAGAGGCAATGATAATTGTGAACTCGGTGAAGCTTATTCCTTTCTGATCGATCAGCTGGAGTAGAAGTATAAAAAGCTGCAGTTGCCAGGTGCGTTAGAGATTGCTTAAGTCCAGAGATATCTCACAGCTAGCTGGTGAGAGACCCAGGGCTCAGATCTGTCTTCTTTCCTTCTTGTATATTAACCATCTCTTATACCATGAATGACTAATTGAAATGAGTTTCACTGAGAAATATTCTCGAAGAAGTCTCCCTTGCTTCATCCTCTGTGATCTGTTCCACTCCCAGCACTTCAGGATGTGGAATGCTGGGAGGAAGGTCAGGTGGTCAGGATACCAGGATTTGAGTCTGGATTCGACTCTGACATTGTCTACCTGCGTGAACCCAGGCAACACTCTTTACCCCGGGACATGTAATTCCTCATCTAGACAGTATAGTAAATGCCTGCCTTTTTTTTTTTTTTTTTTTTTTTTTTCATGTCACTGGGTTTTTTTCAGGAATCAGCATTTCTAGATCTCTAGATCTTTGCTACTTGAAGCTTGGTCCCTACATCAGTGGCACTTGGAGGTGTTAGAAACAAGGGACCTCAGGCCCAGTTTCAAATCTACTGAATCAGAATCTGCATTTTTAACAAGACCCTTGAGGCATCTGTGTCACATTAAAGTTTGAGAAGTGCTGTGGAAGTGTCACGGCTCTCGAGCACAACACAGAGAGCATAAATCTCCGCCTTCTGCTATGCTAAAAAGGTAATTCAGGCCATGAATCCCTTAATCTCAGAACCAGTTTGGGAATTCAGATTTCTTTTTGTGTGTTGAAAGGTAATATGCTGCATGTGTGCTGTGCATGTTGCGTCTCTTCAGTTGTGTCTGACTGTTTGTGACCCTATGGACTGTATAGCCCACCAGGCTCCTCTGTCTGTGGGATTCTCCAGGCAAGAATACTGGAGTGGGTTGCCATGCCCTCCTCCAGGGGATCTTCCTGACCCAGGGATTGAACCCCATCTTTTATATCTCATGCATTGGCAGGCAGATTCTTTACCACTGAGCCTCCTGGGAAGCCCAATACACTGCATATACCGTGTATTATTTAACACCTTCTATAGGATCCAGGTAGCTAGTGCTCTTAAATAAAACAGTGACTATTACACTGAGTAGAATAAATATTAGATAAATCTTTATTATCTTCAATGCAGTTGCTACAAATATTGAAGATAACTTGAGTTTCAAGACTTTGGGCGGTTTGGAATGACTGGTGAAGACCACAGATTTGAATTTCCTAGGGATTGTGCGGACCTTGGTCTGGGAGAGCTCTGGGGTGTGACTCCCACCTGCAGCTCTTCTCTGGGCAAAGCCTGTGTGGTCATGGTTGGACCAAGGGTGGGAAGATGAGAGCTCAGGGTGATCCTGCCCCAGGATTCTCTGGGGTACTACCTGGGGGTCTTCCAGCCTCTGTGAGATCCTATCAATGACTTAAACCCAAGGAAGTACATGGTTTGGGGGAGAGAAACAGCTCATTTTCTCCTTCGTCCTGGACTATCAAGCCTGAGCAAAGAATGGAATGGGTAGGAGGTGTAGGCAGCTCTTTACATCACACCAAAGATCACATGATTCCTAAAAAGAAAGGAGCTTTGCTTGTTGTTGCTTTTTAATCCTCCAGAAATCAAATAAATAACTCCATAAAATTAAAATGTCTCTTATTGAAGGTATTAATGATGAGGGTGCTTTAATCACAGAAAAAAAAGTTTTCTCATGATAAAACTTCTCAAAAAAAAAAAAAAAAAGCCCCGAACTATCTACACCCCCAATCCAATCCTTTCACTCTCTCTTTTACAACTACCTCAAACTTACTCAAATTATGTCTTGAGGGCTCCAGCAGGCAGAACATTTGGGCTGCTTCTCTAGCACGGATGTCTTTGTTGTAGCTCTGCTGGAAGAAAAAGAAAGGGGAAAAAATCCATTAGTATAACTTCAACACTGATATTCAAAATAAGATCTACCTGAAAGTATAAACCCTTTGAAGAACCAGCAAGGTTTGAGAGATGGAAGAGAAGAAAGCCTATGTTTCAGAAGAGTTAGTGTCTGATCGCAGCCCTTCCCCAAGCTGCTGGCAAGAATTGGAATGCTCTCCTCTATTTGTCTGGGACCCAGGACATCTGGTGGGTAGGTGGTGGTGCACCAACAGGAATATACCTTTCCCATCATAAATCTGACCAACTCACTCCAGAGCTCTTCTAGAGATGGTGAAACTGAAATGACCAGCTGCTCCAAAGTGAGTCAGCTCTGGAGCACATATAGGAACTCGTGACTGATGAAGCCCAGAACTTGTTCTTATCAGGCTCTTCATTTGTATTATTTCAGTTCATCTTCATAAAACCTTGGGAGATTATTACCCCCAAGCGGGAAACCGAGGCTCAGGAGGTTAAGTAAATTGCCAGAGGCCACAAAACTCGAACCCTAAACAGATCTCTTAACCACTGTGACTTTCACTTTTATTCTGAGCCTTCGACTTGGTTGAGGAGCCCTGGATTTTGGGATACAGTGGACATTCTCTGGGCAACAAGGTGACATAAGTCCTGTCCACAGGAAAGGTGTTGAGTACGGCATGAGGGGGTGGCAGGGCCAGGATTCATGAGCCTACAGGTGATTTATGGTTCCTTTTCAACCTGCCTTTTTTCTTATAATCATAGGATTATAGTGATGAAATGAAACTCCTAAAGCCAACCTATCCCCTGCCTTCAGGCAGTGTTCATTTAAACCAGACAATTTTCTCCCTATGTTTAAAGATCGTAAGAGAAGGCATTTCCAAATCACTCAAAGATACTGTGAACAGGGGCTCACAGGTCTTGCAGTGATTAATCTTTTTGTGATAATAAGCCCAAATTAATTTTCAAGCATTTATTGAGTTCCTACCTTGTGTCCTGTGGTAAGGGAGGTGGTGTGTGTGTGTGTGTGTGTGTGTGTTTCAGGTGTTATAGGGAGGCATAGGTAGCTTGCCCTTAGATTTCTTTCAGTTTCCTTGGATCAGGAGTAATACCACTGTAGTAAGTAAAACCCAGTTAAAATACATTTTGAAATTACATGCTAAGTAGCAGTAATTTATCTTGATTCTGCCAGAAACAAGCCATATGACTCTGTACATGTCACTAGACCTCTCTGATATTCAGCTTCCTCTTGTTGTAAAGTGAAGGGCAGTCTTGCCATGATGTTTGCCTAGCAGCCTGCAGAATGCAGGTTCTGGGATGTGTGGTGGAGTCTGTGAGGATGATAAGAGCTCACGGGAGGAGTATCCCAGAAGGACGGCTTAAGGCTTTGGGGAGAAGGAAGAACTTCAGTTGCTTCCTGAAGAATGGATAGCCTTGGACTGGGGAGAAGAGAGACACTTTGGGAAACAGCAGGATACAAGAGTGAACACTACCTGTTGGCCAGCTGGTGAGGGGCCAACTGAGGGCACAGCTGGGAAAGGAAGAATGGGGCCAAATTACCTAAAATTGCATTTAGATTTGAGGTATTGAGATTAGAGGTGACATCTCATTAAAAACAATAACAACAAAAGAGAAAGTGAAAACCAGGGAGAGAGGAACTCCCTTCCATGGCTAGGAACTCCCCTCCAGGGCTAGAGCCTCTGCAGTACCCCAGACCCTAGCCTAGGTGTTGAGATCTAGAATCCTCTACACTGTCCAGAAGCAAAGATTCGTTTTCCCACCCTACAGATGATGAAATGAGGCTTAGAGGGGTTTGCCTCTAGTCATCCTGTCAGTAAATGGATTCAACTTAAAGCCTGAGATTTCTGAATGGGCCAGGATGTGAATTACGTATGTCGTGAAAGCCTTATGAGAAAGTGGAGTGAGAATCACCTGGCATTAAAGAAACCAGGGGAATGGAGAGGTGAACCAAGCTGAAGGGCAGCAGGATGAGGCAGGAAGCAAGCACTATAAGGAATATTCTGCAAGACTTGAAGGGAAAATAGTTTGTTTATGGTGCTAGAAATAGATAAATAAAAGACGATTACAATGTTTGGAATATGAAAGTTTCAGAAATCCTTGAGTCTGCAGATACAAAGTAGGAAGAAAAGCTGCCTTGGAGATGAAGATGACTCAAATTCGGGCTCTGTGGGGTCTAAGGAGGAAGTGATGTCTTCCATGCTGTGTCCAAAAGGATGCTGCTGTGAATGTAGGAGCCTTGACTTAAAGGCAGGGCTAGTGACAGAGCTCTGGGGATTATCAGTGAAGAGAGATCATGTGTGTGTGTGTGCTCAGCCCTGCCCAACTCTTTAAGACCCCATGGACTGTAGCCTGCCAGGCTCCTCTGTCCATAGAATTTTCCAGGCAAGAATACTGGAGTGGTTTGCCATGCCCTTCTCTAGGGGATCTTCCCAACTTAGGGATTAAACACCCATCTCTTATGTCTCCTGCACTGGCAGGTGGGTTCTTGACCACTAGCACCACCTGAGAAGCCCCAAGAGAGATCATGGAAATCTTGGAAAGGGGGGAACTCTGCAGTGGAGATAAGAGAGTAGAGCCCTCTCGGGAGGTATAGGCAAAAAGCAAGACAGGTCTTCATTGGAGGCAGAATGGGTATTCAGGAAGCACACAGGAAAACCAGAGAAAAGAAAACCTAGAAGCTGAGTGGAAAGGGATTTAGAGGAAAGTGGGGCAGAGCAAGGAGGGCAGGGGCGTGTGGGCGCATTAATCCTCAGAAATTCTAATTATAACAGAGAAATCTATTAGAATGAAGACAGAAAAAATCCAAACCATTTGTGTGTGTGTGAGCATCATTTCAAAGATCTTTTCTCTTTTGTTATTTCTTCAGGCAAATCATATAACTACGATCCTCAGATTTTCTGCAAGAGAAGAGTTCTGTTGCAAAATTTGCTCTGATATAACTTTATCCTGGAAAACAGTACACTTTCCTAAGTTTCCATAGGGTCAAATTTGTCAAACAGACTTCGGTAAGCACCCAGAGGCTCACTTGATAACCATTTAAGCTCCTCCCATGAGCCAGGCTCTGTGCTAGGCACGGCCCTGCCAATAGGCAAGGCAGAGTCTCTCCTCTCTACTCACCCGCAAGCCCTGCTATCATCAGCTCAGCTAGACAAAGGGAGCAGCAGAGGGAAAGGGTGCCCCTGGGAGATGGAGGCCGGCTAGTGGCTGAACCAGCTTCAGCCTCGCTCCCTGCCTCCGTAATCAGTAAGAGGCTGGGGAGAAATTGCATTTCGCTTCCAAACGGTGTGACCCTTAAGTTGCATAAACAAGCCTGAACCGAATGTCAGCTCTAGCTCAGGAAGCCACTTTCCCCAAGGCAGATTGGCCGGGAGCTGGGGGTTTTGCCCCTTTCCCCTGCAGAGATCATCTGTTGGGATCAGGTGGGTGTCACCCAGCAATCAATACCCTGGGCGAGCTGCAGGGGCAGGAAGGGCAGCAAATGGGCTGGGCCCTTCCTCACTCCCCTTTTTACCTTCAAATCAAGTGCTCGCCTGCCTGGTTTGCAAAGGTAAATCCAGCCTGTTTGAAATGAGTACAGATTTAATTGCAAAAGAGGTATGTCCTTTCTTCCACTGCTACTCATTTCCCCGATAAGCAGGAGTTTTGGAAAAATCACAGTAGCTTCTTCTCTGCAGCTCTCTTTCCATCCCCTGCCACACCACTTAGATACACAGAAGCTTTTCTATTCTATATGTTTTCATACATGCAGCCAAATATGGAGGAAGGAGAAAATCTTTCAAAATCATCATCATCTTCTGTTTTTCTTTGTCGGAGGAAAATTTCCTGCACTTTTGTTCAGGGAAACGCAAAATTATGCTTCTGCAAGTTGAGGTGGTGGCAGTTCCTGAACACAGTTATATTTTGCAGATAACAGGATTAGCTTGGATGTGGGTAATAAGTTGGTGAATCTCCCCCCGGCCATTTCTCAACACTGTGAGAGCACTAATCCTTTATGCTTTGATGTCTTCTAGCTTTCCATCAGGTGCGCCATGAACTATTTGTCCTGCGGCAGTCAGCTCTCTTATAAGATCTCATAGTGTCCTCATTAGCTGCGCCTATTTACCCAGCCAGCCTGTTGAACCCAATTTATAGTTTATGTGATTAATTCCCAAAGTACAGTAAACCCTAGCTCTAAGGCGCTCTATTATATGACTGCATCTCCTTTAAGGGCAAACACAAGCTTCACTCTCTTGCTGTATGACTGCCTCGTATATAATACGCTAATAATTTCCCTCTCGACGACACATTAAACATCCTTCTATACACTCTCTTTACAGCACAAAAGAATGTTTCATAAAGAAAAGAATGTTCCATGTTGGACTGTAAAGTGCTAAGTCTACAAGGGAGTCATTTGGTCGGGTTCTTTTTTTTTTTTTTTTTTTTTTGCTTTAAAAATTTTATTTTGGCTAATATTATGGCACAGAACTCCTATCAGCTTTGAATAGGAGATTGGCAAACCAGGTTACTGTATGACTCTTTATCTGCTGAATTATAAGTTTCAAAAGGCTTAAGAGGTAATGTGGCAGCACAAACCCATGGGCTCCTTCTCATCCTTAACATGCAGGCTTGGAAGATAAAAACTTAAAGTGTGTGTGTGTGGGTGTGTGTGTAGGGAGCCAGAGAGGGAGACAAAGACAGAAAGCAAAATGAGGAGAGGAGCACTCAAGCCAACCTGTGTCAACTTTGCTGAGATTTTTTTCTCACAGTAGAAAGATTATGGAAAAAGTAACTTACAATTGGTATGAGGAAAAAAAATAACCACTCAGCTGGGAGTATCCCCCTGGGACACTGGACATGGTCTAAAGATATTTTGGTTATCACGACTCAGGGGCTTGCTGCTGGCATCTAGTGGGTAGAGGCCAAGAATACCGTGAACAGACAACTACAGGCAACTTCTATGACAAAAATGATTTGGCCCCAAGTTCCTGGAGTGTCAAGGAGGAGAAATCCTGCCATATAGCTTTGGATGACGGGGAATTGAAATTGGGAAACTTGATCACTTCTGCTTTTAAATCTTAACTGACCTCAATCAAGGAACTCGCAGAGACAGTGGATATTTGGCATCTATCTATCCATCTTGATTTTTGCAGAGAGAACAGATCAGGGGCTGATTATGTCTAATGTGGATAGCTTAAGCATTTTCCCTTCTTTTTACTGTCTGCCATCTAATTTGATACATCACAAGTCTAATGGATGGGTGGACAAAGAAGAGTGTGAAGTAGGAGCCCTCCTCCTTTGCTTTGTTAATGGTTGGCAGCTCTGAGAAAACATTTGATGGCCTGAGATGTGAAAATGAATGTCCTTGAAAATATCTACAGATTCCTGTCTTTCATATTAACTCTATTCTATTTCTAGTCTACCGCGGTTTATATTGTCTCTATTCTCCATTGCCAGGAGAATGGACAACCATGGATTTGGCTGATGTGCTACTTATCTATTAACAATCCCACATTTCTTCTTTGAGTAATTTCCTAATGGTTATCATCTTCAATTACAGATGAATAAACTAAAGTGGTGAAAGGATAAAAGTAGCACAGGAAAAAATGAATTATTGTTGTACTATGAGGGGAAGTTCTTAGAGTAACAACCTTCACTGCTGTGTGGACCCAGTGCCTTTGTCCTGATTCCAAAAAATCTGCAGACATTTTATAACTGTGAAAGTGACTAGACAGACATCCAAACACTTTCTGGACTAGTTTTTAACACAGGTTTATGGAAAAAGGAGCTTCATTACATAATATAGCTTCTTAAAGAAATATTTTTGTTTCCAGGTTCCTATCCTATGAATCTACATGCCCCTGAAGTTTCCATCATCCTGGGTCCCAAGAAGAAGTCTTTGAGTTTATTGTTAACAATACATTTGCACTAAGTTTGTAGCTGAGGAGAGCCTGAGGTTTCTCTGATCTCCCACATTTATTTAGGGATTGGGAGTCTCTGACCCTGTGAGATCCTCAGTGACCCAGCTGGGCTATGGGGCTTCAGTATGGAGCATTTAGCCCAGGTCACTGAAAGGAAATTTCATAGAAACTCGGTAACTGTTCTCTTAAAATGGTGGTGTGTATACATTTCTGGGAATCTGCCACGTATAGTGGATTCTCTCCAGGAATGTGAAGTACAAGTCTCCTCCTGGTTGGGAATGAGGCCATTCAGAAAACACAGTACACCTCTCATCAGAGATAGTACTAACTTGGCTTTGTGACATTTCAAATATTCCCACCCTTCGTTTGCTCTCCTTTGAAATACAGAGAGTAATGCTAGACTCCCTCATGGGGATATAGGAGGAATCATTCATAAAACACACTGTAAAGTTTTTATGAAACTTCGAAGTACTGTAATAAACTTGATGTTGATACCTTTCAGTTCTAAAATTCTCCACTTTATGACTAAGCAGGGAATTATCGCAATCTGTAAAAATTCAGTCTGTGACAGACTGTCTTTTTGTTTCATTTTTCAAAATTCTGTCAACTCTTGATCTTCCTCATAAATGGAAAAAGTGACAATCTCAAGATGATAATCAAAAACTTCTTGTAATTGATGACATAAATGAATATTTTTAATATTAAAATAAACTTACATTTGCAGAATATGACAGATAATATGGAATAAGGGCTTATTGTGTTCTAGGAACTGTGCTGAGCATTCTAAATAGATTATTTCCTTTCATCCCTAAAATAATCCTATGAAGAAAACTGCTATTATGATGACTAATTTACTGAGGAGTAAACTGAGGCTTACACCGGTTATGTGACGTACAAACCACACATAATTACAAGCAGGGACCAGATCAAACTGGAATCTTTCTGATCCCAGAATCTGAGCCCTTATTCACTCCATCACAGCATTTTGCTTGGATGCTGACTACAGAGGAGTTTCATTAGGACTAACATGCATGGTTTTCCTGTTGTCTCTTATTGAAGCACACTGGACTGAAATCTCTTGAATTTAGCAACTCAAGTATATTTTTATTTTCATAGTTGGTAAAAATAGAGTAATTCCTGAGAAACAGGTCAAAAATAGAACATTCTCTTATGTCCAGTTCAGTTGCCTGAAGAAAATTAGGGAATGAGAATGCCTTCTAACAATTCAGCATTGTGGGAACCTCAGCAGTTCTTTGCAGAGCAGAGCTTTTCCTCTTCTGCTTGGGGTGAGGGACTTTAGGATGTGAAGTAGATCAGCTCTGGGCTCACAGAACAAAGTCCTAACTGGACATTGGTGAATACGGAAAAAAGAGCCTCATATCAATAGTGAAAACAAGGTAAGATTTGCCTTTCTCTTCCGACCATCATCACCACATCCTCCCCTCCAAGAAAAAAAAAAGTTCAATATTAGAAACCCTATGATTGACATAATTTCTCTGAAATTTTCACATGCTCTGCAAAGTAACTTAGGCATATTAGAGGTTGGAGAGGTGTAGAGTACTCTGAGTTTAGGAGGTTGAGAGAGAGAGAGAGAGAAATAAAACCCATAAAACAAAGACAGTGTTATGGGGCATCTGCTGTAGGCCATTGAAACGGTAGGTGAGAGAAAAGCAGCTGGTGAGGTCAGTTGAACTCTCATAATGTTGAACTCCGAAGGGACTTGGATTCCCCAGACATCTGCTGGGTTAAAGACCCATGAAGGATCAAAGGAGTTACTGAATTGGAGAACTGCAACTTTCTGTTACCAACCATAGCTAATGTCATTGAAGGAGAAATTGTGTTAGCTCTCCTGCTTATGGACAGGTACGATTTTATTGAAAGTAGGAAAACATGAGATTAAGTTGAATACTATTGCCCCGGTGATGATGTGTACATAGTAGAGTAAAAATGAGAAAACTGAATACAGTGGTACGGGAGAATTAAACTCCGAGGAAGCATATTAAGAAATGGAGTAAGCACACGAGAAAATATGAAAACTCCGACAGGGTGGTAGGGGGCCCGAGCAGTCTTGAGGACAGTCATTATTATAACTTCCAAGGCTGCAATTCCTCAGAAAAGAACAGTGGAGAAACAAACTAATAAACCCTCGCTGAGGTTTCATGTCAGCCTGGTGTGGGCTACTGCAATGCTGTACAGGAAGCGCTACAACCCACATCAGTTAAAGCAGGCAGGGCCGTGCAGATAAGGACAGTAAAGCATCCAGAATCAATTAGTGATAACAAGAGGGTTAAAGCGAACAGAGAATTTATTTATTTATTTTTTTAGAGATATGCTAGGCAAATGGAAGAGGTCAGAGAGAAAGTTGTCAGGAGTATCTTATTGAAGCAAGATTGAGAGTTCAGAAGTCATGGATTCAGATTTTAATCCCAGTTCTTTCTAAGATATGAAGACAATGACTTGACTTACTGGCATTTGAAGTTTCCCTTTCAGTGAGAGTGACAGGAACCAGTTTCCAAGTAGCTAACTAGAAAGATATTGATTGTTGAAATTTCAGGAGGCTCTGAAAAGTTCTAGGGTTCTCCTCACCTGTCATCAAAGCCTTAATGTTTGTCTCTACTCAATAGTGAAGTTAAATATACCCAGCAAGGATAACATATTACATTCCATCAAAGGTAAACAGGTACTTTCCTCTCAATGGGCTTTAAATTGGACCTTGAGGTTAATTTGGCCATTCAGAGACAAACCGCACCAAAGAGTAGGAAGACATGGCCTGAACTGGGTGATGGTGAAAGTGAAGTTGGAGTACAGGTTCCATATACCTCCTCTTGAGAAACTGAGAAAATTGAGATGCAGTGAAGATGAGGTTTGTCCTACTCAGTTCATTATTAGTGTCAGATCCTTGTAACTCCTGGTATCAAAGAGATACCTTTGTCAGTAAAGAGATATATGGAATAACCCCAAAACACTTTTCCTTCCCTGAACACTTCTGCCAACTGAACTGCCTAGACCATTCTCTCCCTTTCTCTCCTGTTTTCTCTCACATCTGTCTTTTGTTATTTTATTTTTGGAAAGTAAGAAAATAAGGATTCTGTTCTTAAATTGTAAGATAGAAAACTAAAGTCTTTTTTGTTCTTTTCCTACATTGTGATTCTCTATTGCCATTCCTAGAGATAATGCCATGTGCTATATGAACATTTTTTACTCTTTTTAGTCTGTTTTACATACCCATATTTGAATCCAGTGAGACTATAAAACTAAAAATATATATAGTGTGTATTTAAAATTATGAATGATTTCATGCTGCACATATAATTATTAGCTTGCTTTTGTTGCTCAACCATGTTTTTGGTATTAATGTAGATATAATATTGATCTAATTCATTCTTTTATACTATGGTTTAGTATTTTATTCTGTAAATATTTCACTTTTATTACTACCTTCATTCATTTATGCTATTTTGATTTTTTAAACAATGATGATTGAAAATGCTGCATCTGTCTCTTGGTGTACGTGTGCCAAGGATTCTTGAGTTTACATATCAAGAAATTGAATCTTTGGTTTATATGAAATGCATAATTGTAAGACTCCTAACAATTTGATCTACAAAGTAACTAAAATAATTTGCACTACCACCAGCAGAATATTAAAATACTAATTATTTTATATCTGCAAATACTCTTCTGTGATTTACAACAAATTCTACATTCCAATATGAACCTTAAAGTAATTTAACAAACAAAATCCTAATTAAGTCATTATTTATTCACTTATTTCTGTCATTTGTTCATTTACTTAGCAAAAGCTAACTACCCACCATATACCTGACCCTCAGCTAAGAGCTACTGATGCAAAGATGACCATGGGGCCTTGAGGACCTTATGTTTTACTGAGGAAAAACAAATGTATAAGTAGGGAAAACCCTACGTTTTTATAGATATTATAGCAAAGGTACAAGCATAGAGTTTTTCAAGGGTAGAGATGAAAAGGAATAAACTGAAAATAAGGAAGGAAGGATTGGAATATGGTCAGAGAAAACTTTAGTCAAGAAATAAGAAGAGACATTCTCTGCAGAAAATGTTCCAGAAATAGAATTTGTACCCTAGAGTGAAAGTTACACTACTCAGTGACTGAGTTCTGTATTGAGTACCTGCAACGGGCACACATTAATAAAAAAAAAAAAAAAAAAAAAGAAGTCTCTGCTGTAGATCAGATCAGATCAGATCAGTCTCTCAGTCATGTCGGACTCTTTGCAACCCCATGAATCGCAGCACGCCAGGCCTCCCTGTCCATCACCAACCCCTGGAGTTCACTCAGACTCACGTCCATCAAGTTGGTGATGCCATCCAGCCATCTCATCCTCTGTCGTCCCCTTCTCCTCCTGCCCCCAATCCCTCCCAGCATCAGAGTCTTTTCCAATGAGTCGACTCTTCACATGAGGTGGCCAAAGTACTGGAGTTTCAGCTTTAGCATCATTCCTTCCAAAGAAATCCCAGGGCTGATCTCCTTCAGAATGGACTGGTTGGATCTCCTTGCAGTCCAAAGGACTCTCAAGAGTCTTCTCCAACACCACAGTTCAAAAGCATCAATTCTTCGGTGCTCAGCCTTCTTCACAGTCCAACTCTCACATCCATACATGACCACAGGAAAAACCATAGCCTTGACTAGACGAACCTTTGTTGGCAAAGTAATGTCTCTAAGGTACTCATAAAACCAGTCAGGGTTCACATTGTCAGTCATGGATGCAGGATTCAAATCCATTTCTAGATGGCTTCACGGCATATGCTCTGAGCCGTCGTGTTCCCGTGCCCCTGTTGGCAATTCTAATCTCTATTCTCCCTTACTGTTTGTTTATTTATTTCTCATTATGAAATACTACTATATCAAAAGACTCTTTAAATAATCTCCCTCCTTCACTGATCACCAAAAGATAGATCAGTATCTTCTCAACAAAGTTTATCTCCCTGCATCAGTACTTTCAAAAAAAGATTATCACTCTAACTAATATATTTTGCTAACCTCCATACTCATAGAAATCATAGAATAAGTACAATAAAACAAAACACTTAATTTCAATTTGTAAATTCAATAAAGCACCTTTTAATAATTTGCTATTAAAAGATATTAGCTGTTTGACAGGTGATTTTCTACAATATTTGTCTCCTCCCCATAAAACACATTCAAGTGTATTAAAAGGAATCACATATAATTTTTCTCCTATTTTTTGAAAAAAATTTCCCTCTCAGTCCTCTAACATTCTGTCTATATTGTTGCTTTTTATTGTAAAACACCCCTGTGTTATCACAGTACTATGGTATTCTCTCTGCATCTTACAAATTAAACACCTGTGAGATACACTGAGATATGGAATTGTTTTGAGTATTCAGAGCAGTTCAAATATTTCCCAAACTTTCTTGGCATAGAGAAATACCAGATGTGTTTTCCTTGAAAGAAAATGATAAATAAGCTTGGATGTATTTCCAGGTAAATTTAATTCAGCTGTTATTGATTAGTTCATTGATATAAAAATATTTCACTGAAGAAACATGAATAAAGGGCTCTATTAATTCTTTGTGAAAGTGTAGGTAGGTTTCTTTGTTTTTAGGTATGAGTAAGAAGTTTTGGGCCTAAGGATTTTGTATTTCTCGTGTATAAAATTTGGTGCTCAAATTTTGATGATTCTTTGGAACTTTGAGATTTCAGAAAGGGGAATAATTGCCTTGTGTGAGCCTTGATGGTTACCACACAGGCAACATAGTGTAGTTAAGTGGAGTGATAGAGTCAGACTATATCAGTATAAGTCCTGCATCTACCAATTATGAAACTGTGCAGTTTTATTCAAATTATATAATGTGCTATGCCTCTATTTCTAATTCCTACAATGAAGATAATAACAGAATTTTCCTGAAATTTAAATAATTTGAAGCACATGTGAAATACTTAAAACTGGTACATGATACATGCTCATACATGTTGTCGATTATTATGTATTCAACTACAAGGATATTATCAACTCCTAGCAATAAAATGGCTCCCAAATATTATTTCACATTCCTGGAACCCATTCCCATCAAATCTGAGTCAGCAGCGTTTTTTACTTTAGTTGCTTTAGGTGGCCATGCTCTAGGTGGCTTGCAGATGTCAGTGTGAGAAACATTGTGTTGGGAAGTGATCTAGGACAAAAGCAATCACAGTTCATGTAGATATCAAGTCTATAGAAGCTGTATACACTTTTTTATTTGGAAGATTTTCTATTGACTAATGTAAAGTTTCATAAATTTAGTCAATACTGAACATTTCCAACTGGGCTCTTGTTGAGAAAATGAGTTTAGATTAGCCCTGGGCCTATATGAACCCACAAAGTAACTTCGAAGTCACTCAGTCGTGCCCGACTCTTTGCAACCCCATGGATAGTAGCCTGCACCAAGCTCCTCCATTGATGGGATTTTCAAGACAGGAGTACTGGAGTGGGTTGCCGTTTCCTTCTCCAGGGACTCTTTCCAACCCAGGGATCGAACCCAGGTCTCTCACATTGTAGACAGACGCTTTACTGTCTGAGCCACCAGGGAAGTCCCATAAAAACCCAAATACATTCAATTTAACATGATCTCTATGACCATAAAGATATATCTTAATCACATTTCCACACTCCTGATACCATGCTTTCCCACCATTCCCTTGAGCTCCATCAACACCACCAGGGAAGTCCATATCAGCTCCCCAAGGAACATAATTATCTGGGACATGGATGTAGTTGAGCTTATTTGATAAGTTAGAAACAGAGGCTCAATATTTGGTGCAGAAAAAGATGTTCATGTTCAAATAAAACAATACAACTGGCATGGGGGGAATTCCCCGATGGTCCAGTGGTTAGGACTCTGCTTTCACTGCCTTGGGCTTGGATTCAATCCCTGGCCAGGGAACTAAGATCCTGCAAGCCCTGCGGCATAGCCAAAAAGAAAGAAAGAAAGAAAGGTTAAAGAGAAAAAACTGAAATTAAGCAAATAGCACAATGACTGGTTGGGTACCTTCCTTTGGTCTGCATTATACAGTAGCAAATTAAAGAAAGTCGAGCCACAAATTTTCTTGGTTGATCTTTAACATTACTATAGCAGGCTTTTGTCTGGCAGAAGCATTTATAAGAAAATGAAACATATACAAATTAAGTTTCAGGTATCAGCAACACTAAATGTCAAAGAGATGATCTCATGTGTACAGGCACAGGCCTGGTTGAAATTCAAACTCTTTAACAGCCATTGTATCTTTGACACTCACTGACTAATCAGAACAAACATTAGAGGAAATCATCTAGTGCAGCTATACTGCCCAGCCCAGCTTATCCCTTCTATGATCTTTTAGTCATTTGGGAATTACTGTAGGCAAGTATTAACTGAACACATTCACAGAGATGTTGTGGTCAGGAGAACAGAAACAGATATGTCAACAGAGAGAATTTAATATAGGAAATTGCTAAACAAGGGTTGGAGGACTGAAAAAAGCAAAGTAGAAACACTGAGGTAACAAAGATATAAGAACTATAGAAATCAGCTACCATTCCTAGCCCTGGGGGCACAGAGTGAAGATATTGGAATTACTAGAAGCAATAAACTTAGTGAATTCACAGGCAATACAGATTGGGATTCAGACTTCTGAAAAGGGTATTCCACTTACTCAGGAGCTCTGAAGGGGCCCAATAGAGCTAGTACTCAGACTTCTGAGTGGGGGGCACTGTCCTGATGGAGCAATACTTCTGAAGCAGGGGGGTGGATGATTTCTGGGAATGCCAAAAGAAGCTAGAAGAATCACTCTGCTATCAAACTAAGTGCCCATTCTGGGACAACACTCAAAAGAGTGGCTGGCAGGTTTTATTTCCTTCCTCCAGTCTTCTAGACTCCCCTGGAGAGCTCCTTAATGTGGACTATGACAAAAAGCCAAACTCATATATTTAGCAGAGTAATACCCCTGTATTATAAGTAATATATATATATATATATATATATATATATATATAAAGATTGAGAAATGATAACTTCAAAATCAGCACAGAAAAGATTTGCCTGAGATAGTGTATCAATGGTTAAGAACTCACAATGAAAGAATAACAAAACCATAAGGAAAAAAGAAAAAAAAAAACACATGAGTGAGAGTCAACAGAAATGACAAGCAGTGAATCAAACCTCAGACTCAAAAGTCTTCAGATATTGAAATTTTAGGATATATAATATTAAAAATTATTAGACATATAAAAATAAATCAACAATATGTATCAGAAGCAAGAGTTAAAGAAAATGACAATTTGAAAAAGAACCAAATAAAAAAGGTAAGAGAAATCAAATATTCTGTGGAAATTTTCAATAGCAGATTAAATGATGGGTCGGCAAATATTTTCTGTAAAGGACCAAAATTTTCTTGTCTTTTTGACTCGTACTCCCTTTGCTGTTATTGCCCTTTGTCTCACAATTTTCTTCTGTTTTTAATAATCTTTCAAAAATGTGAAACCTTTCTTATCTCTCAAGCTATACAAATATAGGTTGTGGTCTGGATTTGGGTCATAATTTGCTGAACTCTGGATTAGATCATGCTACAAAACAAGTTAGTTATACAAAGGTATAAATGAAGAAATCACATGAATTTAGAACAGAAAGATAAAATGATACAAAATTTATGAGTGGAGAATAAGGTGAAAAGTCAAACTAACATCCATGAGATATAAGAGAATGACAGAGAGGCAATATTTTAAGAGAAAATTGTGGGATTTTTCAAGAATTGATGATGGACAATCCTCAGATTCAAATTCAATGAATCATAAAGTGAAATGCACAATTAAGCTGAAGAACAAACAAAAAACCCCAAAGAAAGCAACTTCAAAGTAGATTATCCTTCATTGGTTAATTGAAAACTGATTTGACAGTTGGTTTGTTAATAATAACAAATGGAAGCCAGAACAGTGGAATGTGAAGTCGCTCAGTTGTATCCAACTCTTTGTAACCCAATGGACTGTAGCCGGCCAGGCTCCTCCATCCATGGGATTTTCCAGGCCAGAATACTGGAGTGGGATGCCATTTCCTTCTCCAAGGGATCTTCTTGACCCAGGTATTGAACCCATGTCTCCCACACTGCAGGCAGACTTTACCATTTGAGCCAGTGGGATAATACCTTCAAATTGCTGATAAAAGTATAACTAGAAATTTAAACATATATCTCCATTTTATAGTTTTTTAAAGGGGAGCACGCTATGCAGGATCTTAGTTTCCCTACCAGGGATCAAACCAATGGCCCCTGCAACGGAAGCACAGAGTCTCAAGCACTGGATCACAAGGGAAGTCCTTGAATTTTATATCATTCCTTTGTGTGTGTGTGTGTGTGTGTGTGTGCGCGTGCACGCGCACGTGCTCAATCGTGTATGACTCTTTGCGGCCCTTTGGACTATAGCCCACCAGGCTCCTCTGTCCATGGAATTTTCCAGGCAAGAATACTGGAGTGGTGTGCCATTTCCTTCTCTAGGGGATCTTCTTGACCCAGGGATCAAACCCCTGTCTCTTGCATTTTCTGCATTGGCAGACAGATTCTTTACCACTAGCGTTACCTGGGAAGCCCCTTTTCTTTCATGTCTCTGATCAATTTCATGAAATCAGTATCTTTGCCAAATTTTTACAATTGCTTGGATTCTATGAGACAGAAATGGATGAAGTCATTGATTGTAGAGGAATTAGACTGGACTTAGGGAGTAGTGGCTCTTTTTGAGTGTCCAAACACAGTCTTTACATCTAGAGGATAGCTAAGAGTGTAGACAATTGCACTCATCTCACACTCTAGTAAAGTAGTGCTCAAAATTCTCCAAGCCAGGCTTCAGCAATATGTGAACCATGAACTTTCAGATGTTCAAGCTGGTTTTAGAAAAGATAGAGGAACCAGAGATCAAATTGCCAACATCTGCTGGATCATCAAAAAAGCAAGAGAGTTCCAGAAAAACATCTATTTCTGCTTTATTGACTATGCCAAAGCCTTTGACTGTGTGGATCACAATAAACTGTGGAAAATTCTGAAAGAGATGGAAATACCAGACCACCAGACTGGCCTCTTGAGAAACCTGTATACAGGTCAGGAAGCAACAGTTAGAACTGGACATGGAAAAACAGACTGGTTCCAAATAGGAAAAGGAGTACGTCAAGGCTGTATATTGTCACCCTGCTTATTTAACTTCTATGCAGAGTACATCATGAGAAACGCTGGGCTGGAGGAAGCACAAGCTAGAATCAAGACTGCCAGGAGAAATATCAATAAGGGTGAAGATGACACCACCCTTATGGCAGAAAGTGAAGAAGAACTAAAGACCCTCTTGATGAAAGTGAAAGAAGAGAGTGAAAAAGTTGGCTTAAAGCTCAACATTCAGAAAACTAAGATCATGGCATCCAGTCCCATCACTTCATGGCAAATAGATGGGGAAACAGTGGAAACAGCAGCTGACTTTATTTTTCTGGGCTCCAAAATCAGAGTTGGATGGTGACTGCAGCCATGAAATTAAAAGACGCTTATTCCTTGGAAGGAAAGTTATGACCAAACTAGATAGCATATTCAAAATCAGAGACATTACTTTGCCAACAAAGGTCCATCTAGTCAAGGCTATGGTTTTTCCAGTAGTCATGTATGGCTGTGAGAGTTGGACTATAAAGAAAGCTGAGTGCAGAAGAATTGATGCTTTTGAACTGTGGTGTTGGAGAAGACTCTTGAGAGTCCCTTGGACTGCAAGGAGATGCAACCAGTTTATCCTAAAGATCAGTCCTGGGTGTTCATTGGAAGGACTGATGTTGAAGCTGAAACTCCAATACTTTGGCCACCTGATGCGGAGAGCTGACTCATTTGAAAAGACCCTGATGCTGGGAAAGATTGAGGGCAGGAGAAGAAGGGAACGACAGAGGATGCAATGGTTGGATGGCATCACCGACACAATGGACATGGGTTGAACATGGACATCCAGGAGTTGGTGATGGACAGGGAAGCCTGGCGTGCTGCGGTTCATGGGGTTGCAGAGTCGGACACGACTGAGGGACTGAACTGAACTGAACTGAAGAGTGTAGACATAAAACAGTCTCTGGACAACCTAAATAAATCCAGATCTCTGTATTACAGCCCACGTACTTCACTAATGAACAAGTATCTCAAGTGTTTATTCCATTCATTCTCATTTAATATCCATATATTGAAAAGAAACAAACTTAAATAATTACCCCTTTGTCTGAGAGCAGGTAGGAAATACAGAGTTTATATCATGAGGTTGCTTTGCCCATAAGCTGTGAAAGTGGGGCCCCATCTGCCTTCTTCATCACTGTAACCCCAACTCCAGTGAAATGCCTTAACCATGGTAGCACTTC
Organism: Bubalus kerabau; assembly: GCF_029407905.1. Classification (NCBI taxonomy): domain Eukaryota; kingdom Metazoa; phylum Chordata; class Mammalia; order Artiodactyla; family Bovidae; genus Bubalus; species Bubalus kerabau. The sequence goes on along the minus strand of NC_073626.1, from coordinate 28,653,919 downwards.
TACATACTGGTTTGAAGAGGTGAATGAAAACATTAGTGAGTAAGGCAGGTGATTCCAGCTGACAGGTCGTTTAAATGTTCATAACTCCCCCAAGTGCAGTCTTTCTTGGGGTACTCCTCAGCACTGTGTATCTGTTGATATGCTTCCAATGTTGTATTACAATTCTTCATTTTCCTATTTATTGCTCCTCTCTTTTCATTCCCTGTGAAGTCTCATCCATCCATAAGATTTAACAGCAGGCTGGCAATCACATATCCCCCAGCTCAGATCACTCTCTTGAGCCCTCCCAATTTCCTGTTAAATACTTGTCTCTTCCACGGGCATCTAAAACATAACTCACCTCCAACTTAACTACTGTTCCTGGAGTTTGAGAATGAGAATTTCTCTAAATCCTCCAAGCTGGGATGGTAGACAGATCAGAAGAATGTTTTAAGGTGTGTGGGAGCACCAGGAAGAAGGTTTCCTGCACTTTCCAAGCTGAAGATTTTCCAAGTATCCCAGAGTGGCCCTTGAAGAGACCACAGTCTCTGAAACAAGGAAGGATGTAGGGGGACCTGTATAGATGGATAGCTTCATAAAAAATGGAGATGTGGCTGTGTGAGAGTAAGCCCATGTTTAATGAAGATATACCAGGGATCAGATGCACCTTAGAATGCTTCTGAACTTTTACATGACTCCAAGACAAAAAGAGGGTAGAATCCCCAGTTGACTGAAATTGAGTTCCTATCTGTGTGGGCTCGAAATAGAAGTGAAGGTCAAATGCAGAAATACATTTCCTTTTTTTGTACATCTAATTGGGCATCATCTGGGCATTTTGACAGTTTGGGAAAAGGTCAAGTGGTCACAAAAGACATTGCTGATACTTGAAAAGCTGAAACAAGAAGAATGCAAAGCATAAATGATTTAAAATTGCAAGTTATTAGGAACTGGATGGAAACATTTTAAAAGAGGTGTGGTTTTTAGGAGAGAGAATCTCCAAAAAGGAATGTTTTTTGAATTACATAAGAAAGCAATTTATGAAAGGAGCTCTCTGGCAATTCTGGGAGGGTTTTTGGTATACATTTACTTTGGGGAATTTGTTTTCTTTTTAAAATACATACATATGCATTCAATGTTAACCTTAATGTTTTAATCCTAACCTCCTATTTTTTTTTTTAATGAGCCCTGGTCTTGCCAACTGTGGTTTTTCCAACCATGGCACATTTAACAAATATTGCTCATAATTGGCAAGAAATTTAATTCCACTTATTAAGAAGGAGGACGGATGGGTGTACTTTTAAAAGATTTTCCAAATAGGTTGAAACTAACAGGGCTTAATTCCTTACTTAACAAAATTAAGTACCCAAAACACTCAGTTGCGGGACTGTGCCAGGTAATTATGATATGCTTTTATTAAATTTATAATTTTTACTTTTTAGTGGCTCTTATTACATAGTCAGCTGTAGATAATGGAAGGTCTTAATTTGGAGAAGAACTATACATTGATATATGTAAAGACTAATAGTAAAAATAAATCTTCAACTCAAATTTACAATATTATTCTACCATCAGAATTCAGTGTTCACGATATTTAATGAAACAACAAGCATTATTTTTGAGCTTGGAAAAGCAGAAGAAAGAAAATAAAATTTGAATTATTATGATATGCTAGTCATTGAATCTATTAAATCCACTTGCCCTTAAGACTTCTTGCTGTTGTGGAAAGCATTTCACAAGGTTATAATTACATTTTGGTTTTTCCTCCTCCCTTTGCATTTAGGCTGTAGCTTTATTAAATTATTCATTATAATATACCAACTTTAAACCCAAATAGTGTATAAATACAAGATCATGTAACTTCAACACAGTATTAGAGCCTTAGGAGCTAAACGAAGGTATGTATTCTACTGTATTATTTTCTGATTTTCACTTGTATTCTCCATGGCTTTAGCTCTCCCTTCTGCCATAAATTAAGTGCTCTGCAGCCTTACCAATGCAGCTTTATTCCTTCTCCAGATGTAACCCCTGGATACCCGAGACCCCTGGATGAGAGGCTGGATGGCTCTCACACTTACAGGTTATCTTTCTCCGAACGACAAGCAGCACAGAGCAAACAGTGGGAGTATATGTGGATTTTTAAGTGGGGAAACCAGATTATGGAAAAGCCAAAAGAACATGTTTCAGTAAAGAAAATAATATAATTTTATTGTGTGTGTGTGATTATTTGTCATAATCAGAAGTCAGAAGGCATTACCTTGTTCTCCAGGCATTCTGACTTAGGATTTATGAGTAAAAGAAAGAAGAAATACCAGAATTGAAGGTTTCAGCACTGCATCTTCGTGGGTGTGCATACATATATGTGTCAGTGTCTTTGTTATAAGAGATAAGCTGGTTTTGGTTCAAAATTTGCATTGGGATAAGGCCACCACCCACTTTACCTAAACCTCATCATGTCATTCCACTGTTTTAATTTAGGGTCAGTTTCTGTCAACCCCACCCTGATAAACTTGTTTGAATGCAGAGAGTCTACCTTTTCCTTCTATGGGGAGGTAGAAACTGACTTATTTTTGCAATCCGTATGCATCATAGAGTCTGAATATGAGAGATGCTCAGCAAATGTTTGCTAAATGAATAAGAGATAAAGCTGTACATGTCTGCAACCACGGTTTTACATAATTTATCCCTGTGTAATTCTAGAAGTTCATGTATAGTTCCTCAGAAGGAATGTTGTTATCAGTTTATTTCCTTATAGTTCTTTTTCTATTTATTTATGTATACATATGTCTACATTCACATATACACCCATATACACAGATTTTTCTTAACAAAAGTTGAATCATACTATCTTCTAATACATGATTTTTTGGCTTAGCAGGTATTTTTTAGAGATTTTTACCATGTCACTATGTAGAGGTGTACAACACTTTTTTACAATGATTTCTTAGAATAGATATTCTGTAATTCATTTAATAGCTCCCAACTTGAATAGCATTTAGGTTGTTCACTATTGTTCTTTTGTGAACGTTTATACTTTACCAGTTTGACGGGTGTAAATCATACCCAGTTTTAAATCTTGCCCAATCCTTACCGCAGGTGAGGCTGCTTATCTTCACTCGTGAGCACTTTCAGGCACACTATTCACATATTTGGCCTGCTTTCCATTGGTTGGTTTCTCCTCTTTTTCCTTCTGACTAGCAGGTTCTAGGGATAATAAATGTTTTTCTTTGTGTGTGGTGCAGATATTTTAGCTTATTCATGTGTGTTCTAACTTTGAGTTACTTTTTACTCCTTTATATTTTAAGTTGTTACATCAGTTTGTTTTGTGTATACTTTCTGTAAGCTGTGTGTGTGTGTGTGCTCAGTCGCTTTAGCTGTGCCTGACTCTTTGTGACCTCACAGTCTATGGGATTTTCCTGGCGAGAATACTGGAGTGGGTTGCCATTTCCTCCTTCAGGGTGTCTTCCCAACCCAGGGATTGAACCCGCGTCTCCTGCATTACAGGTAGATTCTTTACCACTGAGCCACCAGAGTATGGTGTTATTATTATTATTATTTTTTTTCTACCAAGCCTGAGTTTCTCTTTTAATAGAAGAATTTAATAAGCTCGGATGAGAGTGGTTACAGCGGGGCTTGGACTTGACCTTGTCATCCTCGCTGTGTGTTTACTAGCTGTGTTTCCTTCTCTCTTTACTCTTTTCCCTTCTCTTCCTTCCTTGTTCTTTCCTGACACTGTCTTATATGAACGGATTGAATTATTTTTATTTATCTCATTTCCTTCTATTTCTAAAATTCTGGCTAAATTTTAGCCTATGCATTTAAACTTTGTGGCCATTGTTTGGGGATGATCAGTATGTTTTGTTCCTCTGAAGATGACAAAAAGCTTAGCATATTTTCATTTTCACTCCTCCTCAGCATCTCCTGTATTGAGATCACTTGAGATTTTAATTTTAAATTATTCCTTTATGTTATGCATCTGTAAGTATTCAGATTTAACTGTAAATGTCCTGTATCTAAAACATCCTTCCTCATTTCTACCCCTTACCGTTTATTGTGGTTATAGTTGATTTTACAATTTGTCCTGGAGGATATGCTTGGTGAAATGTCAGACAGAGAGAGACAAATACTGTATGTTTTCACTTATATTTGGAATCTAGAAAATAAAACAAAGGAATATTAAAAAATGAAGCAGACTCAAATACTAGTAACCACTTGTTTGTGTTTACTAGTGGAGAGGGTTGGGAGGGGGCAAGCTAGGTGAAGGGTATTAAGAAGTACTGCTGCTGCTGCTGCAAAGTCGCTTCAGTCGTGTCCAACTCTGTGCGACCCCACAGACAGCAGCCCACCAGGCTCCCCCGTCCCTGGGATTCTCCAGGCAAGAACACTGGAGTGGGTTGCCATTTCCTTCTCCGATGCATGAAAGTGAAAAGTGAAAGTGAAGTTGCTCAGTCGTGTTCGACTCTGGCGACCCCATGGACCGCAGCCCACAAGGCTCCTCCGTCCATGGGATTTTCCAGGCAAAAGTACTGGAGTGGGGTGCCATTGCCTTCTCCGTAAGAAGTACTAACTACTAGTATAAAATAAATAAGAAATAAGGATGTGTAGGGAAGATAGCCAATATTTTATAATAACTTTATATGAAGTATAATCTATAAAAATATCAATCATGTTATATATGTGAAACTAACATAGTAAGTTAACTATACTTCAATTAAAATAAATGTTTGCTCTTGCACATGAATGCTAGCTTGACTGGGTGTGAAATTCCCAAATTAATTTTATCTCTGAACTTGAGGATATGGTTTCATTGTCTTCCATCACCCAGTATTGTCAACAGAATGTCTGATGCCAATCTGATTCTTTTGGCTTTGTGGGCAATATTTTTTTTCAAAACATTTTGTGATTTTGTAAAAATGCTTGTGACATTTCACAAAAGTGAACTTAGGGTAGGATAGCTATATGCTCACCCCTTTGGAAACTGAATCTACTCACCATGGAATCTTTCAATATGCCATCTTATTTATCTTTAACTCTGGGAAGTTTTCTTCCATTGCTTATATGTTTATCTTGTTCACTCTTTTCCTTCTCTCTGGCATCTTTAGAACTATTTTAAATAGGTGTCGGCCTCCGTCTAGACACAGTCTCAATGTGTATTTATTTCTATTTAATATTTCTTTTAATCTCTTTGTTGTTCAGTAACTTTTTGGGGAGAATTCTCTGACACTCTTCATATATTATTCTCCTAACCCTTCCTAACTTTATTGTGTCCCTTCTGCCATTTACTCTATACACTTTGGTATATTTAAAGTTCAGAGGTTTATTCACTTATTCCAGGACACGTAGTTGTGCTTTTTTAATAGATGATATAGTTTTTTTTTTTTAATTCTATGAGATTCTCTAAGACTTATTTAAAAGTTTTTTCAGTTAAGTGTCTTTTCTCAAGTATTAGTTCTTTGCTTGATTTAGTCTGGTATTTATCTTTCAAAGTGTTGGTTGAACTTGAATATCTAGTTATTCTTTCCTCTCTGCTGTCATCTTTGCATTTGTGTTATGTTTCTTTGACTATTCACGCACGCTCATTCTTACTTAAGATTTTACTTTTGGATGACTGTTGGGGAAGAGGACAAGTGTGCCTGTAGCTTATCTTCTGGGTAAAGCGTTTCCCTCTTCCTTCTAGATGGCACCAACTCCTTATGGTTCTTCTCTTCCCTTAGTAGCCAGACTCACAGCTTTGCCTGGGAGTACATGCTGTACTGGGACCTACTTAGGACATGCTGTAAGAAAATCAAAGCTAGGAGGCCCAGAGGTTGTGAATACATTTTCTCAAACAGTGACTCTGATGATTGCTCTGGAGCTCTTTTCCACTTCCTGTCTCTGTTGCCTCAGAATGAAGCATTCTCAGCACCTCCTCTACTTCAGCAGACATGTTCTTGTGGATAATTTGGTTGCTTTGTCCCTAGTAGCTCAATCTGATCTTTTAGTGTTTCAAGAATACTTGAACATTTCTTGCCCCAAAATGGCATGCCTTCTTATTTCCCTTGCTGTCATAGATGGATAGATCTCTCTAGCTCTCTAATTCTGCTCTTATCTCTATTCCTGTCCTCATATCCATAACATCTAAACAAATAACCATTTCCATGAATAAATCCCTACTGTTATGCATAGCTCCCTGTCTTTGGCGCCATATCAAGAGGGAGGCACCTAAGTTTATTTCTCACATCTTGTTATAATCTCCTAACATATTCCTTACTGATACCTTTATTCTGTGATTTCTATAAAAAGGAAGGTATAACATTATTACTTATGTTAGTGAAATTCTTTTGTCAATATCTCAGATAATACAGCTGAATAGCATTCTTTCTGATGATTTAACTAACATAGGTATGGATCTCAGAGATCCTAAAGGAAGAGAATGTTAACATGTTAATTACACTGTATTTCCTAAAGATTAGTTGTCTCCAAACATGGTTGTAGCAAGTACAGGATCAAAGGCAATTAAAGTCTGGATTTTATGAAAACTGCCTAAAGTGTCTATATTCTGGGTCATTGATTAAACAAAGATCTAGATGCATGAGCAGGCCACAGTTGACATTCTGTTATGAACATTTAAGAGCATATATCCTTGCCCCAATGGAAGGCTGTCCTCTACCTGTAGGAAGGTTCACCTGAAACTTCTTTTTTCACAAACAAGGAGCTTAGACTGATCTAGAAAGCAGGCAACTCTTCACTCAAAAAAGCCACTTTCTTGGTCATAAAGTATAGAAGACATAACGGGTCCCTTCCCTATCACTGTAAGGTAGTAACTGCAACACAGTTCCTAACACTGCTTCTAAAGGATGGGTAAAGAACGTTGTGAAGTATTTAAATCACAAAAGAATTATTCATGTCTTGTGTTTGTGTGTTTGTGCTAAGTCGCTTCAGTCATCCTATTCTTTGCGACCCCATGAACTGTACCCTGACAAGCTCCTCTGTCCATGGGATTCTCCAGGCAAGGATACTGGAGTGGATTGCCATTTCCTTCTCCAGGGGATCTTCCTGACCCAGGGATCAAACCTGTGTCTCTTTTGTCTCCTGCAATGACAGGCAGGTTCTTTACCACTAGCACCAACTGGGAAGCTCTAAATTAATTTTCTTATTTTTGTAATCTTATTGCTGTATAAAATCTTACTGTATAAAAGGCCAAGCATAATATCACAAAGAATGGATCACTTTCATTGTAACCTAGATGTTGATGTCAAGAAAGGAGAAAAAAGCCAAAACAGTACTTCTTAGTTTGGATTAGAAGCATAAGTGAAATTATTCCTTATTTATTTCATAAGTTGAGCTTTACATGTATTCAATTTTGCTATAGAAGAGACCACTAAAAGTTGCTTTATTAACTGAATCATTCAGAAATTCTGGGGATGCAATCATCCAATTCAGATTTTTCTATGGAAGTAATTCTACTGTATTTACTCCTGATCCTGGCTTATATATGTTTTATAAACCTGTTAGCTCATGAATGTCTAGCATTGGCAAATTAGTTCTACCATCTAAAGGAGTCAGAGACTGAAAGCTAGACCAGAATTTTAAAAATATATGAGCTTGTATAGATGACAGATCTCTCAGAAAGTGACCCTACTGAGTATAGTGAGGACTAGTCCAACCTGATTTCTTTCAAGTTTGTTTTGCTAGGAGATTGGTTGCAGAAGGATCTCAAATTAGGAAAGTGAGGTATCTTGAAAGCAGATACTCTTAAAAGTGAGAATACTAGGACCACTCTTCTTGTTCTGTTATATTCTAAGCAGAGAGTTTCATGGTGCAGGTGGTGATTCTTTGTTTCTGTCACTTGGATACGTTTTAAAAACTTCTTATGATCATAAAAAATGCAATAACTTGCCTTTCCAGGACTATTTTGTATTTAGTCTATTTCAGGAATATATAGCTACATCTAGGTAAGTCAGACTCCAAAATGGATTTTTGCTTTACATTCATTTTGCCTGTTTATATCAATGAGGCTAAACAATATCTTCTTCACATTATACTATATATCAGCATTTCAAGAAATAATTTTTGGCTAGGCTGTATTTGCATTCTCTCTCAGTTCAGAAACATGAGAACACACACACGCACGCACATGCGTGCACACATGCACATACACACGTGTATTTTTGTTTGGTGGTTTTTTTTTAGCTTCATCACAGAAAAATAGCTGTGTATGCAAAGAAGCATGCCCAGTTAGCATGCAATTAAGGCAGGCAAATAAAAATAGAATGGGGTAATGGAAATTAAACCACATAAATGACTTCTTGGAAAGTGTTTTTCCTTGCAATTAGTAACACACACCTCACGACTTATTGAGGGGCCATGTGAGGCCTGAAGAGTAAATATTCCTTGGCAGTCGCTTTATATTTTCCCCCAGATGAGTTGTTTTTAATGGTTAAATCAGTAGAGTGCAGCCGATATATAGAAAAAAGTGACAGGTGCCAGTTTTGTTATTAAATCCCAGCCTCGGAGCCTCTGAATTTCAAATGAGTCCCCTTATTGGCTGCTTGTGTGAGGGGTCAGGGATGGGAAGGCATGACCGGAGCAGAATGGGTTTCACTTCACTGAGCCACTCCAAAGTCTTCATTAAACATGGACATAACATTTGTGCTTGTTTTGTTTGTTCTAGACAGTTTGGATAATTACCTTCTGAAATGGTGTGCACCCATGTAGATTTGTGTATTTATCAAGAGGGGGGCGGGTGTCGAGCCATGGGGAGAGAAGGACGAAGGTTCATTGCACTATTTATTTTAATCCTTCAGTGATGATCGCATTTCTCAACCTCCATACCTAACCTCATCAGTTGCCCCTTAAAACTGATAGTTCAGGTCATTCAGTTAGAATTGTATTTGATGATTCTAAGGGTAGTTTTTCGCAGTTCTCATTCCTTCTCCTCCTTCCCCTCCTAGTGGGTCTAAGGACCCCCATTGACTTGGGAAGGAACTCTGCCCTCTACCAGAAAAGACTGAAGGGAAGAACTCAACCTTAAAGAAAAAAAAGACAAGCAGCTTATGAACTGCCTCCCCTCAAAATAAAAGAGATCAGACAGAAATGGGAGGCAGGAAGCAGGCTCCTTTGTCATTACCTTGTCCTTCTCCTTAAAAGAATGGATTGAGAAGGTCAGCAATTCCAAGAAAGGCCATTGTTTAGTGGTCCATACACAGGTTTCAAGATCAAGCACATGTAGGCATCAAGTCTTAGCCCTTCTTCGTGAATTTTGCAGGGAAGTTGGTTTGGTTAACTGTATCTATTCTTTGATTAGCAGGTATTTTGCTCCCTCCTTACCTGAAAAGGTGAAAGTGAAAGTCGCTCAGTCCTGTCCAATTCTTTGTGACCCCATTAACTATACAGTCCATGGACTTCTCCAGGCCAGAATAATGGAGTGGGGAGCCTTTCCCTTCTCCAGGGGATCTTCCCAACCCAAGGATGGAACCCAGGTCTCCTGCATTGCAGGCGGATTCTTTACCAAGTGAGCCACAAGGGAAGCCCAAGAATACTGGAGTAGGTAGCCTATCCTTTCTCCAGGGGATCTTCCCGACCCAGGTATGGAACCAGGGTTTCTGGGGTTTCCTGCATTGCAGGCAGATTCTTTACCAATTGAGGTATCAGAGAAACCCGCCGTACAGGCGCAGACGCACTCGTAGCCAATGGATGGGCCGCTGCAGCCGCGAGGCCTACCGCCACCTGAAGCCTGGGCCGCCTCCTACTGAGCGCCAGGGCACCGCTGCCCACTCTCCTGCAGCGGCCGCCGGGCCATCCAGATTATCTACCCAGCTAATCTCAATATTTCTTTGTAGTGAAGGGAGAAAACTGAGGCAGTCAGACCTTTATTGCTACCTAACAAAAATCCTCAAAGAAGGCGATGGCACCCCACTCCAGTACTCTTGCCTGGAAAATCCCATGGATGGAGGAGCCTGGTGGGCTTCCGTCCATGGGGTCGCGAAGAGTCGGACACGACTGAGCGACTTCACTTTCACTTTTCACTTTCATGCATTGGAGAAGGAAATGGCAACCCACTCCAGTGTTCTCACCTGGAGAGTCCCAGGGACGGCAGAGCCTGGTGGGCTGCCTTCTATGGGGTTGCACAGAGTCAGATACGACTGAAGCAACTTAGCAGCAGCAGCAAAAAAAAATCCTAGTCACCATAATTACCCTAGGATGGGAGGGTGAGTAGTTCTGTAGACAGAAGTTTTTTGTGAGAACACTGGCATAAGAGAGCATCCAGTCATTGCATCTCACTTTTCATTCTCTCATGTACATCATCAGAAGTAGGTAGAGGTAACATTATTAAGAGCTTATTTTGTGGCAGACACCATCCTGAATGACACCTATGAAATCATTTAATTCTCATGACAACCTCATGAAGAAGCATTATTATTGTTATTGTTTTAAAAAATGATGATTCTAAAGCACTGAGATATTGAGTAACTTGCCTAAGCCACAAAAGTACTAATAAGCACCTGAGCTGGGATTTGAGCTCAGACAGCATCTGACCCCAGAGTGAGTGATCTTAACCACTGTGCCTGTCAGGAGAGGTGGGGAGAGCAGAGGAGTTAGATACAGTGAGAGACTGAACTTAGAGACACAGGTTATAGTTCAAAGTATTAGAGGTGGACAAAGCACAAAATGCCCGATGTCTTCATCTAGATTCCTCCCAGTGACTCCATCTGACCTGAAGAGTCAGTTGTCCTAGGTAATTGGGCACAGAGAAAAAATCTCTTTTACAGAGTTGCCATCCTTGGGATGTGAAGGGTGGAAGGCACCAAGGGCCTGTGTGTACCTCATGCTCTACTAGATACTGTGTGCAATTAAACCAAAAAAGTTTTGAACTTAGGAACCTCACAGTCTACTAAGAAGCCAAGGCACGGAACAAATGGGACCCAGGAGTTAATGGAGTTTTCCTTATTTCAGGCTGTGCCTACCTGATGATAGAAAAAAAAAAAAAAATCACCCAGCTGACTATTTCATCTCACAGCTTCATGCCACTTTTGATCCTTTAAAAAGAAATGAATGACCTCACTGTTGAGGTAAGAAAATTTCAGAGTGAAGTGAAGTCAGTGTGGATCAACAGTTCTTTTTGAGGACATACTTGCAGCTCAGCTGTGATGGACACTTTCAGATGTGAAGACTCTTGGAAACAGAGTAGTTAGAGGGTGGTGAGCATATACTATCTGTTAGAGAATGGATTGATCCTGTGCCCTCCAGCGTTAGTTGCTTGAGATATTGTTCAGAGGAGGTGATAAATTCTATCCACAGATAAATATGGGCACAAACAGTACTAAAAATACTGTAAAGTTTCATAGATATCAGAAGATAGAGACAAAAAAGTTATTATTTACAAGAAACTTATACTTCCATTGGAAATAATATGATGTAAATTTATTTTTAAAAAGCTAGAGAAAAAATATAAAAACATACACCCAGATACCATGGGTGCATACTTGAGTAGGAGTGAAACTAATAAGAGTAGAAGCTAGGTTTAATATTAATGTTAGCATTTATGTTGTCTTCTCTTCAGTTCAGTCACTCAGTCGTGTTCGACTCTTTGCGACCCCATGAATCGCAGCTCGCCAGGCCTCCCTGTCCATCACCAACTCCTGGAGTTCACTCAGACTCACGTCCATCAAGTTGGTGATGCCATCCAGCCATCTCATCCTCTGTTGTTCCCTTCTCCTCCTGCCCCCAATCCCTCCCAGCATCAGGGTCTTTTCCAATGAGTCAACTCTTTGCATGAGGTGGCCAAAGTACTGGAGTTTCAGCTTTAGCATCAGTCCTTCCAAAGAAATCCCAGGGCTGATCTCCTTCAGAATGGACTGGTTGGATCTCCTTGCAGTCCAAGGGACTCTCAATAGTCTTCTCCAACACCACAGCTCAAAAGCATCACTTCTTCAGCACTCAGCCTTCTTCACAGTCCAACTCTCACATCCATACGTGACCACAGGAAAAACCATAGCCTTGACTAGATGGACCTTTGTTGGTAAAGTAATGTCTCTGCTTTTGAGTATGCTGTCTAGGTTGGTCATAACTTTCCTTCCAAGGAATAAGCGTCTTTTAATTTCATGGCTGCAGTCATCATCTGCAGTGATTTTGGAGCCCAAAAAAATAAAGTCTGACACTGTTTCCACTGTTTCCCCATCTATTTCCCATGATAGGACCGGATGCCATGATCTTAGTTTTCTGAATGTTGAGCTTTAAGCCAAATTTTTCACTCTCCTCTTTCACTTTCATCAAGAGGCTTTTTAGTTCCTCTTCACTTTCTGCCATAAGGGTGGTGTCATCTGCATATCTGAGGTTATTGATATTTCTCCCGGCAATCTTGATTCCAGCTTGTGTTTCCTCCAGTCCAGCGTTTCTCATGATGTACTCTGCATAGAAGTTAAATAAACAGGGTGACAATATACAGCCTTGATGTACTCCTTTCCCTGTTTGAAACCAGCACTAACTGTTGCTTCCTGACCTGCATACAGATTTCTCAAGAGGCAGGTCAGGTGGTCTGGTATTCCTATCTCTTTCAGAATTTTCCACAGTTTATTGTGATTCACACAGTCAAAAGCTTTGGCATAGTCAATAAAGCAGAAATAGATGTTTTTCTGGAACTCTCTTGCTTTTTCAATGATCCAGCAGATGCTGGCAATTTGATTTCTGGTTCCTCTGCCTTTTCTAAAACCAGCTTGAACATCAGGAAGTTCACAGTTCATGTATTGTTGAAGCCTGGCTTGGAGAATTTTGAGCATAACTTTACTAGCATGTGAGATGAGTGCAATTGTGTGGTAGTTTGAGCATTCTTTGGCATTGTCTTCAGATTTTTGAAAAGTCTACTTAGACTGAGAGTGAGAAACGTATAGTTAATGTTAGCTTATGGCTTCAGATGTAATCTCTCCAGCAAGCTTGCCTGATGCACTCATTTTGGGGTGCATTAGGTAGGAATGGGATAGTTACTTGCCCAATGTGTGCTGGAAACTCCAGTTAGTCTACTCACCTTTCCTCTGGGACCTTGCTTTTCTAAGTTATGTTGAAAATTTCCTGCTAAGTGCTTCCTACAATGCCATAGTATATATAAGGTCAGGAACTGTGGCCAGCCTTTAGCAACATGGGTGAGACTTGCTGTTCAGGGAGCCTTGGATGTTTATAGTGCCTGCGGGAAAATACAGGTGGTAGTGAGGCTACCCAGCTTATATTTGCATATTAATATGTATGCAAAAATCTCTATGATGCTGAAAAAGAGGTTACATGTCTGATTTCAATACAAGGAAATGTTTTGGATTTTGGAAATACAAAAATCTTGCAAGACATAAGATTCAAATCTTTTCCAGGACAGAGATTCATTCCTTCCAACAACACTCTAATCCTATATCTGCTTAAACTTGCAGTAATGAGAAATTAAGCAACTTTTAAGGCACCTTATTCTTTAAGTTGCAGTGTGCCTTTCAGCATCTTAACCTGCCTCTTCTTTATAAAGGCACACAAAATAAATGGCTCTTTCTGAATCGTCAGTAAACCAAAGTAAGCTTAGACCACTGACCAGACCTTATATGGACCATCTTTCATCTTCTGAATTACTCTATTTTTGAAGCTCTCTGTTTCATTTGCACATCTTAAAATGTGTGACTCAGAATTAGAGTCAACGCCACAGGTGTTCTCCGACAAGAGCTTATGTGGTAAGACATGTGCCCCCTCCCTTTAGCAGGACACCAGGTCTTTCTTAGTACAACCCAAGATGATATTAACTTGTTAGAAGCTCTGTATCCCCTAGACTGCTGCAACTAAGTTATGTCAGTCGTGTCCGACTCTGTGCGACCCCATAGACAGCAGCCTACCAGGCTCCCCCATCCCTGGGATTCTTCAGGAAGGAACACTGGAGTGGGTTGCCATTTCCTTCTCCAATGCATGAAAGTGAAAAGTGAAAGTGAAGTCGCTCAGTCATGTCTGACTCTAGCGACCGCATGGACTGCAGCCCACCAGGCTCCTCCGTCCATGGGATTTTCCGGGCAAGAGCACTGGAGTGGGTCTCCAGTGCCTTCCCCTAGACTAATGGTTGTCAACTGGGTGGTTTTGCCTCCTAGGGACATTTGGCAGCATCTGGAGACATTTTTGGTTGTCATACCTGGTAGGGTACTAGGAGCATCTTAGAGTAGTGGATAAAGACCTGGAGTGCTGCTAAAAGTCCTCCAAAGCACACCCATATCAAAGAATGATCTGGTCCTCAGTGTCAGCACATCCAAGGTTGAGAAATCCTGATCTTAACTACAAATATGCTGAAGACAAGTTTCACCTGAACACCAAATCTAGGACTAAAAGGAATAACAGAGTTGGAAAAGATTTTAGTTTAGTCTGCATTAAGGAGAAAGTCTAAGTGTGCAGAAGGGTCTAGGCCTTGGGGTGGGTGGTACCCTTTCTGCAGTATCAGCCAGAAGGAGGGCTTTGAACATTATTAGGAAGGAAAGAATGGCAGAAAGCTCAGTTTATCACAGGGAATCAGATTAGGTATGCCAAGTCTTCCCAAAAGGCAAGCCAAAATGTAAAACTGCTTCTACATCAGAAAAGAAGCAATAGTCATCATGTTTGCAAGTTAAATACTTGGCAGAAAACAAAGGTCTTCGTATAGTTAGCAGTTTAAACATTCTTTGGTGAGAGTATCACCTTGGGAACTAATTCATATCTAAAAATTCTCTGGGACTGAGGAGAGAGAGGTGACAGAAGAAGAGGTCACCTTTGTTATGAATCATTTAGTAAGCAGTAATAGAGTTAAACACAGGAAATTTGTTGATTCTCTTTAATAATTCATAAAATGCAATTTAAATGGCATAACCCTGGCAAAAACAAAAATAATGCCCATTTTGCCTAGAATGTAGATAAACAGGCACTTCCATAGTGGATATGAGAGTAGAAATTGATAAACTTTTCTTAAAAAATAATTTAGAAAATTTGTAAGGAAGCCCTAAAAATGAACAAACTGATGACTCATTTCTCTGAGATTGTCATAAAGGATAATTACAGTTAAGGGAAAAATTTTAGCATTAAGAACTGCCTGTTATTATACTGTTTTAGGGATCAGACAATATTTTTAAATGGGGTGGATTAAATAAATTATGATATTACAGAATAGAATTTTATGCTGTCACTAAAATTGACATGAAAATTGTATTAAATGAAAAAGGAAAATGCATATGTTTTTGTATATAGACATTAAGTGGGCATTTCAGACAAAGACCTAGATTAAAAACTTTTGTTTGTATATTGGTACTTTCTTGTTTTTGATACTGCTTTATTAAACAAAGAAAATACAAGTAATTCTAAAATATGAGAGTAAAATTAGAAAAAAGAAAGCTCATAAGAGAGGGAAAATAAATTTATAGCTCTTTAATAATTAATTAACAAAAGGTATGTATAATCGACTGATTTTAAAAAATCATTTTAAAAGTCTGAGAAAACAGTAAAATTAGACCAGTAAATAACAGTGAATGTCTCCTATTCCCCAAACTCAGATGGGCAGAATATTGAGCTGGAGGTGAGCTTTTCACAAAGAACAAAGGATTGTTTCCTAAAACAGGCAGTTCACAAGCAAAAGCATTGCACTCTTGACTGTTGCATTAAAGAGCTGATTCAAAAGATAATGGTAAATGAGTCCGAAGCCAATTAAAAAGAATGTTTATTGGAAGGGAAGAAGCCAATCTGATCATTGTTAGGACTTCTATGTATTTAAATAGTTTTGAGAAGTGGATTTCAAACAGGAATTAAAAAAACATAGAGGACCCATGGAGGGATCCTCTGCCTAGGAACCAACAATGAATTGCATAGGGATCTCTGGACTTGTTTCTCCAGAGTATCCTAGTGGTTAACTACAGGGTTCAGACAGACCAGATAAAGCGTTTTTGTATCCGTGCATATAGGCCAGGCATGGCAAGAGGGATGTAAATGCTGTCTAAAGCGGAAATTAATGATTCTGTGCTATTGGTTACAATCAGGTCTTATTGAACATTTCTTTGCATAGCAAAGAAGGCCATCAAAGGTTGACAGCCAAAATAAACAGTTTAAACAAAATGCAAAGCATCATCTTCCCTTTGCCTAACTGTATAATGAGGTCTCTACATCTGACACTCCCTGTGTGGTGCAGGAGTCAGAACCTCCAGAAAGGGAGAGAAAATCCAAAGAAAGGCTGCGAAGGGCACTGGAGGCATAGCCACAAGGAGTAAGAAGTTTGAAGGGGAGGAGAGAAGGAGAAAGAAAGGAGGCAGATTGGATTTTAATAAATGTTAAGTTTTCCTTCCTGCTAACAGAAACTGTGCTGGGCCTTTGTACAAGATACCTTATTTATTCCTCAAAATTCTCTTATCTGGCAAGACAAACTTGATTATTTTCCAATAATCAAACTTTCATTATTCTCAATTCACTGTGAGAAACTGGTGTAGCTCAGCCCCTCACTTTCTGGGTGTGTGACTTCAGGAAGTGATTTAACTTCCCTGTATCTCTGTTGTTCAGTCATTAAGTCATGTCTAACTCTTTGTGACCCCATGGACTGCAGCATGCCAGGCTTCGCTGTCCTTCACTATCTCCTGGAGTTTGTTCAAACTCATGTCCATTGAATCTGTGATATCATCCAACCATCTCATTCTCTGTCACTCCCTTCTCCTCCTGCACTGAATCTTTTCCAGCATCAGGGTCTTTTCCAATGAGTTGGCTCTTTGCGTCAATGGCCAAAGTATTGGAGCTTCAGCTTCAGCATCAGTCCTTTCAATGAATATTCAGGGTTGATTCCTTTAGAATTGACTGGTTTGCTCTCCTTGCAGTCCAAGGGATTCTCAAGAGTATTCTCCAACACCACAGTTTGAAAGCATCAAATCTTTGGTTCTTAGCCTTCTTTATGGTTCAATTCTCACATCATATATGACTACTGGAAAAAACCATACCTTTGACTATATAGACCTTTGTTGGCAAATTCTCTGCTTTTTAATATGCTGTCTAGGTTTGTCATAGCTTTCCTTCCAAGGAGCAAGTGTCTTTTAATTTCATAACTACAGTTATCATCTGCACTAATTTTGGAGCCCAAGAAAATAAAATCCGTCACTCTACTTTTTCCCCTTATAATGCCATGAAGTGATGGGACTGGATGCCATGATCTTAGTTTTTTGAATGCTGAGTTTTAAACCAGCTTTTTCACTCTCCTCTTTCAAGCTCATTAAGAGGCTCTTTAGTTCCTCTTTGCTGTCTGCTATTAGAGTGGTATCATATGTATATCTGAGGTAGTTGATACTTCTCTAAGCAATCTTGATTCCAGCTTGTGCTTTATCCAGCCTGGCATCTTACATGACATACTCTGCATATAAGTTAAATAAACAGGGTGACAATATACTCCTTTCCCAATTTGGAACCAGTCCATTGTTCTATGTCCGGTTCTAACTGTTGCTTCTTGACCTGTATACAGATTTCTCAGGAGGCAGGTAAGGTGTTCTGGTATTGCCATCTCTTTAGGAATTTTCCACAGTTTGTTGTGATCCACACAGTCAAAGGCTTTAATGTAGTCAGTGAAGCAAAAGTAGCTGGTTTTCTGGAATTCTGTTCCTTTCTTTATGATCCAATGGATGTTGGCAATTTGATCTCTGGTCCTTTGCTTTTTCTAAATCTAGCTTGTACATGTGAAAGTTCTTTGTTCACATACTGCTGAAGCCTAGCTTGAAGGATTTTGAGCATTATCTTGCTGGCATGCAAAATGAGCACAATTGTATGGTAGTTTGAACATTCTTTGGCATTACCTTTCTTTGGGGTTGAGATGAAAACTGACCTTTCCAGTGCTATGGCCATTGCTGAGTTTTCCAAATTTATTGGCATATTGCATGCAGCACTTTCACAGCATTATCTTTTAGGATTTGAAATATCTCAGCTGGAATTCCATCAGCTCCACTACCTTTGTTTATAGTAATACTTCCTAAGGCCTACTTGACATCACACTCCAGGATATCTGGCTCTAGTTGAGTGACCACACCATTGTGGTTATCTGGGTCATTAAGACCTTTTTTGTACAGGCTTCTGTGTATTCTTGCCACCTCTTCTTAATGTCTAATGCTTCTTTTAGATCCTTTATTGTGCCCATCTTTGCATGAAATGGTCCCTTGGTATCTCTAATTGTCTTGAGATCTCTAGTGTTTCTCATTCTATTGTTTTCCTCTATTTCTTAGCATTGTTCACTTAAGGCTTTCTTATCTCTCCTTACTATTCTCTGGAACTCTGCATTCAGTTGAGTCTGTATTTCCCTTCTTTGCTGTTTGTTTCTCTTCTTTGCTCAGCTATTTGTAAGGCCTCCTCAGACAACCACTTTGCGTTTTTGCATTTTTCTTTGGAATGGTTTTGGTCACTTCCTCCTGTACATTGTTACAAACCTCTGTTCATAGTTCTTCAGGTACTCTGTCCATCAGATCACATCCCTTGACTCTATTCACTACCTCTACTGTATAATCATAAGGGATTTGATTTAGGTCATACCTGAATGGCCTAGTGGTTTTCCCTACTTTCTTCAATTTAAGCCTGAATTTTGCAATAAGGTGCTCATGATCAGAGCCACAGTGAGCTCCAGGTCTTGTTTTTGCTGATAGTATAGGTAGTATATTTCTCCATCTTCGGTTTCCAGGTATAAATCAGTCTGATTTTGATATTGACCATCTGGTGATGTCCATGCGTAGTCATCTCTTGTGTTGTCAAAAAAGGGTGTTTGTTATGAACAGTGTATTCCCTTGATAAAACTCTGTTAGCCTTTGCCCTGCTTCACAAGGCCAAACTTGCCTATTAATCCAGGTAGCTCTTGACTTCCTACTTTTACATTCCAGTCCCCTATGATGAAAAAGACATCTTTATTTGGTGTTAGTTCTAGAAGGTCTTGTAGGTCTTCTTCATACAACCATTCAACTTCAGCTTCTTTGGCATTAGTGGTTGGGGCATAGACTTGGATTACTGTGATGTTAAATGGCTTGCCCTGGAAATGAACTGAGATCATTCTTTTGTTTTTGAGATTATACCCAAGTACTGCATTTCAAACTCTTGTTGACTATGAAAGCTATGCCATTTCTTCTAAGGGATTCTTGCCCACAGTTGTAGATATAATGGTCATCTGAATTAAATTCCCAATGCCTATTCCCTATGTCTAGTTTGTGTAATAAGTCTGGTAATCAACATTCAAGATGTGGTTGAAATCTGTGGCTAATTTACTAAAGTCAGGGTGCTCTAGGATGTGGTGGCCCCTTGAAATTTGACTATTGACCAAGCTCTCCTCCCCTCTCCATGTCATGTGGCTGGTAATGAGCTTAGGGATGGCCTTCAGGTGGATGTGACAGCATAATGCTGCTCCCTACAGCTGGCCTGACTTAGTCATATCCCTGTTTTTCTACTTGTGAGACAATCTGGTAGACTCACAGAAAAAAAAAAATTCCTCCCTGTGAGCCCCAAACTGACACAAAGGCAAGGATTGAGCTAAATTGCTCCCATCAGCATTTGCTTTTAAATTAAAGGAAGGAGGATTTGAAGGGAGTGGCTAATTCAGAGACCCCTTGGCTGAGGACACTTAGAGGCTTATCATTGCAGTCTCAAAAATGTGATTTTATTCAGGGAAAATAGGAGCCTAGTGTCTCCAAATGTTTTAATTATTTATCCACTGCTGTTTCAACTTGTCCTCTGATGTTGGCTATGAGTCAGATGCAGATTTAAGCAGTGTTTTAGTCATTATTATGCCAGCATTTAACTTTTCTTCTGTTAGGATTCAAATCAAAGGACTTTTCCCCCTTGTTGTTAATTTATTTTTTTATGACAGGGATGAAAAAATTAACATCTAACGAGGGAAAATAATCCCAAAATAGCTCAGAAGGTCATAATCGTCCCTGCTAATAGAGTTCCAGGGAAAAGAAGCCAACAACGTATATTTGCACCTCAAAAACATATGCTTCCAGGATAAAACCTATTTGGGAATGAAGCAAGCCTCAACGCACCAGAGGTTGGATTCCTGACTCTAAGAGTGACTCTAAGTTACTCAAACTACTCTATACCTCAGTTTTCTTATGAGAAATAAGGTATACAAAACTCCTGTTGCACATTACATAATCCCTTTAATTTAATTTAAATGACTATGTTTTGAGGCGTCAGGGTATGGTTGGCACTTTGATGGAGCTGCACTAATCTATAATAAGGTATTAAAACCCCAGACAAAATTACCTGCTGAATAGAAGCAAATTAAACCTTTTGCCTTCCTGAGTTGGAAGTAAGGATTAAATATGGACACATCCTTTTTTTGTCTTTAATCCCATACCTTGCTTGAGAATGCAAAGATAGGAAAAGTGGCTGTATTACTTAATAAGTGGAACAGCGGAATCTACCTTTTTGGCCAGAGAGTTGTAGACTCTGAAGGTTGGGCAAGGTATCCATGGGGGATTCCACTTAAAGTGAAACTTACTACAATTCTAGAGAAGAAGGGATAAGTTGGCCAGCCTGCATCTTTCACAACTTTCAAGTCAAATAGTCTTCAAAAACTGTTTTTAAACGAGCCCTTACTTATAGATCATCTACTGTTGCATAAGCTGTAACCTTTTAATCATAAACCCATTTTCAAGCCAAATTAGGTAAATGGTGACAAAAGCCATTGGGAAAAGATTTATTGTATTTTTAAATTTCAGTTAATCTGGATATAGGAAAGTACCCTAAGAAATAAGTAAGTCAAGATAGAAAGTGATTGTAGACACTGACCCTGGTGCTAAATCAATAAAATGTATATTAAATGCCTGCTGGGTCAAGGCCTGGTACAATCAGCCCTTCATAGTGATTGGTTCCGCATCCTGAGATTCATTTGGAAAAAACTTTTTAAAAAAATTCTAGAACATTCCAGAAAGCTAAACTTGAATCTGCAGTGCATTGGCAACTATTTACAAAGCATTTATATTAGGTATCATACGTAATCTAGATTTTTAGTATACGAGAAGATGTGCGCAGGTTATATGTAAATGCTGCATTTTTGTGTATAGGGGGCTTGAGCATCTGCAGATTTTGGTATCTGCAGGTGTCCAGGAGCCAAAACCCCACAGATACCAAGTGACGACTGTACTGGTGCTTCAGAGACAAAGTACGATGAACACTTGGATTCCAGGAAGACTTTCCCAGTCGTTTTTCAAAGTTTTCAGAGACCAAGGCCTTTCGGCAGAATAAGGAGGAGTCACCTCTGGGACTAAGAGAAGTTCAAGGAAGCATTGCAAGACCAGGACCCCAGGTACCTGCTTCAACTCAAGCAACTTCTGGGAGAGAGGGATTCCTCCTACTCTTTTACTTGAAAGAGATTCCAGTGCTTTGAAGATTAGCTAATGCTTGTATTTCAGAGATGATAAAATATATATATATTCAAGTAGTCTTATCCTATATACACAATTTTTGCATTTCCTTTCACTGGTCCCGTATTCTTGAAGTTATCATAAATTCTTCAGAAAGAAAAATTCTTGTTTGCGTCACACAATTTTTAAAAAGCCAGAAGTTATGGCCATTGCTTTCCCTGTAGGTTGCTTGATGAAGAAATCATATAAGTTTCTGTCACTGCCTCTCTTTTTGGATTTATGTTACACTGCACGTTCAATACATTTTCATTTCTCCTCTTTGCTAATTAAAATTAGATTTTTTTTCAACTGAAAAGAACTTACAAAATCCGTAATATAGATTCGGAATAGAAGTTCGTATCAAGAGCATATAGGAGAAGGTATAAATATAAAATAAGTTTAAAACATGGCCCTGCCCATGACGATGGTATAGTTTACTTGAGCAGAGAAGAAGAAAACCCAGAAAGTCGTAATAAATAAGAGGAAGTCTCTTTATGGGAAAATTTCCTTTCTCTGGCTAACTTTCACAAGGTAAGGAGGATCAAATAGAAAGAATGGGCTGGGTAAGCAATGGGAGGAAGAAGTCATGCGAAACATAAATAAAAACACCAGCTATTAAGGGTTTTTCCAACTCTGCACATAAAATATTAGCTAAGGAGAAAAACTAGTACCTTTGGAAGACATTGTTGCCAAGGGGCTTGGCATTTCCATAATGGTGGAGAAGGGGAGACATCTCTGATTTCCATAGTATTTTGTAATTAATTTGGTGCTCTTATGGAAAATTAATTGGTTTTTGGGTAATGAAATAGAAAGAAGTATTCAGACTCTGGCATATTAAAAGAAATTCTCTTTAATAGACGCAATGCCAGCCTGATAATGTGGTTCTGCTCCCCCAGGTGCTCAGATGCAGTTTCAGGCTAGCCCGAGAGAGAGCCTTGGCGGCTGAACAGTTAAGCAAGCTTCTCCCTTGCAACTAAAGCTAAGCAGATTAATTAAAACTTAAAAGCATTATGATTTAGTTATGAATAACAGTTTGCGGGTGACAGAGCTCCCCGTCTATAATTCACCATAACAAAATGACACTTGGTCTCGCTGCTGCTATAATTAGCTTTTGATATACTATTTCTTGGAAATTTCTCGCCAGCCACAGCCTGCGTGTTTCCAGATGTCCTGCACATACTTAAAAATGGTAAACATTAATTTATAGGGATGACAGCTGTGGGTCAAGTTTGAGGTTGATTGATAATTCCTTATTCAAATGTGTGCCTGTGTGCCTTCATTTGTCATCTGCTAGCGAAACAGAAAGCCATTCTACCACATTCCTAGTTAATATTTCATTTTTTTCATAAATTATCTGTAAAAGCAAAAGCAATAGAATTTAGACCTTTTTTCACCATATGGCATGGAATATTAATGGAGCAGAGGGTTTTAAAAAATTATTTTGCAGCCAGAAGGGTTGTGATCTGTTAACCCAATACCTTGTATTTGCACAGTGCTAAGCACACAGTGGGCGCACAATAAATGCTGCCTAGTGACTGCAAGAAAGCTCAAAATACTTTCTTGATGACAGGCCATAATTTCTCTGAGCCACCTTCCCATTTTATAAATTAAGGAATAGCAGCCTGTAAGGTTTTCCTAAGAGGTGATAAAGTAATTCATCTCTAGGTCAAGTTCAACTTGAGGGTACAGAAAATGACCCATGCTCACAGAAAATGTCTTCTATCTGAATTATTTATTGGGTTAGACTTGAAGTGCACACCGGACGAAGCCTCCTTTCTCTTTGACTCTTTGTATGAGAGCAAAAGAAATCTCTGAAACATAAAGAAAAAATTCAGGCATTTGGCCAGTTACCTTATTTATAAGGCACCAGGTTGGTTGACTGAAATTTCCACCCAACTGACAGATTTGTTTTTCAGTTTTGAAATTTCCATTTGTGCAAAATTTTGGTACTTTGGTTACATAGCCATATTCAGAATGCCTGAATCCCCACTATGAAGTTATAGACTGCAATTAAATAGAAACATAAGATCTCATCAGTACAATAAAATAATGCAAGGCAGCTAATTAACTGCTCTTATGCAGACTAAATATCTGGAAAATAACCAGTACTGACCAAATCTAGGTGTTTTAGCATTGCATATCCAGCTATGAAGACTTTATTACTGTAACCTAATTCATACAAGGGACTAGATACTCTTATTGAGGCACCAGAAACAAATGAGATACAAAAAGACACTAGGCTTCCTGGAAACGGGACAAACGTATCATCTATGTTTCATAGTCACTTAATAATCATGAGCGGATTATTCGATAAAGCATCCCTATAAACAAAAAATGTTAATTCAATTTAAAATTATAAAATATTGCCTATATTTCCCTGTGCTCATTGCCTATATATCCTTGTTGCTTATTTATTAAGAGATGTCTGCACCTCTTAATCCCCTACCCCTGTCTTGCCCTTCCTCTTACCTCTCCCCACTGGAAACCACTAGTTTGTTCTTTATGTCTACGAGAACATAAAGAGAACATATAAGCACATATTTTTGTTATATTCATGCTTTTATTTTACTTTTTAGATTCCACATATAAATGATAATATATAGTATAGTTTTTCTCTGATTTATTTCACTAGGCATAATACCTTCTAGGTACATTCATATTGATGCAAATGGCAAAATTTCATCTTTATGAGTGATATTACATTGTTTATATATGTACACTACACCTTCTTAATCAATACATCTGTTGATGGACACTTAGTTTGTGTTCATATCTTGGCTACTGTAAATAATGCTGCTATGAACATCAAGGTTCATATATCTTTTTGAATTAGTGTTTTTGGTTTTTTGGGATACATAGCCAGGAGTGGATTGATGGATCATATGGTATATCTACTTTCATTCTTTTGGGAAATTCTATACTGTTTTACATAGTGGATGCACCAATTTACATTTCCACCAACAGTGTACAAGGGTTCCCTTTTCTCCATTCCACCCCAACATTTGTTATTTCTTATCATTATCTTTGTTATCATTATCTTTAATGATAGCCATTCTGACAGATGTGAAATGATACCTCCTTGTGGTTTTGATTTGCATTTTCCTGATGATTGATGTATATCGTCACCCTGCTTATTTAATTTATATGCAGAGTACATCATGAGAAACGCTGGACTGGAAGAAGCACAAGCTGGAATCAAGATTGCCGGGAGACATATCAATAACCTCAGATATGCGGATGACACCACCCTTATGGCAGAAAGTGAAGAGGAACTAAAAAGCCTCTTGATGAAAGTGAAAGTGGAGAGTGAAAAAGTTGGCTTAAAGCTCAACATTCAGAAAACTAAGATCATGCCATCTGGTGCCATCACTTCATGGGAAATAGATGGGGAAACAGTGGAAAGAGTGTCAGACTTTATTTTGGGGGACTCCAACATCACGGCAGATGGTGATTGCAGCCATGAAATTAAAAAACACTTACTCCTTGGAAGGAAAGTTGTGACCGAACTAGATAGCATATTAAAAAGCAGAGACGTTACTTTGCCAACAAAGTTCCATCTAGTCAAGGCTATGGTTTTTCCAGTGGTCATGTATGGATGTGAGAGTTGGACTGTGAAGAAAGCTGAGCACTGAAGAATTGATGCTTTTGAACTGTGGTGTTAGAGAAGACTCTTGAGAGTCCCTTAGACTGCAAGGAGATCCAACCAGTCCATTCTAAAGGAGATCAGTCCTGGGAGTTCATTGGAAAGACTGATGCTAAAGCTGAACTCCAATACTTTGGCCACCTCATGCAAAGAGTTGACTCATTGGAAAAGACTCTGATGCTGGGAGGGATTGGGGCCAGGAGGAGAAAGGGATGAGAGAGGATGAGATGGCTGGATGGCATCATTGACTCGATGCACATGAGTTTGGGTGAACTCCCGGAGTTGGTGATGGACAGGGAGGCCTGGCGTGCTGCGATTCATGGGGTCGCAAAGAGTCAGACATGACTGAGCGACTGAACTGAACTGAACTGATGATTGATAATGTCGAACATATTTTCATGTACCTGTTGGCCATCTGTATGTCTTCCTTGGAATAATGTCTATTCAGGTCTTCTGCCTATTTATTAATTGGAATGTTTGTCTTTTTTTTCTTTTGAGTTGTATAACTTCTTTACATATTTTGGATATTAGCCTCTTATCAAATACATGATTTGCAATTTTTATTTTCTCCCATTCAGTAGATTCTCTTCATTTTTTGGTAGTTTCCATTGCTGTGGTGCTGCTGCTGCTGCTGCTGCTAAGTCGCTTCAGTCGTGTCTGACTCCATGCGATCCCATAGATGACCTCCCACCAGGCTCCCCTGTCCCTGGGATTCTCCAGGCAAGAATATTGGAGTGGGTTGCCATTTCCTTCTCCAATGCATGAAAATGAAAAGTGAAAGTGAAGTCAGTCGTGTCTGACTCTTAGTGACCCCATGGACTGCAGCCCACCAGGCTCCTCAGACCATGGGACTTTCCAGGAAAGAGTACTGGAGTGGGGCATCATTGCCTTCTCCACCTTACTGTGCAGAAGCTTTTTATTTTGATATAGTCCCACTTGTCTCTTTTCACTTTTGTTTCTTTTGTTTTTGGTTTGAGATTCAAATAATCATCTCCAAGACAAACACCGGGGAGCTTGTGCTTGTGTTTTATCCTAGTTTAATGGTTTCAAGACTTATATTCAAGTCTTTGATCCCGTTTTCAGTTAATTTTTGTGTATGGTATAAGAAAGTGGTCCAGTTTCATTCTTTTGCCATATGACTGTCCAATTTTACCAAGACCATTTATTGAAGAGATTGTTCTTTCTTATTGAATATTCTTGGTTCCTTTGCTATAGCAATTAATTGACCATGTGGGCATGGATTTATCTCTAGGGTCTTGATCCTGTTCCATCGATCTATGTGTTTGTTTTTATGCCAATGTCAAACTATTTTCATACTATGCCTTTGTAATGTAGTTCGGAATCAGGGACTGTGATGCCTCTAGCTTTTTTCTTTCTCAGAATTGTTTTGGCTATGTGGGGTCTTTGTGATTCCGTACATATTTGTTTGTCTTTTTTTTGTGAAAAATACCATTAGAATTTTGATAGGAATTTTATTAAATTTGTATATTGCTTTGAGGGTATGGACATTTCAAAAATATTAATTCTTTCAATCCATTAGCATGGTATATCTTTCCATTTTTAGTGTGTCTTCTTCAATTTCTTTAATTAATGTCTTGTATTTTCAATATACAGATCTTTTACCTCTTTAGTTAAATTTATTCCTAAGTATTTTATTCTTTTTGATATGATTGTAAATGGGATTGTTTTCTTAATTCCTCCTTGTGATAGTTTTGTTTTTAGCATAAAGAAACACAACATTTTTATGAATTGTTTTTCATATCAAGAAGCTTTATTGTCTTTTTTTTATTAGTTCTTAGAGTTTTTTGATGGAGTCCTTAGGATTTTCTGTACAGTATCATGTCATCTGCAAATAGTGACAATTTTAATTCTTCCTTTCCAATCTAGATGCATTATATTTCATATTCTTACCTAATTGCTCTGGGTACAATTTCCACTACTATGTTGAATGAGAGTGGCAAAGGTGGGCATCCTTGTCATGTTCCTGATC
The DNA here is from genome assembly GCF_029407905.1 of Bubalus kerabau. Lineage (NCBI taxonomy): Eukaryota > Metazoa > Chordata > Mammalia > Artiodactyla > Bovidae > Bubalus > Bubalus kerabau. The sequence continues at coordinate 28,626,951 of NC_073626.1, read as the reverse complement.
TTAGAGGAAAACTTGAACCTTTTCACCATTGAGTATGATGTTAATTGTGGGTTCGTCGTATGTGATAAACATTAAATGATTTGTGAATGTTGAACCATGCTTGCATCCCTGGAATAAACTTCACTTGATCATAGTATTAATATATAATCCTTTAAATGTATTACTGATTTCAGTTTGCTAATATTCTGTTGAGGATTTTTGCATCTATATTCATTCAGGACATTGACCTGTAATTTTCTTCTTTTTGTGGCGTCCTTGTCTGGTTTTGGTATCAAGGTAATACTGCTCTCCTAAAAAGTGCTTGGAAGAATTTTTTCCTTCTGTGTTTTTGGAAGAATATGAGAAAAATTGGTACCAATTCTTCTTTGAATGTTTAGTATTACTCACTAGTGAAGAAACCAGGTCCTGGATTTTTGTATGTTGGGAGGTTTTTGATTATTGATTCAAACTCCTTGATAGTATTTAATCTGTTCAGATTTTATTTCATCATGATCCAGTCTCAGTAGGTTGTGTGTTCCTAGGAATTTATCCATTTCTTCTAGGCTGTCCAATTTATTGGCATATAAATATTAGTAGAAGTCTCTTATGATTCTTTGTGTTTGTGTGGTATCATTTGTTATTTCTCCTCTTTCATTTCTGATCTTATTTATTTGAATCCCCTATGTTTTTTCTTGGTGAGTCTAGCTAAAGGTTTGTCGATTTTGTTTATCTTTTCAGAAAACAAGCTCCTTATTTTATTGATTTTTTACTGTTGTCTTTTTTTGGTCTCTAGTTCATTTATTCTTGCTCTAATATTTGCTATTTTCTTCCTTTTACTAACTTTGGGCTTCATTTGGGCTTCTTTTGTTAGTTCCTTGAGGCATAAAATTAGATTGTTTATTTGACACTTTTCTTGTTTCCTGATGTGTAGGCACTTATTGCTATGACCTTCTCTTTAGAACTGTTTTTACTGCATCTCATAAATTTTGGTGTGTTACATTTCCAATTTTGATTGTATCAAGGTATTTATTGAGTTCTATTTCTTCTATGACACATTGTTTGTTCAATAGCATGTTGTTTAATTTCCACATACTTGTGAATTTCCAGTTTGTGTGTGTGTGTGTGATTAGATATTAGTTTCATACCATGTGGTCAGAAAAGACATTTGACAAAGATTTTAGGCCTCTTAAACATATTAAGACTTGTTTTGTGGCCTAATATATGATCTATGAATGTATGATCTATGTTGGGCAATGCACTTGAGAATAATGTGTATTCTGTTCCTTTTGGATGGAATTTTCTTCAGTTCATCTGTTCTAACATATTGTTTAAGGCTGATGTTTCCTAATTGATTTTCTGTCTGGATGATCTATCCATTGATATAAGTAGTGCATTAAAGTCCCATGCTGTTAATGTATTTCTGCCTATTTCTCCTCTTAGCACTGTCAACATTTGCTTTGTATAGTTAGGTGCTCCTATAATGGGTGCATAAATATTTACAAACGTTATATTCTCTTGTTGGATTGACCCCTTTATTATTCTGTAACACCCGTCTTTGTGTCTTATTGCAGTCTTTGGTTTAAAATTGTATTTGTCTGTTATAGGTATAACTACAGCTATTCCAGCTTTCTTCTGGCTTCCGTTCGGAATATATTTTTCATCTGTTCACTATCAATCTGTGTGTAGACTTATGTCTGAAGTCTGTGTGTCTTGTAGGCAGCATATAGATGAGTCTTATTCTTTTACCTGTTCAACCACTCTACATCTTAGCTGGAGAATTTGGTCCATTTATATTTAAAGTAATTATTAATAAATATGTGTTTATTACTGGGGCTCCCTTGGTGGCACTAGTGGTAAAGAATCTGCCTGCCAGTGCAGGAGACATGAGAGACACAGGTTCAATCCCAGGTCGTTAAGATCCCCTGGAAGAGAGCATGGCAATGCACTCCATGTTCTTTCCTGGAGAGCTCTATGGACAGAGGAGCCTGGCCAGTTATAGTTCATAGAGTCACAAAGAGTAAGACATGATAAAAGCAACTTAGCAAGCATGCGTGTGCTTATTACCATATTGTTAATTTTTTCTGGCTGTTTTTGTGCTTTCTCTTTGTTCCTTTCTTCTTCTCTTGCTCTCTTCCTTTGTGGTTTGATGACTTTTAGTGGTATGCTTAAATTCCTTTATCTATCTTTTGTGTGTTTGCTGCAGGTTTTTACATTGTGGCTACCATGAGACTTAGATGTTATACACAAAGAGAGAGAGAGAGAAACAAAGAAAGGGAAAGATGAGGGTGTTGAATCTTATGATGTACATAATTCAGATTTCAGAGTTTTCAGTCCTTCTGTAACCATGTGAGAATAACAAAACCTCTGGCATTTCATAACGAACAAAATGCACTCTGGCAGGTAGCTGGATATTGTGGATAATGCTGTCTATTACTCCACAAATGTCCCCTTCTTGTAGATTCAAGGGAGAAATGTATGCTGCCAGTAGTTCTGAAACATTGAATTATGCTTCTTTTGCCTTTGGCCACTAGAACTCAGAACTCACTTGCCATCCGTACTTATATACCGGAGTTTGAGGTGTATACTTGATATACTAATTTTCACTTCAGTTCAGTTCAGTCACTCAGTCGTGTCCAACTCTTTGCGACCCTATGAATCGCAGCATGCCGGGCCTCCCTGTCCATCACCAACTCCCAGAGTTTACTCAAACTCATGTCCATCAAGTCGGTGATGCCATCCAGCCATCTCATCCTCTGTCATCCCCTTCTCCTCCTGCCCCCAATCCCTCCCAGCATCAGGGTCTTTTCCAATGAGTCAACTCTGCACATGAAGTGGCCAAAGTACTGGAGTTTCAGCTTTAGCATCAGTCCTTCCAATGAACACCCAGGACTGATCTCCTCTAGAATGAACTGGTTGGACCTCCTTGCAGTCTAAGGGACTCTCAAGAGTCTTCTCCAACACCACAGTTCAAAAGCATCAATTCTTCAGTGCTCAGCTTTCTTCACGGTCCAACTCTCACATCCATACATGACCACAGGAAAAACCATAGCCTTGACTAGATGGAACTTTGTTGGCAAAGTAATGTCTCTGCTTTTAAATATGCTATTTAGTTTGGTCATAACTTTCCTTCCAAGGAGAAAGTGTCTTTTAATTTCATGGCTGCAACCACCATCTGCAGTGATTTTGGAGCCCCAAAAAAATAAAGTCTGACACTGTTTCCCCATCTATTTGCCATGAAGTGAGGCAACTAGATGCCATAATCTTAGTTTTCTGGATGTTGAGCTTTAGGCCAAGTTTTTCACTCTCTTAATCACTTTCATCAAGAGGGTCTTTAGTTCCTCTTCACTTTCTGCCATAAGGGTGATGTCATCTGCATATGTGAGGTTATTGATATTTCTCCCGGCAATCTTGATTCCAGCTTGTGCTTCTTCCAGTCCAGCATTTCTCATGATGTATTCTGCATATAAGTTAAATAAGCAGGGTGACAATAGACAGCCTTGAAGTACTCCTTTTCCTATTTGGAACCAATCTGTTGTTCCATGTCCAGTTCTAACTGTTGCTTCCTGACCTGCATATAGGTTTCTTAAGAGGCAGGTCTGGTGCTCTGGTATTCCCATCTCTTTCAGATTTTTCCACAGTTTATTGTGATCCACACAGTCAAAGACTTTGGCATAGACAATTAAGCAGAAATAGATGTTTTTCTGGAACTCTCTTGCTTTTTCCATGACCCAGCAGATGTTGGCAATTTGATCTCTGGCTCCTCTGCCTTTTCTAAAACCAGCTTGAACATCTGGAAACTCATGGTTCACATATTGCTGAAGCCTGGCTTGGAGAATTTTAAGCATTACTTTATTAGCGTGTGAGATGAGTGCAATTATGCAGTAGTTTGAGCATTCTTTGGCATTGTGTGTCTTTGGGATTGGAATGAAAACTGACCTTTTCCAGTCCTGTGGCCACTGCTGAGTTTTCCAAATGTGCTTGCATATTGAATGCAACACTTTCACAGCATCATCTTTCAGGATTTGGAATAGCTCAACTGGAATTCCATCATCTCCACTAGCTTTGTTCATAGTGATGCTTTCTAAGGCCCACTTGACTTCACATTCCAGAATGTCTGGTTCTAGGTGAGTGATCATACCATCGTGATTATCTTGGTCGTGAAGATCTTTTTCATCCAGTTCTTCTGTGTATTCTTGCCACCTCTTCTTAATATCTTCTGCTTCTGTCAGATCCATACCATTTCTGTCCTTTATCGAGCCCATCTTTGCATGAAATATTCCCTTGGTGTCTCTAATTTTCTTGAAGAGATCTCTAGTCTTTCCCATTCTGTTGTTTTCCTCTATTTCTTTGCATTGATCGCTGAGGAAGGCTTTCTTATCTCTTCATGCTATTCTTTGGAACTCTGCATTCAGATGCCTGTATCTTTCCTTTTCTCCTTTGCTTTTTACTTCTCTTCTTTTCACAGCTATTTTTAAGGCCTCCCCAGACAGCCATTTTGCTTTGTTACATTTCTTTTCCATGGGGATGGTCTTGATCCCTGTCTCCTGTACAGTGTCATGAGCCTCCATCCGTAGTTCATCAGGGACTCTATCAGATCTAGTCACTTAAATCTATTTCTCACTTCCACTGTATAATCACAAGGGATTTGATTTAGGTCATACCTGAATGGTCTAGTGGATTTCCCTACTTTCTTCAGTTTAAGTCTAAATTTGGCAATAAGGAGTTCATGGTCTGAGCCACAGTCAGCTCCCAGTCTTTTTTTTTTGCTGACTGTATAGAGCTTCTCCATCTGTGGCTGCAAAGAATATAATCAATCTGATTTCGGTGTTGACCATCTGTTGATGTCCATGTGTAGAGTCTTCTCTTGTGTTGTTGGAAGAGGATGTTTGCTATGACCAGTGTGTTCTCTTGGCAAAACTCTATCAGCCTTTGCCCTGCTTCATTCCATACTCCAAGGCCAAATTTGCCTGTTACTCCAGGTGTTTCTTGACATCCTACTTTTGCATTCCAGTCCCCTATAATGCAAAGGACATGTTTTGGGGGTGTTGGTTCTAAAAGGTCTTGTAGGTTTTCATAGAAGCATTCAATTTCAGCTTCTTCAGTGTTACTGGTTGGGGCATAGGCTTGGATTACCGTGATAATGGATGGTTTTGCATCCAGGTACTGCATTTCTGACTCTTGTTGACCATGATGGCTACTCCATTTCTTCTAAGGGATTCCTGCCCACAGTAGTAGATATAATGGTCATCTGAGTTAAATTCACCCATTCCAGTCCATTTTAGTTCACCGATTCCTAGAATGTCGACGTTCACTCTTGCCATCTCTTGTTTGACGACTTCCAATTTGCCTTGATTCATGGACCTAACGTTCCAGGTTCCTATGCAATATTGCTGTTTACAGCATCAGACCTTGCTTCTATCACCAGTCACATCCACAACTGGGTATTGTTTTTGCTTTGGCTCCATCCCTTCATTCTTTCTGGAGTTATTTCTCCACTGATCTCCAGTAGCAAATTAGGCACTTACAGACCTGGGGAGTTCCTCTTTCAGTACCCTATCATTTTGCCTTTTCATACTGTTCATGGGGTTCTCAAGGCAAGAATACTGAAGTGGTTTGCCATTCCCTTCTCCAGTGGACCACATTCTGTTTAGCCCATTTCAATTTATTGTCTGCCCTAAATTTCTCTTTATCTGTTGGCATATCTTTTCTCCTATGATACCATGCACACTTTTTAGACACCTTGGTCTTTTCTAAAAACAAGGCAAAATAAAAGAACTAGAGGAACTACAGAAGGAGGGAAATTAGAAGAGGAAGAAAGAAGAGAAAAGAAAGTCTAAAATGAGACGAACAATTGTACAATTAATTTGGACTGCATAAGTTGCTAAGAGAATGATTTACACACTCTACTACATTCTTCCCTGCTCAGACAGTAGAGAATCTGCCTACAGTGTGAGACACCCAGGTTTGATCCCTGGGTTGGGAAGATCCCCTGGAGAAGGGAGTGGTTACCCTCTCTATTATTATTGCCTGGAAAATTCCATGGATAGAGGAGCCTGTCAGATGGACACAGCTGAGTGACTTTCATTTCCCACTACATTCTTAGCAAATCAAATCTTGAAATGCTTTTTCAATATTCTTTTTTTGCCTAATTTTTTATAAACCTAATCTGATATGGTGGGTAAGCACCAGATCTCATTCATCTGAGAATGTCGCCAGCCTAGCACTTTGTCTAGGACATAATAGAAGCTTAGTAAGTAGACATTGACTGAAAAACATGATGCAGTACTCAGATTTTTAAAGGATGATTGGGAAATTAATGTTGGTTCTTTTTAATTATTTTACTAGAAACACAGTAATCAGGTGAAAAAGAAACATGTAGTGCTTACAGTGGGGGTGGAAGAGGGTTCCGGCGATGATTTTTCTTCTGCATGAAAAGGACACAGCTCTTTCAAATTCAGCAGCTGAGTGGATCCATATGCCTTCCAGGCAGAATGTAGCCAGGGTAATGCTACAGATAATGTAATTAATTAACCCTTTTGTAGTCTCAGAATTTCAAACTTCTAGGTAATGGCATTTGTATAGTAATTTTCCTTGGTTCTATAAAAGATCTTTAGCAGAATCACAAAATAAGATTTGCATTTAGATGTAAATGGTGGAAGTAAGGCAGTGGAAGTTATTAAAATGAATATGATAAATTTGGATAAAAGTGGCTTAGTACTATAAACTATATCTTGCATGTTATTTGTATTCAGGAAATCATTGGTGAATGCCCACATGTAAGCTTTCTTTGCTTTGTAATACCTATTCTGGTTTGATTTGATGATTAGCATTTTCTTTAAAATGAAGGATGATTTCAAATTTTGGAGAGAAATTATTTTATTTTATAGAAGCTAGTAAGTCTAAAATAGGGCTTGCCAGGTGGCTCAGTGCCGAAGAAGCCACCTGCCAAACAGGAGACAGGTTCAATCCCTAGGTCGAGAAGATTCCTTGGAGAAGGAAATGGGAACCCACTCCTATATTCTTGCCTGGGAAATCCCCTGGACAGAGGAGCCTGGCAGGCTACAGTTCAGGGGGTTTCAAAGAGTCAGATACAACTTAGCAACTAAACCACCACCACCAAGTCTAAAATCATTTTAGGATTATCTCATAGTAAATGTGTAATAGGATATGGCTGCATAGAGAGACCCAATGAATGAGTGACTTCTTGAAATGGAGGTCATCAAGTCAGTTGGTCCTCTAGATGAGACTCAGTGTGGAGTGTCTCTTCCTGGGCCATGGCAGACAGAAGGTGACATGCTAGAAGGAAACAGCCTCGCTAGTGGAGGGACCAAACTTAGAACATGGTGAGAAAATAATGTATCTCAACATACTAATCCACAGTTATTCTTAAAGTGTGCTTGTCTTGAAAATTGACCACTAAGTTAAATGCTGACCTCCGAGATATATCACATAACAAAACGTCCCCCATATTTGAAAAACAAAAAAAATGCATATGCTCAATCTCCCTAACTTTCTCTGCTTCTCTCTCTCTCTTCCTGCTACTCCTTCTCTTCCATTCATTCAAGTCTCAAAATGTAAGCAGATATGTATATCTAAACAATGAACTATTCTTCTGATTTATGATCACAGTTGTATACATTCTGAGGAACTTTTCTTCTTCCTCTTACAAAAAAGGTATTTTACTCCGACTCTCCTCTTAATTGTGGAAATCAGTGGTATTAATGTGCCCAGTGTCCATTTGTATTGATGAATGTATTAATATCGCTATTTAATTGTGAATCTTTAAACAGACAAAATCTTGCCTAAGAGCTTACCAGGTGGTGCTAGTGGTAAAGAACCTGCCTGCCAATGTAGGAGACAGAAGGGATGAGGGTTTGATCCCTGGGTCAGGAAGATCCCCTGAAGTAGGGGATGGCAACCCACTCTAGTATTCTTGCCTGGAGAATCTCACGGACAGAGGAGCCAGGTGGGCTACACACCATGGGATCACAAAGAGTTGGACATGACTGAAGCAATTTAGCACGCATGCACCTAACCTTACCCAAATGTCATTTCAATGCCAATTAAATCTGAAGACTCTAGATGAGAGTAAATAAAACCCTCTTACTTTACTTATGAGACTTTACTCTGCCCAGCCTCGGGTATTTTGCTGAAAATGAGATTGGTTGCTCCAGTTTAGTTTCAGAAAATAATTTATAATAAAAATAGCTCATGAGAGTCACATTAGTAATCAAAGACAGAGAGGATTTAGTGAGTGGGAATGCCTGGATTGATTGGGCTTCCCTTGTAGCTCAGCTAGTAAAGAATCTGCCTGCAATGAGGGAGGCCTGGGTTCGATCCCTGGGTTGGGAAGATCCCCTGGTAGAAGGTAAAGGCTACTCACTCCAGTATTCTGGCCTGGAGAATTCCATGGACTGTATAGCCCATGGGGTCACAAAGAGTCGGACACAACTGAGTGACTTTTACTTTCAATGCCTGGAAAACACTAAAATGACACAAAGCAGAGGGTGTGTAGAGAAAAAAGAGATGTTCTGCCAAGAGATACAACAGATGCTTCATTCTAGGGGAATTTAATGTATGAAGCCAGTAGACTTAATTTTAGATAAGTATCAAACATATTTTCAGATGTAAGTTAATTTTCCTGTATCAGTGAGACTTTCAGGTTTGGTGATAGAACTTAAAATTGTGTTTCTGAACTGCAAGTTTCTGAATTGACAGAAACAATTGTCAGGCAATTGACAATTGAAGGCACAATTGCTAAGATATCTAGAGTTGGAAAATTGAGGGCTTGTTAAAATATAGCCCAAATCCAGAACTTGTGAGATAATTGCCTACTTAAGCTAGCATTTGTAACAACTTCTGACTCTATGCCATCCTTACACCCTGTACGTTTCGGGTTTTGAGTAGGTAAGGGTAAGCTGTTTATAATCAGAAAAGAAAATAGTTTTGTAATATAAAGTTCCACATGGATTCATTTGCCTTGGGTCATATTGTGTCATTCCTGTTGTAACACATATGCTATGTATATTACAACCATATCATTAAAGCTGCCGATATCTCCACAGACGTGGATAGAAATGAAACATTTCTATTCTTTTGTTTTGTTCTTTCCATTGGGTATCCTCTTGTACTTTGTCAGATTGGAAGCTTTGAAAGCACGTGTTCCTAGTAGGCGATGTCTCCCTGCTCTCCTCCGCAGGTGTCTGGTATCAAGCCACAAGCCCAGGGGACTTCCAATAAATAGAAATTTACTGCAACAACTGCAACTACCAGATATAAAGATCAATAGAATAAAAAATTGAGTCCTACTCCAGGTTCCATGGTAATTTTGTTTTGACGAAACCCCAGGGCCAGTAAGGAGGGATCTATGTATGGGAAGGAAAGACTGGAGAAGAAGGAAATTTTTCCTGGTTTCTTATAATGACAAAACCCATAAACTTGTTGGACACAGAAAAGCTCTTCTAAGCATCTTTTGTAGACTAAGTTGGAAGGAAAGAGAAAGAGCTTGCATTTCTTTTCAAATACACAGGTTTGTCAAATGCCATCCTCCTGTAATATCTTTAAAAAATGGGTGCAGTGAATTATTTAATCCTGAACACAGTCCATTCATCATTGTCACTTCAGTACAAATGCAGTTTGGCTCAGTAAAGGTTTAAAAAAGAAAGTTAAACTGATAGTCACGCTGGACTCTGCAACCCCATGGGCCAGCCCATCAGGCTCCCTTGTCCACGGGATTCTCCAGGCAAGAATACTGGAGTGGGTTGCCATGCCCTTCTCCAGTGGATCTTTCCAACCTAGGGATCAAACCCAGGTCTCCTGCATTGCAAGTGGATTCTTTACTGTCTGAGCCACCAAGGAAGCCCAGTTCTGTTCAGAGAATGATTTAAATAAGAGGTTCCGACTTGTGATCCAAGCTTGTTGGCCTCTGCATCCTGTTTCTTTTTCCTTTTCTTAATTTTAAAAAATTTTATTTTTGAGCAGTTTAGTTCAATATGTGTTTAGAAAAAAGAGGTCCATTTTATGAAAAGGGGTGGTTTGCTATTTCTTTCACATTCTCTACCTAAATGTAATTTCAGTGACTTTTTGTTTTGCATTTTAACAAATATAAGTATTTGTACAGAGGAATCTAGCTAATTTACATCAGCATCAGAAAAAAAAAACTCTTTGGGATTTTTAAACTACTAATTCTTCAAGGAAAGCTTATTAGTGGTTTTACAGTAGAATTAAAAAAAAAAGAAGATGAGAGTAAGGTCATCAATGGAAGGTCTGTCCTGGGTTTCTGAAGGACTTTAGCGCCTTGCAGAGTTTTCAGGTCTATAAACTTCTAATATTCTCTAGACCCTCCTTCAATATGTGCAGTATCACAGCATTTGAGCTACTAATATGATGACTTGAAGATCTATCCTCAGGAATCTTAATACATAGAGGTTCCATGTGACATCAGAGTTACTCTAGTTAATACTTTTTAGAATGATAAATCTGTCAAACTCTCAAAAAAGAGGCTTCCGTGTTACATTAGAATTTCTAAAGTTTCCATTTCCTTCACTCTTCATTGTAAAAATATTGTTTTCCTTTGACTTTCTTTCATTGCTGCTGGGGAAATTGATCCTTCTTTATATTTCTTTTCCCAACTCCCTCGACTTCATGTATCTCTTGGCACAGGGCTACCTGTAAGCACTTTAGATAACAGAGTTAAACAAAATATTCAGCTATGTGGCTAATGATATAGTATAGTATTTATAACAGCAACATCATAATTTAATTAAACAAATTGTGATGTTGGTTTAGACCCTAAGTTGTGTCTGACTCTTCTGACCCCATGGACTGTAGCCACCAGGCTCCTCTGTCATTGGAATTTTCCAGGCCAACGTACTGGAGTGGGTTGCCATTTCCCTCTCCAGGGGATCTTCTTGACCCAGGGATGGAACCCAGGTCTCCTGCATTGCAGATAGATTCTTTACCAACTGAGCCACTAGGGAAACCCCAAAATAAAGACAAACTGCCTTCTCTGAGGCATGAACTCAGGAACTACACTGAAGCAAATTATATTATACCTCAAAATGCTATTTCACTGCTATTTAAATGATGATTGCAAGCAATTTATTAATGATAGAAGAAAAATTTATTATATAATAAGTTATTAGAGCAGCTACAAAACTATGAATAGTATAATCTCATCCTTGTGCTAAGTTGCTTCAGTCATGCCCGACTCTTTGCGACTTTATGGACTGTAGCCCACCAGGTTCTTCTGTCCATGGGATTCTCCTGGCAGAAATACTGGAGTGGGTTGCCAGCCCTCAATCTCAACTACATTCCAAAGTGTATATAGGGCTTCCCTGGCAGCTCAGTGGTAAAGAATCCACCTGCCAATGTGAGGGACACGAGTTTGAGCCTTGATCTGGGAAGACCCCACATGCCTTGGAGCAACTAAACCCTTGCACCACAACTGTTGAGCCTGTATTCCAGAGCCTGGAAGCAGCAACCACTGAGCCCATGTACTGCAGCTGCTGAAAAATGTGCTCTAGAGCCCATGCTCTGCACCAAGAGAAGCCCACCACGATGAGAAGCTCACACGTTGCAACTAGAGTAGCCCTTGCTTGCCACATCTAGAAAAAGCCCTCACATGAATGAAGACCCAGCACAGCCAAAAATAAATAAAAATAATAAATAAGTAAAATTTTAAAAAAGAAATGTAATAAAAAATGTGTACACATAGAAAAAATGCTGGAAGGTGGTACACCAAAATACACAAAGATTATCTTTGATTATTGGGCTTTTTTTTTTTTAACAAATATTTTGCCTTGAGCATGTATTTCTAGCATAAAGTACTGACAGCCAATTTACTCAGAACCTGGTGGAAACTTGGTAGTATGTTAGGTGTGTGTAGCTATTACTACATTTAATCCTTGGCACATACTATAAAGTAGTTATGAATTTCATTTTATGTGGAGGAAACCCACAACTCAGAAATGATGAGTAAGTCATATTAAATCACATAGCTGGTACAGTAATTATCATCCCCACTTTATAGGTAAAACCACCAAGTCTCAGGGATTAATTGTTAATAACTTGCTTAAGCTCACCTTGGAAATAAGTAGTAGTACGGATTTGAACCCAGGTCTTTCTGATTGCAAGTGTTCCAGTGTTTCCAACATATCACACTTCCTCTCTAAAAACAAGCAGTGACAGTGATTACAAAAAAAGTACATTAAAAAGTGTAATGAAGAAGGATATCCAATAGGACACAGAAATTATTTGTATCTGCATTACTATCTCAGCTGATTAGCTGCTCTTCCTAAGCCCTCTGATCTTTGACCTTGTTTGTAGATCTGTGTACTATGTATGAAACACATAGTATCTTTTTCAGAGCATGTGTCTTCTGAGAATTTCAAAGTTCACAGAATAAATATTTCCTTAGTAAATGTCTGTTGTTGTTTTAGCTAGTAATAATCCTGTTTGACGCAAGTTAAACTTCAGAGAGTTGGAAAGTTTGTATCCATTCACAATCTGCAAATAATGTGTGCTCTGAGATTATATTCATATAGCATTTTTTCTTAGATTCATGATTTTCTGTCTGTTGTTGGGCTTAGAAGATGCATATAAAAAGTGCAAACATTACTGGCGTAAATATGGTATATCATCAAAAACCTCTGTGGAAACCCAAAGATAGATAAGAAATAATGAGGTTTATAGATTCATTAGCATTTGAATGATGAAGCATGTATATGTGTTACTCCTTTGATCAATACTGCCCTGGAGGGAAAGTACTGTATTTAATTGTCTTTCACAGACCTTCCACTGTGGACATCTGGTTGCTATGCAGTCCTGTAGCAGGACATTTCGTTGCATCAGTGTTGTAGAATTCAAGTTCTTACTTTATTACAAGTGATGGTATATGTATGAGAAAAATTGTATGAAAACCCTGGTCAGAATGCTAGAAACACGATCAGGAGGGCTCCTCTATTCTCTACCCATTGCTTGGACTGGCCTAGCAGGCGTGCTATAGGTGAACATGTCATATCATTCTAGGTAGTTTTTAAATTTGAATGATTTTATTATATACGTTGCATTAATTATCTACATCTGTGCGCTATTTCATTAGATGAGTTCCACTGCGTTAGGAATACTTCCTTTTTGTAGATGCCTTTCATTTTGCAATCACCCAAACGATTTGCAAACTTTGCATATGCATACAGGGCCAAAGCAACATTTAATTGTGGGGGAAAAATCAAATTGCTTTAGAGTCAGAGAGATCTGACATCAAGTACTGACATCATTGTTTTCCAGCTCTGTGATTTTTCAGGGAATTATTCAATCCATGAATGTGTTAGTCTCTTAATCTGTGAAATGGGGACATCTTGAAAAGAATTAAAAGAGTAACGCAAATAGAAAAGCTTGACTCATCATGTAAATTATTTTCTTTCTCCTTTTTACCTCCTCTCTATCGTCTGTACTGACAATGTATTCAAAGACAACTACTGTTTGTCGTAATAATTTAAAACAAAATTTAGAAAACTTTTTTTTTCTTAACTAGGAAATGTATTATATGACATTTATTGGGGAGGGGTATGGGTTTGCCTGCTTGAAGCTTGTATTAAAATTATGTGCCTCCGCGCTGGCCAGTTGACAAGGAGGAGTGTGCTGCGGAGGCAACCACACGAGTGATGGCAGCTGGTTGCCAGTGTGGGATGTCAAATATACCCTGAATAAAATACAAAGTGCATAATCTGTAAGTGGATAATTGAGAATGTCTTATATTCGGTTTCTATGCTTATGACCTGGTGGCACACATGAGGGATGGGGTAATCCAGGAGTTAATGGAGGGCAAATTCTAAAATGCCCTGAAACTTATCTTACTACAGAGAAGCATGCGGTGTCTACCAGGTTTCTGCTTGTTAATTTCTATGGTTGCTGCTACTGGGGAAATTGTCCTCATTTGCATTGTCTTTCAGTGACCTACCTGGAGGCAAACACCTGCAGACACTTTATGTTCACAGAAGTATCACTTGGGACAGAGACCCACATCCATTCAGTGCAACCAACTATGTTAAAATAACATTATGGGCAAATATTTCAAAGCTTAACATTTCAAATGGTCGCTTCACATACTATTTTACCCCCTCTTATTGCTCTTGAGTAATATATATTGCTGCCAACATAACTTCTTGGCCTCTCCTTTGCCCTGTGTGTTTTTAACTTAGCCAATGGAATTCTTACAGAGTTGTAATTGTAGTTCAGTAACTGCATTCACTTTTTTTAAGAAAAAGGAAAAAAATCCCTGGTGAAAAAATGGCTTGCTTTTAGTTTAAAAAAAAAGAATTAAAAAAAAAAAAAAGCAGTAAAGCGGAAATGCATTTGAAAATGTGGTTAGGTATATGTTACTTATAAATTATGCATGTGTGCATGATTACATATTAAAGAGAATCTGTTAGTCATAAAAATTATCATTCACATATTGTACCATATATAAATTCATTTATTCTAAATACAAGTATATATGTATATACAATCAAAAAATCCACATAATAATAACTTTATAAATTTTACATTTTAAGAAAAGTGGTCTGGACAGGAAAATTCTGAATGTGTATCTCATTTTTAAAGAGATATAAGTTTTTTTTTTTTTTAAGCTATGTCCTTTGATTACTTACACCATTCTTCAAAATAATGGTTTGGAGTTGAAACGTTTCCTTTCTTGAATTAATGTGCAAAGTTTTTTTTTTTTAATTTAATTAATTTATTTTTATTTGTATGTATGTGTGTATGTGCTTTAATAGTTATAGCAAAATATATTCAGCTGGTTTGGGGTCACCAGGGATGTTTTTTAAAGTTCCTCCCTCTGTAATGTCGAGATACTGTTTGCATTGAAGCTATAAACTTTATTTTGGCTTAGTTATAGAGTTCACTCAAGGAGGAAACTCAAGTCATATTTAAAGAAAATAGGTTAACAACTTTCAAAGTGGTCATGACAAATTAATATGTTCAGCACAAATGCAATCAAAACGCAACTGATTGTTACTATTTTTTTTAATGGCTTAAACAACTAAAAAGTCTGCCTTAAAGACAGAATTTTTTCCCTTAAGCAGCCACACTTAAAGACTCTGGTGTTTAGGTTTTGTCTTTTCATTTAGAGCCTTCTTAGCCATGGAAATACAGAATAAAATTTGGGTTATTTTATATATGTGACATTCATCAATTAATCTTTTTATTGGTATTGGGAAACATCAGGTAAATTCTCTAATGACTACTGATAGTAGTTTGGGTTCATGTGTATATTAAAGATTTTTTTATTACCATCCTAGTTCACTCTGTCCAACATTCTGCTTTCCATAAGGATCAAGTTTTATTAAATATTTGGTCAAAAGAAATTCCTGTGAGTATTGTAATGCACACAGAATTATTTACTTTATAGAGTAAATCATTTACTTTAAAGAAATGAAAGGAATACAGTGGATGCTGAAATAAGTGAGCCTTTTTAGAAATAATTATTGATATTTAGTTACGTGATTTGTACATCTCAGAACTAAGTTCATTGTCACCTATCATGGCTTTTAATAATGATTACTATCTATGTTCTTCTAGGGCCATCAGGTGTCTCCTGGGCTCGTAACAGAGTCTGCCTTCTCTTCATGAGCAGAATTCAAGATTTGTTATTCTCCCAGGCCACAGCCACCAAGTGGGAAAGCTGAGGCATTTCTACTCCTCAGATCAGGTAAAATAAATCCTAGCTTCAGAAGGGTAGCTTGATTTTGTTTGAACCGGAATTCTCCATATTGGAGAGTTGTAATAATCATATGGTAAATATATTTGCTGCTATTTTCATTTCACCTGTATAGAATAATCCAGCCAGAGAGAGGTTGGAGTAAGAAATTGGAAATGTAGAGAGCTGCTAGGAAATGATTCACCCAACCCCTCATCAGAATTTGAGACCGGCTCAGCTGATTAGTGGATAGACATGATCCCTCCCTCTGATGGAATTCATGTTAATTCTGGAAATCTAAAACCAAAGACTTATTACCCCTAAGAGGATGTGTTCTAAGTCAGGGGGCAGAGGAGGCCAGTGAATGTGCCTCATGCATCCCTTCCATAGCCCATGGGTGGAATCAGAAGTTGCCAGGATAAATTTCTCCTCAAGCAATCTCCTTTCCTAGTTTTTCCACGAAGAAACTTGACACGGATCTGAAAATATTAATTTCTAATTACCAGCGTCTTCATTTGCAAGTCCTATTCGTTTCTCCTTCTTCTGCTCCTGGCCCACCTGCTCTTACTCCTGGTATTTTTCAGCGAGGGAAGAAAATCCAGGAGGGGAGACCGTGAACTTAGCTACAAAATAAGTCAAGGGAGAAATGAAGTACTAATTAAGAAAGCCGGGGTGTTATGCAAATGCTCCTGCACCGAAGGCAGCCTAATGAATGTGCCCGGAGTGGCTGGGCGTCTTCGCCGCCGACAGCTGGCTCCCAGGAAGGTCAGGCACAGGCGGGCGCGAGGGAGCATAATCCTTCAGATTGGCAGCTCTGCCCCCTGGTCACCGTTTGATTATCTCCCAAATTGCTGTATTTCACAGAGATAATGATTTTTTATGGTCACAGATTTGAAGACAACTGCTGTATCCTCAGGGTTGTCGTTCTGCAAGGAGCCGCGGCAGCTTCCTTCAGAGGAGAGAGAGGGGTGAGAGTTTCTTCTCCTTTTCTCTCCCTTGAAACTTCCTGGAATGTTTTCTTATCATCATGAAAGCAGCGTCTATGATTAAGGGATCCACCCCTGTTCTGATGAATCCCAACCCTTTTCGTGTTCCTCAGCCAGTGCTAGGGTCTGGAACTAGCAGACCCAAGTGTTCCAGTATTTTCTCCTAGTCAGGAGAAGGATACTGTTCCCTCCACAAACTTGTGTTTGTACTTAAAATGAGAAAAGAAAGTTCACCTGGTGCTTCTCCAGAATCCCGTGTGTAAGTGTGAGAGTGAGTGTGGATATATGTGTGTGTGCGAGGGTACATACAAGGTACATGTATGTACCATGACATGAGGCCCATCCACGGAGAGCTCAGGAAGAGCAGGTCACCTCTGCTGACCCCAGGTGAAGCTTGCTCGAGGTGGGGCATGAGGCTGTGACTCACCCTCTCTTTTGATTCTTTTTAAAAATTTTTTATTAAAATATAGTTATTTGCAATGTTGTGTTAGTTTCAGGTATACCAGCAAAGCGATTCAGTCATATACATACACACATACATATATTCTTTTCTTAGATTCTTTTCAATTATAGATTATTACAAGATATTGAGTATAGTTCCCTGTGCTATATAATAGGTCCTTGTTGGTCGACAAATATCATTTGGGTACTTTTAAAAATCCTTCAAAGTGGAAATTTTTGGTTGGGGTTCCCAAGTAGGATTTTTATTTAATTCTGATGTAAAAGCAATCAGGGGGAAAAAAAGTCTGACCATATGATTACTCTGCTTGAAGACTGGTTTATTTAACCTCACTTAAATGATTACTTGTGCACTCAGGATCACCAGAAGCATACTTATTTTTTCTTAAGAGAGTGACCACCGAAGTTCCAAAGTTCAGGTATGAACTTGATTGTCTGTTGATACAGGGACATGACCATCACAATCTGAAGCCAATTTCTGCAAGGACGTTCTTTTCATCTGGTAAAGGTACATCAAGGTTTTACCACTGGAAGAACTGCAACTTGGAGACCATTGTGTTTCAATTCAGCCTTAATTATTTCAACATTGCTGGCATTTTAATATTTATGAAGAAAAGGATTGCCCGGGATTCACATTTTAAATCACCTCTCTCATCATAATTGAAGGAAAAAGTAAATAGTGTAAATGAAGCCCACTTGGCTTGAGGCCTTGCTGATGTGAATCTAGAAAATATAAATTCAAAGGTGGCTTTGATCCCCAAATCCATAGATACCTTTTACAAAATGCTTTGGTACAGTCAGCCCTAGATATCTGTGGGTTTCAGAACCAGGGTTAGTTGAATCCAGGGATGGAACTTGCAGGTAGAGAGGGCTGCCTGTAAATCACTTTTTTCAACAGTTTCAGTGATTCTTACCAGATAATTGCTCTACAAGTAAAGGAAAAAGAAAACATTTAGCAAGATTAGGCAGGCAAGTTAAGATTGCTGTTCTAGATGGGCTGGCCAGGGCTCTTGAGCAGCTGGTATTCAGCTGAGACTTGGAAAGTCATGTGCATATCAAGGGGAAGAGTGTCCAAGCAGAAGAAACAAAGAAGTTTTATAGATGATGGGAGGAGCATGGTTTCTGTTCTAAGTGGAATGGACAGCTTTAAACCACCTGCAAAGGAACATTGAGGATTTCCACCATTTACAATGATGAAAACACTGAAGTGGACGTCCTTGAGCATATATCTTCGTGTCTTGTCCATCCTTTCTTTGAATAAATGTTATTGAGTGCCACTCTGCCATTGCTGTACTAGGCACCAGGGACCCAACTCTGAGGAGAGTAGACACAGTATTTTCCAACACAGAGCTCATAGTATATGGCCTTATGGTTTCCTATGTTTATCTTCAGTGTTTAATTATTTTTAAGGGACCATCTGAGCTACCAGGAAAGCCCCAGGCTTAGAAATGAAATTACTCGATCAAAATGAATGCACATTTCAAATCATACACACATAGGTTATATATTTAAAAGTAAATATCCATGCTGTTCCCAAGAAAAGTTGTACCGGTGCATCATCATATAGTGTCATATCTGATGTGACAGTACCATCATGTAGTCACTTCTACATATTTAAAATATACACATTCTATTATGAGCAACTTATCATGTTGCTCATTTGCTGTAGACATATCAAGTATATCTGCAGCATAAATTTCTGAGTGGACTTGCTGGGTCACATGGCATGTTCATTTATAATTTCTTTTGGATATTGCCAAGCTTTGTCCATAGAAGTTGTACTAAGCAGGGTATGAAAGTGTTGTTCCACATAAAGTACCTGCCTCCTTCACAGGTGAAAAATGGTATCTGTCTAGTTTCAATTTGCATTTCCCTGATGAGGAATTAGTTTGGACTTAGTTTAACATGTTTTAGAGCCATTTATTTGTGTTTCTCTTTTGATGAATTCTCTGTTAATGCATTTTGCCCATTTTTTAGTTGGGTTGTTGGTATATTTACTATTTATTCACATAAGCTCCTCATGTTTTAAAGAAGTATGTGTTAAATATGTTTCCTAGTTAGTAATTTTTTTCCTTTTGCTTTTACTTGTGGATGTTTGCCTTGCACATATTTTTTATTTTTATAGAATTGAATTATTTTCTTTTCTTTTAGGATTTTGATGTTTTGACTTCTAAAGTTTAAATGAGTTGCAAAGTCTTTAAATTCCTAAGAGTCTGGTTCAAGTTTATAACTATAACTGCCTTTCTCTCTATTTGAATTTAAGTTGTTTGAGGGAAGAATTTGTGTGAATTAACTCATATAAGTGGCTTTATATGAACTAATACATTTAATCCCCAAGATAGCCCAAAGAAGTTGGCGCAATTATTATTGTCATTTTACAGAGGAAAAGCATGAGGCTCTGAGAGGTTGAATCACTTGCTTGATATTACACAGCTTACCAAGTTAAGGCATCAGGATTTCAGATCATGTGCTAGGATGCATGGGAGGCATAGAAAATAAAAGTTAATGAATTTCTGTATAGAACAGACTCAATTATTGCAATCTGTGATCATAGTACACAAAGTCTCATCAGAATCACCCTCCCCAAGACACCAACTCCACCCCAACATAGATAACCCATCCAAGACAGCTTTGCAAAAAGTGTATTTTTCCGAAATCATGTGTAGAAAAGACTAAAGCTGAGCTTTTTGAAGAATGTTTCTCTTTCTCATATAGAGACATTTTAAAAATGGGCATTCCTTCCTTGTCCCTTCTTTTACCAAGAGAAGTTTGTGTGTACCAAGCTTTCTAGACTTATCTGTGGGGTTGAGTTTAAGCTATCAGCCAAGCAGAAACCTAATGACGACCTGGAACTGGACAATGGTGGATTTAGGCAGGGGCAGCACCAAGAGGAATGAGCCTCTGTAAGTCTTTAAAATTTAATGCACTACCCATTTGGAATTGTACACTCGGGTACCACATTTGATTGGCAGCATCTGTGAGGCAGAGGCACCAAGAGGAATGTTCAAAGAGGCAACATGTTAGCACTGTCCTCTTAAGTGGGGTTTCTGGTTAACAAAGTGATTGGTTGAGCAATGTCATTCTATCCAAATATTCATACTAAACAGAACTGAAAAGGCTGTCTTTGCACATTTCCAGACAATAAATATATATTAGAAGTTCATCTTTGTGGCAACCCTTGTGTTCTTATTCAAAGGAATATCATTAATCATCTCATTCAATATTGGCTATGTTTATAATTTTTTTCACCCCAGAAGCATTTTTCATTATTTTTAAATGAGTAATTCTAACTATAAGCATTAAAATAAAATCATTTTGCCTCCTTTCAACTCTAAACTTGCTTTTTCTGTGTGTAAGTATCCATTTTCCTATGTACATGTGTGCAAGCTAAGTGTCGCACTCTTCTTCACGTCAATTCTTTGTGACGCTATGGACTGTAGCCTGCCAGTCTCATCTGTCCATGGGATTCTCCAGGCAAGAATACTGGAGTGGGTTGCCATGCCCTCCTCCAGGGCATCTTCCCAACCCAAGAACTGAACCCAAGTCACCTGCATTGAGGCAAATTCTTTACCCACTGAGCCACCTGGGAAGCCCCTCCTATGCACATCATCACTGATAAAAATATAGGAAATTGATCCAGTTTATTAAATATATATTTAGTGTGAACCTGCTACTTGCCAAGAAATCTGAATCCCTGAACTCCAGCACTCAGGAGGATATCATATAGAACTTTTACAGCTTATTATAATTATGCAATATTAGGAAGAGCTAGAAGAGGAACCAAAAAAGTGTAAGATAGAAATCAGAATTGTTTTATATAATCATGCTGCAATCAAAATGTAGAGCTGGAGTGAAGATCAGTCTTTCATATGGAAATGTAGTTTTATTATTCAAAGTGCTTTTGATGGGTCCACTGACATTCTATTAAGAAAATAGCTTTATTGAGAAATAATTCCCATACATACAGTTCATCCGTGTAATATATAAAATTCAGCAGTTTTTATTGTATTCATAGATATGTGCAACTATCACCACAGTGAATTTTAGAACATTTTCAACACTTGAAAGAAATCTCATACACGTTTAGCTCTCACGCCTTATACTACCAACCCCCTGCTCCGAGCTATAGGCACCTACTAACCTCCTTTCTGTCGGCATAGCTTTCCCCATTCTGGACATTTCATATGAATGGAATCTGCATGATCTCTTGTAGCTAGCTTCTTTCACTTAGCATCAAAGTTCATTCATACCAGAGTATGTAACAGTGCTTCCTTTCTTTTTATGGTCAAATAATATTCTGTTGCACGGATATACCATATTTTGTTTATCTTTTCATTCCTCAATGGCACCTGGGTTGTTACCACCTTTGGACTATTGTAAATAATGCAGCTGTAAACAAGTGTTTAAGTTTCTGTGTGGACATAGGTCTTAATTTCCCCTTAGATGTAAACCCAGGAATAGAATTCTGAATCATATGCTGGCTCTATGTTTAATTCTTTGAGGAACTGTCATACTTTTCCAGATTGGCTTCACCATTTTATATGGCCTCCAGCAGTGTATGAGGATTCCAAATTTTTTATATCCTCACCAACAGTTGTTATTATTTGTTAGGAAATATGGTATGAAAATTAAAATTGAGAGAAAGAAAAACCATTTTAGGATTGCAACGAGGAATAAACACAGTTTTACATAAGATGGCCAGAGGCAAAGGGCAAGCAAGGGAGCCAGTGGGGTATCTAGGGAAAGAGCCCTTGGCAGAGGGAACTATATGTGCAGAGGCCTAGAGGTGGGAACAGACTTGGACTCCCAGAAAGCAATCAGGAAACCAGAGTGGATATAGCATAGTCAGACTGAGCTAGGGAAGTGGTTAACAGGTGAGGGGTGAGCCAGCCCCTTAGGGCCTTGAAGGTAATTTTGAATAGAATTCAGTGTTCCAGGAGATTAAGGATTTTGTCTAAAGGGACATAATATGTATAATGTTGATCTCCCAAGTGTCCATGATAAAAATAAAGCAAGAGAAAGCATAAGAGAGTTAATAACCTTGTCAGATCTCCAAACATAATGGTGTTTTATAAACTATCTGGATAGTTTAATTAACTGCACAATGGCCTCAGTGATCAGCTGTGCCTAAATAGATACTAGTTATCTCATTTATTAACAGAATATTTTAGCATGCTAGGTTCCTCCCTCCTTCTTTGGGCCTAGAAGAACTCTGGTTAGTTTACCTCTTAGGCCCTCTGTAAGACCCACTGTTGGTATGTTTGATGAGACATACTTCAGATATCTTTGAACCATGGTACTATAATTTAATGCCAGCAATTTACATCACTGTTTGGTGTGTGTGTGGGGCCTCAATGAGAGAGGCACGTTTTGAATATCGCAGATAGACAGATAAAACCACTAATTGAAGCATGTGCATTTTTGATTGGTTAGTATCTCTATTTAGCCTGAAGTTCCTTTGATCTGGTGATAAGAGGTTTTGTTTGAACAATTCCATGGCACTTGCACAAATTTAAATGTCCCCAGGACTGCTGCTGCTGCTAAGTCGCTTCAGTCGTGTCCGACTCTGTGCGGCCCCATAGACGGCAGCCCACCAGGCTCCCCCGTCCCTGGGATTCTCCAGGCAAGAGTACTGGAGTGGGTTGCCATTTCCTTCTCCAATGCATGAAAGTGAAAAGTGAAAGTGAAGTTCCTCAGTCGTGTCCAACCCTCAGCGACCCCATGGACTGCAGTCTTCCAGGTGCCTCCATCCATGGGATTTTCCAGGCAAGAGTACTGGAGTGGGGTGCCATTGCCTTCCCCAGGACTAGGACAATTCAAACAATTGGGTATAAACAACAGAGAATGGCAGAGCCTGTGGCTAAACTGGAGAATATATGTCTTGCCTACAGGCAATCAAACTCAAATTTTTAAAAAATTCAGTTCTGTCTGAACAAAAATTGTCAGCTCTTGAATACTCTGCAAGGCTGGCAGTCTGCTAAAATCATTATGCAAATTATCTCATTAAGTCCTCCTAATAAATTATATGAGACAGGTGCCCCTATAACCCCCATTTTCCTGCAGTGAAAACCAAGATTCAGCAAAGGTAGCAGACTCTATGAAGAAGTAGAGTCAGAATGCAGAAACAAGCACTCTGGTTTCATAATCTGTGATCTTAATCACTTAATAAGCTAACTATAACTGGCAGATAATCAACCAGCTATTTGCCCCACCAAGAATTATGAATAAGGCAAGATTTGGAAACATCTAAAGAAACATGGGGTTGCAAAAGGTTGGACATGACTGAGCGACTGATCTGATCTGATCTGAAAGAAACATTTGCCTGCCAATGCAGGAGGTGTAAGAGACATAGGTTCTATTCCTGGGTCAGGAAGATCTCGGGGGAGGGCATGGCAACTCACTCCAGTATTCTTGCCTGGAGAATCCCATGGACAAAAGAGCCTATAGTCCATAGGGTCACAAAGAATCAGACATGAATGAAGCGACTTAGAATGCATCCATTCAAAATATTACCACAATGTGTACTCACTGTAAAAATTATTCATGAGATAGGTTGTATTCTTTCTAATATGGAATCTTGAGAATTGGTATCTGTTTGGACTTACCTGGTGGCTCAGACGGTAAAGCATCTGTCTACAATGTGAGAGACCTGGGTTTGATCCCTGGGTTAGGAAGATTCCCTGGAGAAGGAAATGGCAACCCACTCCAGTACTCTTGCCTTGAAAATCCCATGGACGAAGGAGCTTGGTGCAGGCTACTGTCCATGGGGTCGCAAAGAGCTGGGCATGACTGAGCGACTTCACTTTCACTTTCACATCTCAAATTAGAGTAGCCACATTTTCAGGGCTCTGTAGTTACAGGGGGATTATGGCTATCATAGAGGAAAGAAAAGATTTCAGAAGACTGGCTGCATTTTCACATTTAATTTTTCCTTCTAGATGATTTAATTAATCATCTAGGGCTGTAATTTAATTAAACTCCATTTTCTTAGAGGTAAAGCAGAAACTCCACCAATATAATAATTACAGGGGAGGAGTTGCCAGCAGGTGCTTTCCTTCTGATCTCATTAAGAAGTTTGTATGAACTCTCAGCACAAAGAGTTTGAGATCCTGTGAATTTATGGCCTAAGTTATATGGGGCTTACACATATGTACTGATGTTACCTAAAATATCCCTTCCTATAACGTTCTCTTTATGAACCAGTTCAGTGGGTGGAATATTTATGTGCTTTTGCTATGAACATGAGCATTATAAAGAAACTATGCTTTGTGCTGCTAACTTAAATGGATTTGGAAAGCAAAGTGGAAAAACTGTAACTTTATGATAAACGTTACCACCTCCCTTTAATGCATTATTATATTTTATAGTTAAAATAGAATGGAACATTGAGGCACTTGTGCAGAATATATAAAAACACAGAGGCATTGAGGGAGACTAGAAATTACATTTGAGCTTATTAATTTAGGAAAAAAACAAACAGTATATTCTCAGACAGCTGCAACATCCACTCAAGTAAAAAATATGCTAATGTGTCAACAACCTCCAACCCATAATCCTGCCAGGATAAAATTAAGCAAAACAATCTCCCCAAATTATTAGAGTCTAAGTCTTTAGGGGAATGCCTATATTATACCTTAATTTACTAAACTATAGGCATAGCTGTGTAGCCACACGTCTGTCTACCCCAGTGCTGTATAATTGTATACAGATGTACCCTGTGTTACGCAATGGACTCCTTAAAAAAAGTGAAGTGCAAATTCAATATTAAAAATCCTTTAAATGCACTAGGGGAGCTTGCTATTTAAAATTTTTTATAATGAGATTAATCACCCCCTAATTCTTCTTTTTGGTAAGGTAAACTTTTAATATAGGATTTTTGTAGTTTTTAAAAATCAGGGTTCAGAAGGTGTGGAGAAGAAAGAACAAGAAAACTAATAATACAGGTACACAGTCTGGGGCATGCAATGTCCCTGCACTGGATTCTTTCCGTTTAACCTACACAAAGATGTCACTCACACAGTCCTCTTTTTTTCCCTGTCTTATCGTCATACAAACATACTCTTGGTTTTCCCATTAAAAGAAAAAATTCTTCTTATGGCTCCATTTTGGCTTTCATCTACCACCATTTTTCCCCCTTGACGGGAACATGTTTGGAAAGGGTTATCTACTTGTGTCTCAAATTCCTCTCCTCAGAGCTAGTGAGTTCTATACTTGGTGAGTTTGTTGAAAAGTTTCTGAGATTATTGTCCATAGTTTTCTACAACAAATAGGAACCGAATGATCAAAAGTCTTTTCTGTATAAAGGAAACAGGCGCACACATGGGTTCAGACGTTCCTTTCCCCTACCAAAAATGTTTTGTTTCTAACTGTATTAGTTTGGTAGGACTGCCATAACAAAGGACCACAAACTGAATTAATTAGAAACAGAAATTTACTGTCCCACAGTTCTGGAGGCTAAAAGTCCAAAATCAAAGTGTTGGCAAAGCCATGTTCCTTCTAAAGGTGTTAAGGAAAGATCTGTTCCACGCTTTTCTTCTAATTTCCGATAGCCTCAAATGTTTCTGGTTTTGTAGATGGCAGTCTTCTCCCTTGTTTCTTCATGTGTCCATATTCAAATTTTCCTTTTTTATAAGGACACCAATCATGTGGATTGGTAGGGCTCACCTGAATGATTTCATCTTACCTTGATTACCTCTCTAAAGAACCCATGACCAAATAAGGTCACATTGTGAGGACCTAAGGGTTAGGGCTTCAACATATATTTTTTTGGGAAAAAAAAAAAAAAAGTGTTAGTCACTCAGTTGTGTCCAACTGTTTGTGACCTCATGGACTAAAGCCCTCCAGGCTCCTCTGTCCATGGAATTCTCCAGGGAAGGATATTGGAGTGGATAACCATTCCCTTCTCCAGGGGATCTTCCTAACCCAAGGATTAAGCCTGGGTCTCCTGCATTGCAGGCAGATTCATTGCATCTGAGCCACCAGGGAAGCCCCATGCATTTTTTTTATGTGTGTGTTTGAGGGGGCACCATTCAACTCATAGCAGCCAGGATCCAGAATCTGGTTTTCCTTTGATCCATCTGTAGGGATATAAATCTCAAACATATTGGAGAAGCTTGACCTGTGCTTTAGAACAGGGTCTGCAGATTCATGTGAACTCTTAACTAGATAAAATGATTATTCATAACTGTTATTGAGATTGACCTATCCCTTATAAAGACATGTAGGAGTTTTATGGAATACATCTATCCATTCATCCTTCCATTCATCTGTCTCCATCTTTCTATCTATCTGTCCAAGCATCCATTTATTATTTTTGCAAAAATGATTGGACACCAGCTATAGATTTAGTATTCTTCAGACCACTGGGTGGCGGGGTGAAGGCATACACTGGCAAGATTCAGTAGTCTTTGTTTTCAGTAAAGCATGATGTAAATTGTAAGACAAGACTAAACATTGGGAAACTGAAGTAAGCTAAACCTAAAGAGATGCCTTATGTCATTTTGTAGTTTAAGTCATGACTGACCAGATCTTCTGATGTAAACATCACTAATCAGGATGGTAGCAACATTCTTCACAAATGTATAATCTGGATCGGCTCCATATCAGTTTGCTTAAGTTTTTGAATTTTGCTTGTGATGATCTTGTTTTGAAATTGATGTCCAACTTTGAAGTCCTTACAGTTGATCAGACCTCACTATAGTTCCTCTCTCTCTTTTTGGGTGAAGGTGAAACAATCACAGTCCTACCTATAGGCTCATCCAAGCCTAAGTTTGGGACCAATTCTCAATTGAATGGCATCAAGTCACTCAGGGTCTAAATGTCTCTGGCTGCCCATGACATAGTCTGGTTTGTTTTTTTTTATTCCTCACTTGCAGCTCTTGAAGGAAGTAGAAAAAACTTAGAAAATACAGGATTAGTCTTCTCCTTGTAGTTTCTTGGGGCCCTCTGTGGTCTGAGGGCATAAGGAAGATCCGCTGTTTGGCCCATCATTCTCCACACTCCAGGAGAGCCACCCACACCATCCTTGTATTGCATTTATTTTCCACTTAAATTATCAGAATTGGTTTCTGTTTTTCTAATAAAAATTTCTGACTATACATTCCCTCCCTTCAAATCTCAGGCTTGAGGAAGTTTTAAGTTACTCACACTTCCCTAAAGGGCTAATACGATATTGTTTATTACCTCCCCCACAATCCAAGGACTACCCAAATAATTTCCCAGTGCCTGCCCACCAGGATCTCTGTTATTCTTTATTCCCATCCTTGTCTACTACTTGTCCTCCCTGATGAGATATGCTTAGCGTATCCTTAGAATAATACCCTGGCCTCTCTCCCTTCCAGTTCTCTCATGTAGGCCCAACATCTCTGTTTCCCTGGTCTTGACAAAATAATGTCATAATTATTTTGTGTCCATCAATGTTACATTCCATATCTCTTCTTTCACACTTGTGACTCTGCTTCCAGACTGCATTTGCTAATTGTATTATCCTTGCCTGGTATCCTCATCTTCACAACCTTAACCCAAAACAAAGCCTCAGAATCACATGGACAATATCTAACTTGCACCTGCTTAATCTGAATCTTTGGCAGTGAGACCCAGAGGTCTGTGTTCGTCATTCAGTCGTGTCCAACCCTTTGCGACCCCATGGACTGTAACCCACCCGTCTCCTCTGTCCATGGGATTCTCCAGGCAAATTGGTTGCCATGCCCTCCTCCAGGGCATCTTCCTGACCCAGGGATTGAACCTGCATCTCTTATATCTCCTGCATTAGCAGGCGGATTCTTTACCACCGTGTCACCTGGGAAGCCCAGACCTTTCATAGACACCTCAAATATACATGTCTGAAAAGGAACTATTATCTCTTCCCCAAACTCTCCTTTCTTCCTCTATGAGTTGCCCTTTCTTTAAAATATAAACTTTTAATTTAAGAATAGTTTTAGATTTACAGGCATTGATAACATCTCTCTAATTTTGCCTCTTCCCAAACATCATGTAAAAAAAAATCATTCTGAATGTAGTTTTTATCAGACTGGCCTCTTTCACTTCATGGTATGCAATTAGTGAAATAAATCCATGTTTTTGCATGACATACTAGCTCACTCTTTTTCTCACTGAATATCGTGTTGTGTGGATGTACCACAGTTTGCTTACCCTTCCCCTATTGGAGGACTCTCAGTTGTTTTGGTGATTTTGGTAAACTCCTGTAAAGATTCATATGTAGGTTTTGTGGAGACCCACAGTCTGACTCCAGCTGGAATAAATATCCTTACGTACAATCACTAGATAAGACTATTAGCTGCCAAACTCCAGAGACTGTACCATTTTTGCATCACTACCATCAATGAATGAGAATTCCTGTTGCTCCTTATTCTCATCAGCAATTGA
Organism: Bubalus kerabau; assembly: GCF_029407905.1. Lineage (NCBI taxonomy): Eukaryota > Metazoa > Chordata > Mammalia > Artiodactyla > Bovidae > Bubalus > Bubalus kerabau. The sequence continues at coordinate 28,598,442 of NC_073626.1, read as the reverse complement.
TACTGCCATTTCAAAGAAATGTATCCATTCTGATATATGTAGTGGTATCTCTGTTGTAGTCTTTCTTTCCCTAAAGACAAATGATGTTGAGTATTGGTTTCTCTTAACCCAATATTTATCACCTTCTGTCCCCCACTATCTCACACACAGACACTCTAAAAGCAGAGACTTGAAGCATATTATTCAGCTCTGCAGTTTCTAAACAGTGTCTGGCACAGAGCAGGCATTCATTAAGCGTGCTAGCTGACTAGATGATTATCTTGAGATTGAAAGTGAGGACTGGTGGTCTTGTTCTTCAGAATGGAAGGACTGCTGTATTTTGCTCATTTAAGACTGCATTAAAGCCGTGGAAGTAGGATCCTGATAATAGGCTTGAAGAGCTCAACTGTCAAAAGCCAGAAAATAAACCTCATTTGTTCATTTATTCTCTGCTGTTTGCCAAACAGAGGCTCATTGCTCCCCTGTTCTATCTTCCATGCTTGACAGGGGTTAAAAATTAGAGCTGCAAACTGTCTGCTTGCTTATTTGGTCTAGCATGGCACTATCTATCTATTTAAGACATGAGAATAAAATGCATGTCTTTCTTCATTAATGGGTTCCACATAGGGTCTCAGTGGAATAATGTTTTTTGCTGTGATAATCTCTGTTAAGATTGCATTCTGTTCTAGAGTGGGAATCCATAAGAGCTTGAGAAAGAGTTTTCAGGAAGAAACAAAAGGCCAGAAAATAAAAATGTTATCCAGAAAGCACACGCTTAAGAACCAATACCGTATGCATCCATATGCATGCTCAAAATCCAGTGATTTTATTTGCTAAAGTGTGTTGACGCATCTGGATTCCAATATGCCTACCAATACAGGAGATGGGGTTCGATCCCTGGGTCAGGAGGATCCCTTGGAGAAGGAAATGGCAACCCATTCCTAGTATACTTGCCTGAAAAATTCCATGGACAAGGGAGCCTGACAGGCTACAGTCCATGGGGTCTCAAAGAGTCAGACATGACTGAGCATGCAGACACGTTGACTCATGCCTTCTTTATAATTTGTTTGACTACAGCATTACAGAGGAGGACACACACACACACACCCTAAAAGCTCTTCTATTTTAAAGTCCCCCAAATGCCACAAGATCTGAGTTTATGAATACTGCATAAACTTGGGGCATAGGGGATGTAGAGAGCATTTGAATGCTTTTTAACTGCCAAGCATGTACAGGTATGAGGTACAAAGACCCTGCTGAACACTCTCCAGAAGGGCTCAGCATCTCAAATCTACGGGACCCACTGTGAGCCAAGTTTAGTGCCTTAACAGAGTGAAGCTTTGGTTCCTGTTCATGTCGAGAATCATCTTAATACAGTTTTATTTACATCTCAAGATTTTATCTTTTGAAGAAAATAACCATGAGACAACTGTCTTTTACTGAATGTGATGCTTCCACAAGAAGCTATTGATGGACCTGGAGATGGTTATGAGTTTATCAGGTGACTGAAGTTTAGGAGAGAGAAACAGAAGGGTAAAAGTATGAGGAACTGAAGAGAAACTCAATTTATAGGGATAGCTTTGCACGAGCAGATATTATTATATATATCCTCTCACTACCTTAAATGGAGAAGGAAATGGCAACGCACTCCAGAATTCTTGCCTGGAGAATCCCAGGGACAAAGGAGCCTGATGGGCTGCCGTCTATGGGGTCACACAGAGTCAGACACGACTGACACGACTTAGCAGCAGCAGCACTACCTTAAAGATGGTTTCTTGTGAATAACTTTAATATTCCTTTTATTCTTTGGTAATTATGATAATGCAAACTTCAATAATTTCTTCTTTTTATTTAAACTCATGATAGATCCAAAAGCCTCTCCATGTACTACTACTACTACTACTAAGTCACTTCAGTCGTGTCCGACTCTGTGCGACCCCATAGACGGCAGCCCACCAGGCTCCCCCGTCCCTGGGATTCTCCAGGCAAGAACACTGGAGTGGGTTGCCATTTCCTTCTCCAATGCATGAAAGTGAAAAGTGAAAGTGAAGTCGCTCAGTTGTGTCCAACCCTCAACGACCCCATGGACTGCAGCCTTCCAGGCTCCTCCGTCCATGGAATTTTCCAGGCAAGAGTACTGGAGTGGGGTGCCATTGCCTTCTCCTCCATGTACCAGTGGCCCTAACTTTTGTCAATTGTCTTGAGTTGGCAGAAATGAATTGAAGTCTCATGGGAAAAGCCTATTATGAATGTAACGGGTTCTGGTACCTTCTGTTTCTGAGAACCCACTTTTGCAGTCTTCATTTTCACCCCATGAATTTTTGTGCTGTTCTTCTATCATCTTGTATTACAAGTTCTCCCCTCTCATATCTTCACATACTTAACACTTTCCCTCTTTCTTTTGTTTGTCTGTTTTTTTACCTCCCTCCCTGCCTTTGAAAGCTCTCATTTACCTTGCTGGACAAAATCTCTTTATCCTCTAGGCAAGTTTAGTATTTAGTGGTAGTGAGAACAGACATTGATCCTTGCCAAGGCATGTTCATCTTTAAGGTACTTAATAGATTCTGTGTTATTTTATACTTAATTGTATTTTTTGCCTCTCCCGGCTTCCATTAGATTATGCATGTGTGAATGATTCATCTTTGCATCTGCCAGAATTCCTAGACTATATTTCATGCTCCCTTCATGTCTGTTGGATGAATGTAGGAATAAATGAATGTGCAAACAATGAATGTATGAATTTTACTTGGTTCCAAGGGACCCACCTTGACATATCCCTGGAGACATTGCCATGGATGCCAGGCTGGCTTTCCAGCCCTCCCATAAAGAAGCCAAGGGGCATTACGGCTCTTTGTAGTTTGGTTGGTTTTAGAACTACTTTAAAAAGTAATCCATTTCCACCATTTGTGAAATCCAGGAAAATCCTGCATCACTGACACAATTCAAATGAAAGTAAATCAAAGTGAATTTAAAGTATTATTGCAGATGTAAACACACAAAAAATTATTTATCATTTTTTCCCACAAATTGAGCTGAAACTAACCGTACATTAACCTAGACAGCATCTTAGATTTTCTGAGCCCTGACATTGATTAAGCTTTCTTTGATCAGTTGCATGTAAGAAGGGTACTAGAAAACCCACACTGGCACAAGATGAAAGTCTATACGGACGTTGTTACCATAGAACAGCATAACTGTCAAACACTAAAGCTGGAGACTAGGAGTTCTACCAACTCATCTTTAGGTAACTGCCCTATATATTACATGCAAACATAAACTTCTGTCCTCCTCTCATTAGTTATATTTTATCCTAATTATGTCATGCTGCATATAAACTTGTAAAATTGCTGTAGTATTCATTAATAGCACATTTCATGCCACTTTTAATCACAGACTCTTAATCATCTCAATAAGGGAGATGTTAACGTTTACTCATATTCTGAATTTCCTACCCTCTCATAGAAGTCTACCATCTCTTTATATCCAATATTTCCTGCACCTCAAAAGTTTCTAGGCACCTAAAACCTATTCACGAGATAGAAGGTAGATGTTTGGGGGAAACTGTGGAATGTATGGATTACTATGGATTTTCCTTAACCCATAATAGACCACGTTACTTTCTCATTTCAATTTTAAGATGTAACTATGTATCCTATTCGGCTATTAAACTGCCAAAATTAGAATTTGTCCTTAGAAGATATCTCAAACATAGAGTACTTCAGTGTTTTGCAAAATATTAGGCTTTCTTTTTTGTGTAAATTCCACAGGCAGCACAGAACTCTGTGCCTGCTCCTACCTCTGTGAATTCCCTGAATAAACATCTAGAGTTTGATAGTCTACCATCCGCATGTAGCTCATCACCTTAAAGGCATGATTAAACTAGGGAATCACAAAAGCCATTGGTACAAAACACAGGCATATAGGCACAACAAAGGGAAATTTTCTGTCAAAGCAGTGCCAAATTAATTTGCCCCTCCATACTTAATCATGCATGATAGGTTTTATTGCTCCTTCTATAATCTTACTTTTATTAAGACTGCTATCAAACTCAGAACCCAAGGATTTTATTAGCACAGGTGCCTAACAAATAAAAAACAAAACATGTTTATCCATAGGAATTTAGAGTCGTAACTAATGAATTCATTTTTATTTTTGCCATCAAAGTTAGTCTACATATGTAGGAAATTCTTATGGTGAATATCTTAATTTCTTTACTATGGAGTTATAATTAATATTGGTAGAGATGTTCATACGCCTTCTCTTTAAAGAAAGGTACCCCCAAACCCCATTTGGCATAATTTCTTGAGAACTACCTGTGTGAAAACACAAAGACACATGGTACATACACTTGAAATAACAATAATTAGAAAGTTAAAATGAATATGATCAAAGCCAAACAGAGCAGATTCTCAAAACAGAGAATACCGACTAATTTCCTCTGGATGTGTGTGTGTGTGTGTGTGTGTGTGTGTGTCAGTTGTTTAATCTTGTCAGACTCTTTGCAACCGCATGGACCATAGCTTGCCAGGCTCCTCCGTCCATGGGATTTTCCAGTTAGGAATACTGGAATAGGTTGCCATTTCCTTCTCCAGGGAAATCTTTTTTCAGATTGTAAGTTCTGGGAAGGGAGTAATTTTTATCTTACTTATTGATGTATCCTCGGCATCTGAAACACTGTCTGGCATAGAAAGTATTCAATCAATATTTATTGAATGAAAAATATAAAAATGGTCACTCTGTAGCTAAGTGTGGAGTGAGCAGTACTAGCCTATGTATACTCCCTGTGCACTTGGAGATTGTCAGAGCAGACCTCTAGAAAGAAGTTGTACTTGAAGTTGGATGGGAAGGATGAGTAGGCAACCTTTCATGTCTCAGTTTACCTCCAAAAACATATCAATACTCGAAGTTATCAGTATTACTGAGATGATAAATCCTTAGTCAAGTCATAGACTCATTTAATGAGTTTTATATTTTAGCATATATTTTGACCAATTCAGGCCAAAGCACTAGAGTAAACAAAGCTAAATAAAATGAATACTCAGAAACACATCATTCCTTAAATACATAAATTATTTGCTAGCTGGAGCCACTGATGGTTAAGTTCATACATGAGGACCCTAGTAGCACATAGACCTTACCTGAAATGTTTCAGGGGATAGGTACTGACAAAATAAAGCCCATAGCAGTGGTCAGTGCATTTTCTTTGAATAACAAGTTTAGAGGGAACTTGGATTACTTTTTAAAGCAGGTCTAATACCAGCCAAACTGGAAAGGGTCCATGATGCCCCTTGGCTTCTCTATGGGAGGGCTGGAGAGCTGGCCTGGCATCCGTGGACAATGTCTCCAGGGATATGTCAGGGTGGGTCCCTTGGAACTCATGCTACAGTGGAGTATGCTTGTATTCAAAGCTTTACATTTGCTCTCATTATAGAAAGCAAAGTTTCAGTTCTGCTAAAGTCATGGCAGAGATGTGTGTCTTTATTATGATTAAATACCCTTACTGAGAACACATACTTTTGGAGCAATATGCATTGAATTTGGGAGATAGTGACATAATGGAAAGTACATAGATGCCAGGGTCAGACTGTCCTGTCTTTCTGACTCCACTTAAATGTAACAGCGGTCAGTGTGATCTTAGGTAAGTAACTTAACTTTTGGTAGCCCCACATTTGTTTCATTAAAAAAAAAGAGACTATTGTAAGGATAAGATATCTAGTGTCATATTTGGCCCATGGTAGGGATTCATCAAATGTAGTAGTGAAACTAATAATAACTATTATTTGTTAAGCATTTACTATTAACCAGAAACCAAAAAGTATTTTATATTTATTATCCCAAGTGTTTCTCACAGAAAAAGTTATGACATGAGTATAATTATTATCTTTACTTAACGGACTTATCGAGTCTAGAAACTGTGATTCATAAAAGTTAAATAACTTTTCCAAGCTCACAAAGCCTGGGATTGAATCCAAGAAAAATAACTGAACTTGAATCTAAGATTTCAATCACTCTGTCAAACTTCCTCTCCAAATAATAGGAAATTTGTGTTCAATGATAATAATTAATGTGTGTATTCTTATTGTCAAGCAAGTTGGTTTGATGACATAGCAAAATGAAAGAATAACTAAGCAACCAGAATTTATTGAGATACTCCTTTTTATATATTTTATTAATTTTTACAGATGAATATTATTATTCTGCATTTTGTAAATGATGAAACTGAAGCTTAGAGAGGTTAAAGCACTTACTTTAGTCATTTACAACTAGGAGCCAGGATTTGAACAGAGGCTCATGTAGAGCAGTGAACAGAGTCAGAGGGAAGAGGAGAGTTCAGAGTTGAAGAGGCGATTCCTGGAAATGTAGTGGGACAAGAAGTCAGGGTCCATCCGTGGTCAAGGGCCCTAGATGCCTTGTTATGGACCTTAGTCTTTATCTTAGTTTGAAAGCAAGAGTATTAACATGATCATCCAAGACATATTTTTTTTCAGGCTTTTAAAAACAAATTTCATTAGAAACCTCCATCAAAACTGCCCCAAATGTGTTTTGCATTACAAAGTTTTGAGCTTTCTGTTCAAACAAACTTTTAAGTAAAAATTTAATCCATCATCAGGGCCATGTTGATACAATGATTCCATTATCCACTTGCTTGACAGAAAAAGGGCTTGGTTAAGCCTCACCCAGTTTGCCCTGAACAGTATGTCCTGGTTGGCAATATTAATATAGAGATCCAGCTGCCCTTTGTCCTGCAGGGAGATGTCCAGTAGACCATGGAATGGTGGGATGGTCATCATCTGGCTTACACGATGGAAAGGTGATTGGTGAAGCCTCCATCTACCCACTTCTTAATGAGGTCCCACTGCAGGGAAAACTGCAGACTAAGTACTTTTCTCTGGTCTTTATGTTGGTAATGGAGACATGCAGTCTGGTGGGCTACCTCATGCATTTTGTGGAAGAAGAATCGATTGCAGTCCACTCCTTGAATGGCAGGTGACAAGCAGGACATGGCAGCAATCTTCCCTTAGCTAAGACATATTTTTAAAAGATGTCTCTGACATTAAGGTAGTGGGTCCCTTTAGGTGGCTCAGTGTGGCACAGATAATCTGCAGGTTGTCTCAGTTCAGTTCAGTCTCTCTGTCATGTCTGACTCTTTGCAACCCCATGGACTGCAGCAAGCCAGGCTTCCCTGTCCATCACCAACTCCCGGAGCTTGCTCGAACTCATGTTCATTGAGTCAGTGATGCCATCCAACATGTCATCTTCTGTCGTGCCCTTCTCCTCCTGCCTTCAATCTTTCCCTTCATCAGGGTCTTTTCAGATGAGTCACTTCTTCACATCAGGTGGCCAAAGTAATGGAATTTCAGCTTCAGCATCAGTCCTTCCAATGAATATTCAGGACTGATTTCCGTTAGGATGAACTGCTTGGATCTCCTTGCAGTCCAGGGGATTCTCAAGAGTCTTCTCCAACACTGCAATTCAAAAGCATCAGTTCTTTGACACTCAATTTTCTTTATAGTCCAACTCTCATATCCATACCTGACCACTGGAAAAAACATAGGTTTGACTAGATGGACCTTTGTTGGCAAAGTAATGTCTGCTTTTTAATATGCTGTCTAGATTGGTCATAGCTTTCTTCCAAGGAGCAAGCATCTTTTAATTTCATGGCTGCAGTCACCATCTGCAGTGATTTTGGAGCCCCGCAAAATCAAGTCTCTCACAGTTTCCATTGTTTCTTCATCTATTTACCATGAAATGATGGGATCGAATGCCATGATCTTAGGTTTTTGAATGTTAAATTTTAAGTGAACTTTTTCACTCTCCTCTTTCACTTTCATCAAGAGGCTCTTTAGTTTTTCTTCGCTTTCTGCCATAAGGGTGGTGTCATCAGCATATTTGAGGTTATTGAAATTTCTTCCAGCAATCTTGATTCCAGCTTGTGCTTCATCTAGCCCGGCATTACACATGCTGTACTCTGCATATAAGTTTAACAAACAGGGTGGCAATATACAGCCTTGACATACTCCTTTCCCAATTTGGAACCAGTCTGTTGTTCCATGTCCAGTTCTAACCATTGCTTCTTGACCTGCATGCAGGTAAGGTGGTCTGGTATTCCTATTTCTTGAAGAATTGTCCACAGTTTGTTGTGGTCCACACAAAGATCCCACACTGTCTAGATCCCCACTAATCATATTCCTTCCCCCTAGGCACTAAGAAGGGCTATATCCAACAACTTCCCTTGCAGGTCCTTTTTAAAAACTGCAATTGGTTAATCAAAGTTATGACCAACCTAGATAGCATATTAAAAAGCAGAGATATTACTTTGCCAACAAAGGTCCATCTAGTCAAGGCTATGGTTTTTCCAGTGATCATGTATGGATGAGAGAGTTGGACTGTGAAGAAAGCTGAGCACCGAAGAATTGATGCTTTTGACCTGCGGTACTGGAGAAGACTCTTGTGAGTCTCTTGGACTGCAAGGAGATCCAACCAGTCCATCCTAAAGGAGATCAGTCCTGGGTGTTCATTGGAAGGACTGATGCTGAGGCTGAAACTCCAATACTTTGGCCACCTTATATGAAGAGTTGACTCATTGGAAAAGACCCTGATCCTGGGAGGGATTGGGGGCAGGAGAAGGGGATGACAGAGGATGAGATGGCTGGATGACATCACTGACTCAATGCACATGAGTTTGGGTGAACTCTGCGAGTTGGTGATGGACAGGGAGGCCTGGTGTACTGCGTTTCTTGGCGTCGCAAAGAGTCGGACTTGAATGAGTGACTGAACAGGACTGGTAGTCCTACAGTGAGAGGATCACTGTATTGAAAATCAAATGACTTTGTCTGGAGCCTTGACCATACCTTTTAACAACTAGATAATGTTGAAGAAAGTATTAAACATTTCCTCTTTGTAAAATTCAAGAGATGTTAGTGTACCTAAATGAAAGGAATTAATTGGTGTGAGAGTGAGGGTAGATAATATACTGGAACTGTTTTGGTAAAATATGAAAGATTGCATCAGTATTTTATTCGAAGGACATGTACTAAGTGTGTATTATAGCTCAAGCACCATTCTAGGAGTTGTAAAGGAGCAGCAAATAAATCAAAGGTCATGCCATCATAGAGATGACATTCTATGCAAGTAGAGTTGTGTATTAGTGTTCTATTGCTGCCGTAACACATTATTACAAAATTTGTTGCTTAACACAATACAAATGTATTATCTTATAGCTCTGAATATTTGAGGTCCAGCATGAATCTCACTTAGCTAAAATCATGGTGGAGACGGAGCTCTTTTACATATTGAGACTTCATGGGAGAATCATTTTCCTTGCCTTTCTCACCTTCAAAGAGGCTGTCATTCCTTTATTCATGACTTCCTTTCTCCATTTCCAGAGGAGCACTGTAGTGTCTTTCTGACCAGTCTTCCATAGTCGTATCCCTCTCTGACTCACATCACTCTTCTGCATCCCTCTTTCACCAGCTGTAACTACACTCAGCCCATCTGGATAATCTAAGATTATCTTGCACGCTTGCATGCTGAATTGCTTCAGCTGTGTCCAACTGTTGGTGACCCTATGGACTGTAGCCTGCCAGGCTCCTCAGTCCATGGGATTCTCGAGGCAAGAATACTGGAGTGGATAGAATTATCTTAAGATCCTTCAATTAATTATGCCTGCAGATTCACAGGTTCTTGGGATTAGGTTATAGATGTCTGTGGTAGCCATTATTCTGTTTACCACATAAAGTACACTTTAGTTGAGTCAAAGTACTCTAAATGACTATTTGATCTTCAGTTTATATGAATATAAATAAAACCATACAGCACAGCTTATGATTTTATTATTGTTGTTTTGTTTTGCACCCTAGGCTGATGCCTGATTTACAAGGAGAATTAGGTTTTGATTAAGAAATTATTCTTTCCCAATTCTATCTAGAATTTTGCAGTTGTTTTTATTTTATTTTTTCTTAAACTACAGGGAGGTAGAGGTAGAAAAGACCCTGTAAGCCAAAGGACAAAACCCAATCCATTTATTATTTCTATGTAAAGCTTGGGTGCGTGATATCTTATTCATTGACCTGGATCAGAACCAATGTTGAAATCTCATTGCTGAGGTGTAGTGTTCTGACCCTGAGGAATGAATTCAGTTCAGAACAGACAAAACCATCGGTGACAGTCACTGCCTATTTCTGGCACATTAAATCAAGATTTTGGGGGTGTCAGAATGTGTTATAACTTGGATTGAAATACGACAACCTGTCAAAAAATTTCCACAACTGGTAACATCCCCCTGAGGTTAATAGACAAAATTATAAGATGGCATAATTTGTGTAATCTAATTCATAAATTCCTTGTCATAAAGTCTCAGGGGTGATATTTTATAAATATTACAGCACTGCTATATAATACTTGATCCCTTATGTTTGAAATATCTTTACAAAATAGTGAGAAGATGCATGTCAATTCAGTTTGATAAGAGTTTGTAGGTAACTGATAATACATGACACACACTCCTAGATGCTGTGGCGGGGTACATTAGAGGAATAAAAGATGGCTCTCACTTAAAAACTCTCTGTGTAAACTATGTACACATCGAAAATAACTGAAGAACATTGCAAATCAATATACTCAAGTCCTCTATAAACCAATGAACTATGAAAGTTCATTTGGTTCTGATGACGTGATAAAGGCTGAAGGGGTATTTAAGAACTCAAGATAGATTTGAAAAATGAGGAGCAGGACATTCTAGGTGGAAAGAACTTTATAAGCAAAGTCTCCAAGATCAGAACAAGAATTTGATGTACACACTTAGCTGTTTTATCACTTAACTACTCACTGTAGGCTAGCCTATTTGTTTGATCATTATACAGTTTAAGGTTGTTTTTATAGTTATGTATTGTTCCATTTATGCCTGCAGTGGATTGTTGGCTGACAGACAAGATGCATAAGAAGGATTGCTGTGAAATATAAGTGAAGAAGGATGGTAACAATGATAATAATTAAAACAAATTATCTTTCATGGGCTGAATTGCATTTTTCCCAAATTCATATATTGGAAGGGAAAAAGGAGAGGAAGCCATGAAATATAAGACTGGGTAATCTTGGGCAAACTTATCTGTGCCTCTGTTCATTTGTGTGTGTCTGTGTGACATAGACAAAGAGTTCAGTGCTGTGGGGTAGCCAAAGTAAGGGCACAAAGCTAATGAAGACAGTAATAATAGGCACTTTTATTGAGTGTGTGCTAGGAGTTTCATGCGTTATCTCATTTAGCAAATATGAATAACCATTTTTAGTATCTTAGTTTTTACATATAAAAAAATGAGGCTCAGAAAGGTAAGCCCATGGCCATGACTAGCAAGTGACAAAGCTGGGTTTCTAACTCACTTTTTTGTGCTTAGGGAAACTCATTGCCTTAAAAAAGTGAAAATTCTTAGCAAAGCAATCTGTTCTGTGGCAATGCAATTTTTTTTTTTTTTTTTGGTTTATGTGCTGTTGGTAAAATGAAGTAATAACAATATCCTGAGCAAATCATATTGGCTTTTACATGATTTCCCCTAGTATGTTCATACTGTTTAGTTAGCAATTAGGGGCAAGATTTCTCAAAATTAAAGAGGAAATATTAGTTATATATAATTTGAGAAAAAAATTGAAAATCCTGGAGAGATGTCTTCTTGAAGTGTGACTGTTTGGCTTAGCAGGTTCAAGAGTTGGTTAACTTTTTACTAAGCTGAACTATCTTGAACAAAAGATAGAGAATAGATACACTTGTTCTTTGATCATTTTTCACTTTACCCTGTGTCTTAGAAATCACATCATATCAGTTTAGTGACCTCTTATTCATTCTTTTATTTTATTTTTCAATGTATTTTTTAAATGCAGTTGCATGGTACTCCATTGTGTGAAGGGACTGTACTTGTTTCTACTCTCTTCTATATTTGAACATTTAGGTTGTTACCCACATCACACCATTTAAAACAGTGATGCAATGAGTAACCTTTTGCATGTGTATTTTTATATTTGGGGGATTGTATCATGAGTAATAACCCCAGATATGCAGATGACACCACCCTTATGGCAGAAAGCGAAGAAGAACTAAAGAGCCTCTTGATGAAAGTGAAAGAGGAGAGTGAAAAAGTTGGCTTGAAACTCAACATTCAAAAAACCAAGATCATGGCATTCGGTCCCATCACTTCATGGCAAATAGATGGGGAAACAATGGAAACAGTGAGAGACTTTATTTTGTGGGGCTCCAAAATCACTGCTATCGTGAAATTGAAAAACACTTACTTCTTGGAAGAAAAGCTATGACCAACATAGAAAGCATATTAAAAAGCAGAGACATTACTTTGCCAACAAAGGTCAGTCTAGTCAAAGCTATGGTTTTTCCAGTAGTCAGGTATGGATGTGAGAGTTGGACTATAAATAAAACTGAGCGCTGAAGAATTGATGCTTTTGAACTGCGGTGTTGGAGAAGACTCTTGAGAGTCCCTTGGACTGCAAGGAGATCCAAGCAGTCCATCCTAATGGAAATCAGTCCTGAATATTCATTGAAAGGACTGATGCTGAAGCTGAAACTCCAATACTTTGGCCACCTGATGCGAAGAACTGACTCATTTGAAAAGACCCTGATGCTGGGAAAGATTGAAGGTGGGAGGAGAAGGGGACGATAGAGGATGAGATGGTTGGATGGCCTCACCATCTCAGTGGACACGAGTTTGGGTAAACTCCAGGACTTGTTGATGGACAGGGAGGCCTGGCATGCTGCAGTCCATGGGGTCACAAAGAGTTGGACATGACTGAGAGACTGAACTGAACTGATCATGAGTAATTTCCTAGTTTTGTTAAGCATGCCTATTTTTCCTCTACAAGGTTGTATCAATTACTAGGTAAGTAATTTCAGCTCATGGGGAAGTCCATCTCAGGACACAGCCACCTAAAATGAACCAATATAGTTTAGCACTGTGATTATTAAGCTTTATTTCTCTCAAGACCTCTTCACAATCTTGTAAATCTCTTTTAAGGTCCACTTCTGTATTCAGCTGTTGGTTCTCACAAGTTGTATGAAATCTGGAAAACTCTACTGAACACTTGTGAGAGAATGAAAGTTTTTGAAAAAGCAGTTTAAGTGTTATTACAAAAATAAATTTGACTCTGACAGTACTCTACAAGGGTCTTTGAGACACCCAAATGTCCTTGGATCACACTTTGAGATCCAGGATTCAGCAGATAATAAATGTTTCACAAGTATGTGTTTAGTACCATAAATTGAAAAATTACTTAATACAAATACAGCACAATATCATTCCTTGAGAAAATATTGTGTCCAGCCACATAGTTCATCCAGGGCTCACTAAGTTCTTGAAAGATACATATTATTAGGTTTCATTTCCTATTTGAATGCATACTCTTGCCATACACATGTACCCTGTGGATGAAAAAACTGAGGATTAGGAAAGTTAAATAACTTGCCCAAGGTCACATAAAGAATAAATTGAATTGGCCAGATTTGTTCTCAAAATGTTCGATTTAGACTTAATTTCAAATCTAGGATGCTTTTGAGAAGGTGTTAAAATGCCACCCTAACAATCTCGAGGTTTGAATTTACATACACTGTTCATATCATGGTTTCAACTGAATATTAGTTGATTTTTTCAAATACTCTACTGAATACGGATTTGTCAGACCAGTCCAACAAACAAGCTGATTTTGCCCCAGGACTCAGCATCATCCTTTATTTTGAATTATTTACTGCATTTGGAATCCATTATTGTTTAGCAAGGAATGGACCAAGAGTAAATACATAATGAAACTAGAAAGAAGTTAAAAGTTAAGGGCAGTAAAAACCTTAATTGCAGAGGATCAAAGAGTGGCAAACAGCCCTAGCCTCTCATCATTCAAGTCAAGAGAAGAAATGAGCCCTTGGAGGAAGATGGCCCCAGTATTAACCCAGCAATTTCATGGATCACCCTCGCTAGGCACTTCCATCATATATATATGGGATACATACATATATAAGTTAAGATTATAAAGGTAGTATTTGCTGTTTATCTGTTTATGATACATGCTGTAAATAAACTGGATGCCATTACAATCAAGGAAACAACCTTCTTGGCATAAAGCAGAATAATATCTCTTTGCTTACATTCAGAAATTTCTAGATTGTCTAGAATCTTCTTGGTTTTATCTGAAATACTGTCTTTTGGATATTCAAATGAAAAAGAAAATTCTTGCTTATTTATCCTTCAATTGAAATAAACGATAAAGGGAGGGAAAAAATTAGGGAGGTTTCCATTCCTTACCCTATGTGTAGGTTTACTGAAAAATTTATCTCCGACCATGAGCCAGAGCTACAGATTCCCATGTGGGAGATGCCTTCAACTCATTTAAATTTATCAGACTGAAGAATCTTGGCGCTTTTATAGCTGGGGAGGAAAAACATTGATCTTCATCTTTCTGTTACATTAAATAGGGTTATATATGGAGGGAAATAGGTTTGGGGAAGAAAAGTCCAAAGAACTTGACTTTTACTTAGTTATTTAGAACAGAGTATATAAGATTTTAAGATAAAATAGAACATCAATTTTAGAAGGTGTGTGTACCTAAATAAATATTAACTTTGTGGGTGAAATTTAGGATTTTACTTCAAGGGCTGTTAGAAATTATTCATAGGTGCTCTACTTAGCATAGTTTCTTGGAAAATCAACTTAGAAGAAACACCAGGATTTAATTTCTTCAAATAAGATGCTTACACATAGGAGACTTTATTTCTTTGCTTTTATACCCCTCCTACCTGTGTAAGGTTGCCCTCATCCTTGTTTTGTCCTTGGTAGTTTTTGGTCTAATTTTCAGCACTCCTGGCTTTTTCCTGCTACTTTCCATTAGAACCACTTCCACAGCCCACTAGACTGTTAAGAAAGTCTGAGGGATTTTTTATACACTGATTTTTTTTTTCTCTGAGATTCTTCTTTTTTAACAGAGTTTCTCCATCCAGTTATATCTCTCTTTAGTTATGCTTTAGCTATGCCTAAATAATTCTCTTTCCACTTTAGTTTTTATACCCTTAGGATATTTTAAGCAATCATTATGTCTCTCATCAGCTATGCTTTTAAGCTTGAAATGGCAGCCTTATTGACCGATGATGCTATTTGAAATCCAGTGTTTGTAAATAAAAGTTTAGGATTGTAGGACTTAGCATTGGGTGGGGGTGAAATATTTGTTTGCTTTCTTTTACTTCTTTGTGCTGTCAAAGGAAAAAGACAGAAAAAGACTATTTTTTCTGAAAATTGTAGAAGAAAGTGTTTGGCTCAGTGCATTCTTTCTGTGATTTTATGGGCATTTCTTTCAGAGGAAAAGAATTTAGCTCCATAGTACTTTCTTTATGAAAAATTATCCTATGTGTTTTGTACAAGAAGTAAAGAGAATTTTTAGAAAAGATGAGAACTAACTTGTAAACAGATCTTAATGCATCTGAGAGGTATAGAAGTTAAGAAAAAGAAACAGGTGTGTGTACATATATGTATGTGCTTCTGAAAATTTGTTTCAAATAATATTTAGTTAATTGCTTCACTGTTATACAAATATTTTAGTTCCTTATGTGTTAAGCAGTGTAGTTAGAAAGAATAAGAAAATCATGAATCTTGCCCTTTAAAAGGGCATTCCATAGTAAAAAATAAAAACAGATGAGCTGATAATAAAAATGCAAATATAGTAAGTGCCAAAATAAATGAGTAAGAACAGTTTGGAATTTTAAAAAATCCATTATCTTGTAGGTAAAGTTAAAAATTCTTAAGAAATAATAATCATTACTAGCTCCATTCAGTTACTTTCTAAATTTGGAATTTGCATTTTAGGCTTTTTTTAATTGGGAGGGTAATTAAATGGTTTGCAAGATATTCAGTTTTGTGTTTTTTTCTAGAATTGGAGCTTTTATATGTCAAAGTTAATATATAATTATATAAAATTGGAAGGAACATCTTAAAAAGACCACTTAAAAATTTGGTTCACAATTCAAAGAAAGTTTAAAAATGTTATTTAAAATACATCACAGCATCACAGTAAAAAGAACTAGCTTCATTTACAATCTCATATTGCACTAAATTAGGAACTTGGTGTCATGGCAACCAACTAATCTATACGTAGAGACAACCCATTGGGAACATAGAGCAATAGTTAGGATTATATTCACCATATTTCATTTAGATAATCTTGTTTTTAAAAACTAGGTATTTAAGATACTTATTCCCATTCCAGTTACTTTTTTCAGTGTCCTTTCCAAAATCAGGTTGTTTTTGCCTCTGGCTTGAGCTGACCATTTATAGGTAAATTATTAATTGATTGACTGTATTATCACAAGATGAATAGGACCCAGCATTAAGTTCATTAAAATAATAGGAAAGAAAAACAGCTGGTCTAGTTATTTTGACATCTAAATCAAAGTAGTATTTTAATGAACAGTCACCACATTGAAAAAGATGTATTTTGTTTAATAGAATAAAACTGTAATTTCATCCCAGTACAAATTGAAATAATAGTAAACTAATTGCCAGCTTTTAATACATTTATTAAGATGTAATATGGTATTTGCACTTCAGAACACTATCTAAACAGTGATACTTCTACGGACAAGCTGAAGTTGCATTAGTCTGCCTTGCCAAAACAAGTTAAGCTTTAGGTCAAATTATTTAATTAGAGGTCTTTGTGCTTAAGAAAGTTTGGTGTATATAAAGGTAAAAAAAAAGCTTAAAATTTTGGAAAACGATGTAGATTATATAATGAGCCTTGTTGTATTTGGAATGTTAATGTTGTTATCCGCATACTCTTTAGCATATAGTAAGCACTTGATCTAAGGGTAATTTGGGGAATAATCTAAAGAATAGTTTAAGTAGAATTTAGGTTCTAAATTTTCTCATCTTAAAAAATGAGAGTAATAATTTGTGCTTTGCAGGGTTGCTCCAAGGATCTGATACATCGCGTATCTACAAAACCTAGCGCATGCTAGAGCTTCGGTAAACAGAAGCTGTAGTTGTCAGAAATCTCTTTCTCTGGTGCACATTTGCCTTTTTTCTGACCCTCAGATTATTGCTCCAAGTCATAAAGCTCAACATTATATAAAAGCCCTTTAAATTCACAGAAGTGGGCAAACCTGAAGGAAACTGCTGAGAGAAACTCTCCTACTTTCAAAGTTAATGCACACCCTAATCCTCATCAAAAACCCAGACCAACATCTCCAAGGATGAGCAGAAAGGAAGCAAGGGAGGCAGAACCCAGCCAGCCCGTGGTGCTGTTGCCCTCGGGCTGGCTCGCTGCTTCCCCATGCAGACTTTTATGGGGCCTCACACGCATCTCCCTGCCACAGCCCAAAGGACCACAGCGAGGACCAAAGTGTCCCGTGGTAGCTAGACCATCACTCAGTTACTGCCGTAATTATTCACCTACAGCAGATTCCAGAATTCTCTGCTCCTGGATTCAGGGGATATGTTGTAAGACTCTTGAGCCTGGAGGCAATTAGCAGGAGACCAGAAAAAATAAAGATGATGGCAATCAAATTGTAAAAGCTGAAACCAACCAGCAACGTGAGGGGGAACTTGATATAGTTTGAAAGAGGGAAATATCTGTCACTTGTCTCTTTTCTCAATAAATGTGAATAAGTGTTCAATAAAAATATTAGTTTTCTCTCAGCTATCCATTCCTGTTACGAACTTCAGCCCCATAGCACAGTTGTTTGAGGTTCCCATCATTGGATTTCTGGCTTTAAAACTGGAACTTTTAAACAAAAAGGTTAGTAATCAACTAGCCCTGAGGTTAGATCCCTAGAAAAATTATAACCTCTTTTGGTTTTGATAGTTTAAATTTTACTCACTGGATTTCTTCAATAAGAAGAAAGACAATAAGAGAAAAAGATTATAAAAAGAAAATATCCTATTTAATTGTTGAATTAAAATGTATGATTTCTACTAAGAATTCCATATAAATCTTCCTCCACACCTAATCCCACTTAACTATTTTTTTCTATAGCGAAAAAGGAGTTTTAAATACAACTGAAAGATATGCTTATCATTTCACATGAAAGACAAGCAGCAGTAAACACGTGCAAAGAACAACACATAACAGTACACACATGCACACAGAAAGCATTACAATGCTTGATTCTTTTGAAAAAGTACTCGTCTAGAATAGAATAAATAGCATAGGGCAGGTTTTGCCCTTCGTGGTTATGATTAGAGTCCTAATGCTATGTTGCCTTAAACCGTGCCAATTTCATTTCTACAGTGAAATACTCTTTAGAGGATGGGAAGAGAACTGATTATTTAATCAAAGAGAAGGAGAAAGCCAAAATAATCCACTGTATTTCATGTAGGAGTAGAGGTTGGGGGTAGGAAAAACCTCAGAAAGCATTATAATAACGGTACTTCTTTATTTTAAGTAACAAATAAAATAGCAAAACATTTTTTCCCATCATAAAAACTGACTTTGATCCCCAGTACAGCCATTGAGTGGAAAATTGAACCACAATATAATTGCTTTCCCTGTGACCGATAAAGTGGTGTAACAAATTTTGTGTTTGAATGATAAAATCAGCAATTGGCCCCTAGCATTTCCCTCTGCCATTCCTCCAAGGACACTCAAGCCCCATCAGGCTTCAGGGCAAGAGAAAGGATGGAAGAACTAACTGTAAATCTACTCCAAGTTGTTGTTGGATTTCTCTTGCTTGCTTGCTTAAGGAAATAAAAAATAAAAATGTCCACGTTTGTCTTTAATACCTAATATAAATCTCTTCCGAATGCAGGGGAAAAACAAAACCCAGCTTTCCCTGAAAACTGATTATGGATGTAAAAAAAAAAAAAATCTAAAGCCAGAGTAAGAAAAAATTATCTTACTGAAGAGCAAAATCTTATTTAGAATGGGGAAATTGTCTTGAGTCTAAGGAACACGTGCCATGGCTGTTTGAAGGAGAGGCACGGCCAGAAAGATGCAGGAAGGAATCCGGGATCCATCTGTGAGCTCATTATGATGGCATTTAAATGTGGAAAGACACACTTCCACTTTCCTGGTGAAAGCTCAGCCAAGCTCGCGCCCATCACTGCAGCTGACTTTTCCAGCTCATTTGGGGTAGCAATCCTAAATGACTGTGCATGTTGTGAAGTTTTGTGTACCCCTCTCAATTTTTTTTTTTTAATTAGGCTGGTATGTTCTCCGCTGCTGCTGCTAAGTCGCTTGAGTCATGTCCGACTCTGTGCGACCCCACAGATGGCAGCCCACCAGGCTCCCCCGTCCCTGGGATTCTCCAGGCAAGAACACTGGAGTGGGTTGCCATTTCCTTCTCCAATGCATGAAAGTGAAAAGTGAAAGTGAAGTCGCTCAGTCGTGTCTGACTCTCAGGACCCCATGGACTGCAGCACACCAGGCTCCTCCGTCCATGGAATTCTCCAGTCAAGAGTACTGGAGTGGGGTGCCATTGCCCTCTCCGGGTATGTTCTCTAGAAGAGGGTAAGTGCCAAGCACCTAGAAGAGACAATTACTGATGGTACTAGTGCACCTGGTAGAGAAGGAGAGGGAGGAAGATGCTAGTGAAGCACGGGCCCTACAATGAAAGCCCCAAAGCTGCCAACCAGGTGTTTCTGTGGAAGCTCATCTTACACTGAAACACTTGGTTTGTACACCTGAACCCAGATTTGGTGGTTTGCAGGTACTTACTGAAATATAGTTTTACAAAAAAAGAAAATGTGTTTCTTAACTTGTGCTTCTGTTTTGACCTGGAGATATGAGAACATGCAGAGACCTAAGGAAAAATGTATTCAAAGATCAGATTCTTCAAACTTCACAGAAGTTCTTCATTTCAATTTAGTACACTCAGATTAAAACACAGCCCTGGAGGGAAAGGTTTAGAGGAGGAATAGAGTGGGAGGTTGGGGTTAGCAGATATAAGCTATTATATATAGAATGGATAAACAATAAGATCTTACTGTATAGCACAGGGAACTATATTCAGTATCCTATGATAAACCATAATGGAAAAGAATATGAAAAAATAATATGCATATATGTATAACTGAGCCACTCTGCTCTACTGCATAAATTAACACACCATTATAAATCAACTGTGTTCTGTGTGTGTGCTCAATCGCTCAGTTGTGTCCAACTCTTTGCCACCCCATGAACTGTATAGCCCACCAGGCTCCTCTGTCCATGGGATTTTTCAGGCTAGGATACTGGAGTGAATTGCCATTTCCTTCTCTAGGGGATCTTCCCAACCCAGGGATTGAACCTATGTCTCCTGCATTGGCAAGCAGGTTCTTTACCACAAGTGCTACCTGGGAAGCCTCAAATGTATTAATAAATTAAAAGAAAGAACTTAGAAAAACAGTCCCCAGGCAGCCAGCCCCTCTAGTACTTGCTACTTGGTATAACAGAGAACTACCAGGCAACATTATAAGCAATTCTGTAAAATTATTTTAACACATTTTTGTGTTGTCCAGATTTCTGTAGTGAGTATATATAGCATTTGTTTTATAGTTTATATATACTTTGGACTTCTTAAGTTGCCTTTCTAATTTTAATGTTGGAAATTTTCAACATGTATAAAAACTGAACTGTCATTATCCTGACATACCCATCACTCATGTCCACAGTTATTAAATGGAAAGCAGTGGAGTCGATGGGGAAAGTGTGTCATCTTTATGCTTTCACCGTTGTCCCTGCTAGAATACTCTACACAGGAGACAGAGTGGTCCTTTAAAACATACCTGGTCAGGTCGAATTCCCATTGGAATCCTCCACTGGGTCCCTGCAGCGGGTTGAATAGTGCCTCTCACCCCCATTCAGTAGACAATATGTGTTCTGACTCCCACAACCTGTGAATATGACTTTGCTTGGAAAAAAGATCTTTGTGGATGTAATTAAAATAAGAATCTCAAGATGAGATCATCTTGGATTCAGGGTAAACCCCAAATCCAATGACAGGTATTCTTTTAAAGAGAAAGGCAGAGGAAAATTTGAGACCTTCAGACATAGAGCAGAAGGTGATGGGGAGACAGGGGCAGAGATTGGTGTGATGTGTCTACAAGCCAAGGAAGGCCAAGGATTATAGCTGCCACCAGAAGCCAGGAAGGGAGGAAGAGAACAGACTCTCCCCCAGAGCTCACAGAGGGAACCAGTCCTGGTGAAAACCTGGTCTCGGTTTTCAGGCCTCCAGAATCGTGCGAGAAAAATGTGCTGTTGCTTGAAGCCACCCACTTTGTGGTAATTTATGGTGACGGCCATGGGAAATTAATACACACCCCTTCACAGCGCTTTCCACCAGGCTCTCTGTGATCCAACCTCCATCCATGTCTCTCTGACCTTGTTCTCTTTCTCTGCTCCAGCTACCTCTGTTCTTTGGCTGTGATAGGTTCACTGTTGTCTCTTGCCTAAACTTCACTGTTAGGAGACATTTCCCCCATACCTTCACCAGATTGGCTGCTCCTTTTCATTCAGATCCCTGTGAAAAGCTGCTCCTCAAAGAAGCCTTCCCTCATCACCCTGCCTAAAATAGTCACTTTGTTCCCTCACACATTCTTCTTGCTTCCTTGCACTGTTTTATTTTCCTCAATGTAGTACTTATCAGCGCCTGACAACACACCAGCATTTTCTTTTCTTTTTTTTTTTTAGCATCATTTTTTTTTAATTTTATTTTATTTTTAAACTTTACATAACTGTATTAGTTTTGCCAAATATCAAAATGAATCCGCCACAGGTATACATGTGTTCCCCATCCTGAACCCTCCTCCCTCCTCCCTCCCCATTCCATCCCTTATTTGTTCATTTATTTTGTACCACTTTAATTTGAGGCTCCTGGGAAGCAGGAATTTTCCTCTTGTTTACTCAACATATAAAGTAGGGTCTGAGTCTGAAATTAAAACTTGTTGAATGAATGATTTAACCTGGAAAACTGGCATGGATTTCTACAGCAGGGTTCTGTCTTGCAGGAAATGCATCAGTGGTCCACCTCTCAAGCCGTCCGTCCTCAAAGATCTCAAAACCTCGTTGCAGTAACTGTCGTCTTAAAATGTTCTGCCTCTCTGAAACTGGTTTGGAGGCAACCAGTTTTCAAAAGCAAATGGGAGAATTGACATGTTTGCCTCCAGGGCAAAAGTGGCTTGGGGAGGCTCCCTATGAAGCACAGCTTGATTTATCCCATCCTGTGTCCTCTTGGGTAGTCCCATGGAGCACTGTATGGCCATGGTACATTCTTCGGATGTATCTCAGTGATTCTCAAAGAAAGAGGAGAGAAGGATCGGAGTTGGAGTTTGACTGACAGGTGGAAAAAAGTGAATGGAATTAGGAATACAGTTCATTTCCCCCTATGAACCAAATAGTCACTTTCCATGATGTCAAAATAAGAACCAAGTAGGATGCACTGACAATTTATCCATCTCTGATTTAAGGTTTTTAAGTGATAGTATTTGAAGATTCACCCTGGAGACCACTTGAAGTTTACTTAGGATGTTGGGAGAGAGAATACTGCAGCTCTTGGCCATCAAAGAAAAGACAATAGAAGTATTCGGAAATATAGTTAATTTTGAAGATAATGACAACATCACTAACAGAAACTACCTTGCCTTTTAAGTAATGAAGGACTTCAGCCAAGAAACTGGAGGCAAAGTCAAGACAAATGACAGTGTATGCAGTTGGGCAAGGTGCCTGCTGAAGTGCCACAGGGGACCAGACGAGCCAGGATGGGTGCCACTTAACGTTTTTATTTATGATCCAGTTGAGAGAACTTGGAACACAGTCATGAAATGTGCAGATGCTTCCAAATTCAGAAGCATTGCAGATTCAAGGAAACAAGAGAGAAATGAGACCAATTGGCGGGCAGAGAGAGAATGAATTTCCACTTGGAAGACCTATCAGAAGAAACGTAGATGAAACGCGGAAAGCAGTGAAGCTGGAAAGAACGTCCAAGAGGTTTTTTCACACAAGAGGACTTTAATGTAAAGCCTCAAAAGGCTAATGTGGGCTACCAGGAACTCTAAGTTTCTAAGACACCACAGAATGTGGGATCTTAAAACGCAAGATAGTAGAAAAAATGGAAAACTTTCTGAATTGCACTCCATCCCCTTTACACCTTCCAAGGATGAGGGTAGGGAGAGGTCAACTGGCTTTTTACAGGCTTCTCATTCAAAATACAAGGCTCCTAGAAGATAGATCTCTTTGAGGTCCTGCTGGCCCAACTCCAAAGGGTTTGACAAACTCACATATATCAAATTATCCCATTGATCAACTCAGACTTGGTTAGCATTTTTATGAGAGTAAAAAGAGACAAATCCATTTATTATGACAGGGTCATGGAAATATACACTCTCAAGAATGAATAAAAATAGTTTAATTTTTATAACTACAGATAGAAAAATGAAGAACAGAAAAAATAGTGAAAGAAGGAGGGAATAATAATCCAAATGGTTATGAGCCCTAGAAAATGATCTTAGGATAGTGAGTGAGATCTTTTGAGAGGCTTTTCCCATATCTGATAGCCAGAGTACCCTAATATTTTAATTAGTGATGGTTTCTCAGCCTCACTGCAATGGACATTTTGAGGCAAATGATTCCTGGTTTTGGAAACGGAGGTATATGACCTGAGCCTTCAAAGATATTTAGCAATACTAGGAAATATCCCCCAGTTGTGAAAACCACAATTATTTCCAGAATCTCTAAAGGTCTTCCAATAGAGAACCACTCAACTAAATTAATGAAACTGGAGAAATATCCTCCAAACCAGGGAGTGCTTCTGTGGATTGCCAATAGAAAGATACCTTTTCTCTATATCTCCATAGATTCTCTATGACTTGTTAGTTTATGTAGCCTTTGAAGTTTCAGAAAGGATGTAAAGATATTTGGACAAGTCACTGGGTTTGAGATGCATTTTTTTCATACGATTCCAAACAGGCATAGACATCTGGAAAATGCTCACATTTCCTTGTAGGACTTCAAGATACACTTCTGGCTTTAAATCTTCCAACCTGCTGGCCAGGGGCTGGCCCATTTTAGGGGGCTGACCTACAGAGATGACATATGATAGCTTCCGTTGGTCCATCCTTCCCAGAGCAGAGCATGGTCCTGTCCACTGAGACTTGCTTCCATTGAGCTAGTGCCTGATTTTGAAAAGAAGGGTGACTGAGCTGTGGCCTGACCAGCTTTATGCAAACCCCAGTTGATTCCTGAGGCAGGGACCGCAGTGCCAGCCCTTCATTCCCACAGTCTGAATGCCCCTGACCTGCAAATGTTTGCAAACACAGTCAGGTGGAATCAGAATCACTGCAGGTCCTAACTTTCTTGAGCAGCCTCTCAAAAGTACATCGGAGGGTTTTATATATTGATTAAGTGCAGTAATATTAATACGATTTTTGCCTCTAGTCAACTTCTTCCTTCAGAACACTCCCAGCTGGGACTGAGCAAGTTTCTCTGATTCTGGCTGAATACTAATGTGGTAAACTTCACGGTGACCGTTTGACCTGTGCCTTTCCTCTCTCCGTCTCATCTGCACCTCCCCCGCACCTCACCACCCCCAGCCCCCGCCTCTGTTCCTCCGGAGAAAATAGCTTTCCAGGTTCCACTGTGGGGCTCACGTCTCCGCGGCTCACCGCTGACGCGGTGACTGATGGTTGGCAGCGCTGCCTGCCTTGACCTCGTCAACATCAGAAACTGCTCTCAAATCTCAGTCATCTCTGACAGCCTTTGAGCAGAGAAATGAGACAGTCTCCCTGACACAAAGGCTTCTGGCCTGGGGTAAAAAATTCCTTTTGGAAAAAAAAAAAAAATTCGAACACTCTACCGACCACACTGCTTTCCATTCATCTTGTAGTCGGGCCCATCCATCCCCAACTCCGTATTAGCTTTCAGACATTATACCTTTTCTCTTTCTTGGAGGGCTAGCCCATAGTAGCTCATGTGGTTTGCACATTGTAATGACTTAGTCCCGCTCTGGCCTTCAGAGCAAAGAAGAAAACCAGGCAGTTTATACTGTAGCAGTGAATTTTGACTTTTGATTAGCAAAATGAGAATTCATCTTATTTCTTAGTATATTGCCTGGTTGTCAATCCAAATAATATGAGGGAAGCTACAAGGATGTATTGTACAATATATATATATATATAGCCAATATCTTATAATGATGATAAATGAAGTATAACCGTTAAAAATTGTGAATCACTATAATGTACTCTTGTAACATATAATATTGTACATCAACAACATTTCAATACAAAAATATGAAGGAAAAAAAGGAAAGAACACTAGGACTCCAGGATAACTACAGAGAACTATCCATTTCGTTGAGTCAAAATGACATTCTGGAGTCTTTTGAATGAGAATTTAATATGTAAATAGAAGCAAGTATGTGATTTAACATTTAATTTAATTTGGCAAATAAAAAAGAATCAATTTTTAGAAAAAATCAGATCCTGATGTTTTTCTCCACTGGGTAGGCAAACTGTCCTGATATAATAAAGCTCCATTTCCTTGACCTTGCTGCTGCTGCTAAGTCGCTTCAGTCGTGTCTGACTCTGTGTGACCCCATAGATAACAGCCCACCAGGCTCCCCCGTCCCTGGGATTCTCCAGGCAAGAACACTGGAGTGGGTTGCCATTTCCTTCTCCAATGCATGAAAGTGAAAAGTGAAAGTGAAGTCGCTCAGTCTTGTCCGACTCTTAGCAACCCCATGGACTGCAGCCTACCAGGCTTCTCCACCCATGGGATTTTCCAGGCAAGAGTACTGGAGTGGGGTGCCATTGCCTTCTCCGTCCTTGACCTTAGAATGGGATAAAATGCCTGTTTTCCTCAGTGCCAGCCTCAGTACACTTATGTTTAAAAATGCCAAGTCTTTGAGATTATTGGAAAAAAGGTACCTTAAAATATTACTTATTTTCCCTTTGAGTCAGCCAGGTTGACGTTAATACTGCACAGTGGTGTAAGTGGCTGTTTATGCTGTGCTGTGCCGTGCTTAGTCACTCAGTTGTGTCCAGCTCTTTGTGTTCCCATGCACTGTAGCCCGCCAGACTCCTCTGTCCATGCGGATTCTCCAGGCGAGAATACTGGAGTGGGTTGCCATGCCCTCCTTCAGGAGATCTTCCCAACCCAGGAATCAAACCCAGATCTACTGCATTGCAGATGGATTCTTTACATTTGAACCACCATGGAAACACAAGAATAGTAGAGTGAGTAGCCTATCCCTTCTCCAGGGGAACTTCTCAACCCAGGAATTAAACTGGGGTCTCCTGCATTGCAGGCGGATTCTTTACCGGTTGAGCTACTAGGGAAGCCCAGTTATGCTTTAGAGCAACATAAAACGGCAGGTGTAGAGTTTTCACTGGAAAGAAGCTGCCCAGGTGGGGCTTCACTTCCCAGCATCTCTTGCATCCAGGTGGAGTCATGTGACTGCATTCTGATGAATGGAAGGTTATTGGCAGTGATAAGCACATGTTTAAGGCTTAACACATAAAAACTTCCCAGCAGAGTTGTCAGATTTAGCAAACAAAAACAGGATGTCCAATAAATTTGAATTTTCAAATAATTGCACGCCACACACTTATACTAAAAATTATCCACTGTTTATCTGGATCTCCTGTATTTTATTTGGCAACCCTATCTCTCTTCTGATGTCTGTGCCCAGGGAGATTTTGGAAGCTACAACCTATCTGGAAGAGCCTCCACATGTCTGTGCCCTTGACTTGTGTGGAGCATAGCCCAACTCCTGCCACAGACTTGATCCTATACAAACAAGAAATCTACTCCTATTGTGCTAAGTCAACATTTCAGCGTTTATCTCTTTTAGTGTACGTTAACTAATAAACACACAATCTTAAAGCAGAGAACATTTCTTTATATCTTGTAGACCTACCAGTGGACTTCAGAGTAGCTTTCAGAGGGATTCAGAAGCCATCTTGCCCAAGCCAAGACATTCACAGAAAAGGCAGCTAAGTTCTAAATACAGGAAATGACTTGGCCACAGTCTGCCAACTACTACACAGAGAAGTTTAGAGTCCCACATTTTTATCTCCCCACCTGATCCCCTGCCTAACTTGCCACAGTGGCTTTCCTCATATTCTCTGTTTACCACCAAACAATGGACATGTACCAACCCCACAGTCGCCATAGATCTGGTGATATACAATCACCAGATACTATGCAGTCTCAGATAGAGCTGTGTTCCTCACACAGCTTGTCATTTATGGGAGAAGGATATCTTTGATGGCAATGACACGTGATACATGCCATTTTTATATGAAAGATGGCAGATGTGGACACTATCTAGAGCAAATGTTGCTGGAATTCAGAAGACAAAGACATTTTGGAGAGGGATGCTTGATATAAATTATTGAACCTGAACAGGACTTTGCAGGAAGGGCAGAACTTGGACCAGCAGAGAGATCTGGGTACAAGGGACATGCTGTGCAAAGTGAAAGTGAAGAGCTTTTAATGTGATCTCCTTGGATTCAGTGGAACAAATATCTGCCCTGGAAAACCAGAGAATTTCTGCCATTTCTGCTCACAACATCTTAATCATAAGCTCTTTAGGAAATCACAAGCTGACAAGGTTTCTCTGGACTTTGGGATGCTCCATAATGAAGATACTTTGTTATAAGGTTTCCTTCTTTAGTTTGGAGATAGTATCTACACTCAGCATTCTCCCTGAGGTTCAGGGAAACCAGTGCCAACATTGCGATATGGATTCTCCCACTTATTCATGGGAAGTTAAAAAATCGTGAATCTCAGTGGGCTGTGAAACTGAAGGAGGTAAGGAAGCTTTTTATTTCCTCTTCAGATTGTAGGAATGTATTGTTATTTGCTGCTAAACTGGAGTGTGGGGAGGATTGTTCTCTCTGTCTGCATCCTCAATAATATGATTGACTCATGTGAGTATGGGGCTTACTCCAGACTCCACGACCATTGAATGTGGTTGGTTGGTTTGTACTATGATGCTCCACACTATATGTGTATGGTAAGGTAGGGATTCTAAGACATTAAAAATAGAAGAGATTTTTGCTGAATTTTATTTGAAAAGAAAACCCACTCGTTATCTGAGAGAAGTTTGGATTCGTGTTTAAACCCTAGGCTGACCTTGGCATGCTAATCTGTGAACTCTTTTGTCCCTCTTTATGTGGCTGTATCATGCAGAGTTCATGCATTTTATTATTGTTTCGAGTTTCTAAAAGCATAATTATTACCTACGAGGTATTATCTGAGAAGGAAAGTGAAGTCGCTCAGTCGTGTCCGACTCTTTGCGACCCCATAGACTGTAGCCTACTAGGCTCCTCTGTCCATGGGATTTTCCGGGCAATAGTACTGGAGTGGATTGCCATTTCCTTCTCCAGGGGATCTTCCCAACCCAGGGCTCGAACCCGGGTCTCCCGCATTGTAGACAGAGGCTTTACCTTCTGAGCCACCAGGGAAGTCCTTATCTGAGAATAGCTGTAATAAATAATTCTTTTTGGTTGAATTGCATAAACAAACACATTTAAATAATATATAATTTAAATATTTGTATATTTACAAAAATCAGTTAAAAATTGTTTTTAATAGTGAATTTTATTAACCAGAACTCTCTTTCATCCGTTCTTTGGACATACATGGTCACAACCACTTTGAAGCAGAAGAATCTGTGATTAAGAGTGTGAGTTCTGGGATCACATGCCAGGGCATCCTGGCTTCTCAAACTCTGAGTCTCATGGCCATAGGCTTAAATCTCTCTTTGCTTTCTGTCTCAGTTACTCTTGCTATATAAGAAATTACCCCCAAATGTAGTGGCTTTAAACAAGTGCATTCCTCTGCTCATGGATTCTGAGGGTCAGGAATTCAGACAAGTGCATGGCAGGGATGGCTGTTTCTATTTTGTGATGACTGGGGCCTGACAGGGAAAGACTTGGAGCCTGAGAATGATTTGATGGCTGAAGACTCTCGGAATCCTCTGAAGGCTGGAACTGGCAGGTCTGGGCTGGACTGACCAGAACTGCTCACCAGAGCATCTCCCTGTGGCCTCTGCCTGTGTCTGGACTGTGTCCCACTGTGGCAGCTTCAAGGAGGTCATGCTCCTCACATTGCTGCCCAGGCTATGTGTAGGAATGCTCTAGAAGACAAGCTAGAGACTGCATTGCTTTTAATGACACATCCTCAAGCTTATAACCCTGATTTCTGCCATATTCTATTAGTTGAAGCAGCATCAGGTCCTTCCAGACCCAAGAGCAGGGACCTAAACCCCTTATCTTGCAGCTGTGTTGACAACTTGGGCAGTTTTCTTGAATGAGGAAAATAATGTACCTTCCTCATGTTTTTTTTTTTTTTTTTTTCAGGTTTATAATGTGTCATTGCTCATTCAGTGCTAAGAACAGATCATGGCCCACAAGGCAGCATATAAGCAAGGACAGCTCTTAATATTCTAGGCATCAAGCTAATTAGTGATGGGGCTTCAGAGATGAAGGGGACATAGGTTTGGCCTCTTTGAGAGTTTCAAGTCAGGTGCTCTGAGTCTGTTGGGGTCCTTTGTGGGCAACCTCTCCCTCCTGCAGAAGTCTAGCAGCAGAGTTTTATCTAATCCCATTGCTCGGCACAGTTCATCCTAAAATGGTCTTGTGAGGGGAGCAGGGATGAACTTTATTCTTATCCTTATTTAACCATGGAGAACACTCAGCCCCAGAGAGATTAAATGATTCACCTAAAGTCAGAGAGAAATAGTGCAGAAGGCAAGACTGGAGGAAAATTCACAGGCCTGGGCCTTTGATTCCAGTAAGTCATCTCTGGGAGCTGGGGACTGGTCCTTTCCAAATTCCATTTCTGAACGGGGCAACACTGGGAACTTAACTGCCTCCACAAGGGTCATGGGAGCCCAAAGCCTTCATCTTGATCCTTGGCCTCTAATGAAGCTGTTGCCATGGTTTTCCCATCTCTTCCCTGTAGGAAAACCCTGCGATACTGGGGGACATGGGTAAAAGATTGACACTGAAGCAGGAGGTGCAATTCAGGGAGCTCTCTGCACCCGTCTGGCAGGTCCCTCCTCCACTGTCCTCCCTCCAACGCCCTCACTTACACTTTCACTAAAAATAAATCTCCCATTAGCTGCACCACAGGCTTCTGAACGGGCACAGAGATAAACTGAATTTCCAGCTTAAACGGGAGCTCGGCAAGTGCAGAAGGGATTTTACAAGGGCGGCTCATCTGTGCTTCTCAAACTGTAGCAATTATTCCCAGCAATGCAGAAGAGGGGCGCCTGCTCCCAGGATTCCTGGTATTTTCTTCCTGGTGGAGTCAGATTTGCATTCTCTTCTAATTCAGGCCGACTGCCAGGGCCAGGCCCGAGGGCCTGAATTTGGGAGTTCTGTAGGGTCTGTGCTCCTGCAAGCTGGTATAACACACATGGAGCGGGGTGGGAGTGCCTGGAAGGTTGGCTTTTATTCCCCAGCTGGGCCTTGGTATTTCTTTCTCGTGAAGGGCAGCAGGGTTATGGGAGCTGAGAGAAGGGTGACAGGTAAGCTTTGAAATTTATTTCACCCCACTTTGCAAAACTTACGAATGTCTTTGTCACTTATTTTTGATCCTAAGAGCAAACTGTGTAAGTTCTGGCAGCTCTATGGTGGGATTAATGGCGACCTCCTCCAAGAGGGCTTATGCCATACCCAGGTCTACTGCACCCAGAGCCCCTGCCCCTGCAGCAGTCCACTGCTGATCCATACCTCCTCAGGAGACACTCAAACACAGCTCTGGCTCAGTCTCAGTGCAGTCTCTGGGTCCTGGTGTGCATAAGGTTTGTCTGAGCCCTCCAAGCATCTCTGGCAGGTATGGGGTTTGACTCTAAACATGATTTTGCCCTCCTGCTGTCTTGCTGGGGCTTCTCCTTTGCCCTTGGACATAGGGTATCTTTTTTTGGTGGGATCCAACATTATCCTGTTAATGGTTGTTCAGCAACGAGTTGTAATTCTGGAGTTCTCACAGGAGAAGATGAGCACATGGCCTTCTACTCTGCCATTTTGGACTGGAAAAGGTCTGTTTTCATTCCACTCCAAAGAAAGGCAATGCCAAAGAATGCTCAAACTATGGCATAATTGCAGTCATTTCACACGCTAGCAAAGTAATGCTCAAAATTCTCTAAGCCAGGCTTTAACAGTACGTGATCCATGAAATTCCAGATGTTCAAGATGGTTTTAGAAAAGGTAGAGGAACAAGAGATCAAATTGCCAACATCTGCGGCCCATTGAAAAAGCACAAGAGTTCCAGAAAAACATCTACTTCAGCTTTATTGACTATGCCAAAGCCTTTGACTGTGTGAATCACAACAAACTGGAAAATTCTTCAAGAGATGGGAATACCAGACCAGCTGACCTGCCTCCTGAGAAATCTGTATGCAGGTCAAGAAGAAACAGAACTGGACATGGAAAAACCGACTGGTTCCAAATCAGGAACGGAGTACATCAAGGCTGTATATTGTCACCCCGCTTATTTAACTTATATGCAGAGTACATCACGTGAAATGCTGGGGTGGATGAAGCACAAGCTGGAATCAAGATTTCCAAGAGAAATATCAATAACCTCAGATATGCAGATGACAGAAAGCAAAGAAGAACTCAAGAGCTTCTTGATGAAAGTGAAAGGGGTGAGTGAAAAAGTTGGCTTAAAACTCAACGTTCGGAAAACTAAGATCATGGCATCCAGTCCTATCACTTCATGGCAAATGGATGGGGAAACAATGG
Organism: Bubalus kerabau; assembly: GCF_029407905.1. NCBI lineage: Eukaryota > Metazoa > Chordata > Mammalia > Artiodactyla > Bovidae > Bubalus > Bubalus kerabau. The sequence goes on along the minus strand of NC_073626.1, from coordinate 28,566,760 downwards.
AAACAGTGAAAGACTTTATTTTGGGTGGGAATTCCAAAGTCACTATAGATGGTGACTGCAGTCATGAAATTAAAAGACATTTTCTCCTTGGAAGAAAAGCTATGACCAACATAGACATTACTTTGCCAACAAAAGTCCGTCTAGTCGAGGCTATGGTTTTTCCAGTGGTCATGTATGGATGTGAGAGTTGGACTATAAAGAAAACTGAGTGCAGAAGAATTGATGCTTTTGAATTGTGGTGTTGGAGAAGACTCTTGAGAGTCCTTTGGATTGCAAGGAAGTCAAACCAGTCCATCCTGAAGAAAATCAGTCCTGAATATTCATTGGAAGGACTGAGGTTGAAGCTGAAACTCCAATACTTTGGCCACCTGATGTGAAGAAGTGACTCATTGGAAAAGACCCTGATGCTGGGAAAGACTGAAGGTGGGAGGAGGAGGGGACGATAGAGGATGAGATGGTTGTCTGGCATCACTGACTCGATGGACATGAGTTTGAAAAAGCTCCAGGAGTTGGTGATGGACAAGGAAGCCTGGCGTGCCACAGTCCATGGGGTCTCTTTCAGAATTTTCCACAGTTTGTTGTGATTCACACAGTCAAAGGCTTTGGCATAGTCAATAAGTCAGAAGTAGATGTTTTTCTGGAACTCTCTTGCTTTATCGATGTTCCAACAGATGTTGACAATTTGATATCTGGTTCCTCTGCCTTTTCTAAAACTGGCTTGAACATCTGAAAGTTCAAGGTTCATGTACTGTTGAAGCCTGGCTTGGAGAATTTTGAGCATTACTTCCCTTGCGTGTGAGATGAGTGCAGTTATGTGGTAGTTTGAGCATTCTTTGGCATTGCCTTTCTTTGGGATCGGAATGAAAACTGACCTTTTCCAGTTCTGTGGCCACTGCTGAGTTTTCCAAATTTGCTGGCATACTGAGTGCAGCACTTTCACAGCATCATCTTTTAGGATTTGAAATAGCCCAGATGGAATTCCGTCACCTCCACTGGCTTTGTTCATAGTGATGCTTCCTAAGGCCCACTTGACTTCACATTCCAGAATGCCTGGCTCTAGGTGAGTGATCACATCATTGTGGTTACCTGAGTCATGAAGATTTTTTTGTATAGTTCTTCTGTGTATTCTTGCCACCTTATCTTAATATCTTCTGCTTCTGTTGGGTCCATACCACTTCTGTCCTTTATTGTGCCCATCTTTGCATAAAATCTTCTCTTGGTATCTCTGATTTTCTTGAAAAGATCTCTAGTCTTTCCCATTCTATTGTTTTCCTCTATTTTTTTCACTGATCACTGAGGAAGGCTTTCTTATCTCTCCTTGCTATTCTTTGGAATTCTGCATTCAAATGGTTATATCTTTCCTTTTCTCCCTTGCCTTTTGCTTCTCTTCTTTTCTCAGCTATTTGTAAGGCCTCCTCAGTCAACCATTTTCCCTTTTTACATTTCTTTTTCTTGGGAATGGTCTTGATCCCTGCCTCCTATACAGTGTCACAAACCTTCCTCCATAGTTTTTCAGGCACTCTGTCTATCAGATCTAATCCATCAAATCAATTTGTCACTTCCACTGTATAATCGTAAGGGGTTGATTTTAGTCATACCTGAATGGTCTAGTGGTTTTCCCTACTTTCTTCAATTTAAATCTGAATTTGGCAATAAGGAGTTCATGAGCTGAGCCACAGTCAGCTCCCAGTCTTCTTTTTTGCTGACTTTATAGAGCTTCTCCATCTTTGGCTGCAAAGAATATAATCAATCTGATTTCGGTATTGACCATCTAATGATGTCCATGTGTAGAGTCTTCTGTGTTGTTGGAAGAGGGTGTTTGCTATGACCAGTTCATTCTCTTGGCAAAATTAGCCTTTGACCTGCTTCATTTTGTACTCCAAGGCCAAATTTGCCTGTTACTCCAGTTATCTCTTGCCTTCCTACTTTTGCATTCCAGCCCCCTATAAACAGACTTCTAGAATGGTTGTGCCATTAACACTTTCACTAGCATGGAATGAGAAATTCAGTTTTCTATACCCTCTCCAAATTCAGTATTAATATTCAAATACTTAGAAGGTGAAGATGATATCTTCTTTCATAGAATTTTTGGGTTCAGTTTGGTAAACTGAAACACATGATGATATTAACCCTATATTTGTTAGCACGTTAGTTAGACTTTTCAGTAATATGTGCATTTGAAAAGAGGGCTCCCTAAGTGGTTTTTATAAATCTAAAGGAAAGTAAAAGTTTTTGCTGAACATTTGGGGAGATTCTTTGGGCTTTTCAATCACATTAGATGGAAATCATCTGACATTCATTTCTTCAATCCTACTTTATGTGCCAGACTCTATATAAAACACTAGTTTCAGAGTATTGCATTCTCAGAGCTGAGATAGAGCTTTACTAGAAATTGTGGGCCAGGCAAGTCTTCCCCACTACAAATCACACTAGTGATAATAGTTTCTGGAGGATCAAGCAATTTAAGTGGACCAACTGTTTTAGACATCTCTAGGCACCACTTCCCACTAATCTATGGCCATTACATTACTCTTCAGGACTATTTGAAACCAAAATGACAAAGATGCCATTGCCTTCAATTCCATACTACCTATAGGGGTTCATATCCTCTTCAAGGATTTAAGGAGACACCAGTGGTGGGAATGTTGGTTTCTGAGGGTTACAACTACCTCGTATCAAAGCACCAAGTGGTTCTGTTTACTTCCTGAGTATGATTCAGTAATGCTCTTCAGGCAAGTTGCACATTCCTTGTGGCAATTCCTATAACAGCTTCCCAAACCAAAAACCAGGTGTTACCCATAAATCCCTATAAATTAGTCAAACATTAAACTCCCCCCATCAGAGAAGGAGAGGGATCCAGTAACAGAGGATTATACCCATGTTATCTTCAAGTAATAAAACAGGACCACACACTTTCCCAAAATCAATATAATAAGAGTATGTCTCTTGTGAAACCTAAGTAATCATTTAGAAAGAGAATTATTCACTCTGCAAAATTATTTGAAGTACTTTTTAGTGAATTAACTTTAAGAGAAAGACCCTGCATTTTCTGAAACAATGGCTGTTTGACATTAGAGGATTACAGCATATGCCAAAGATCAGCAGACTTCGTCAAAAGATACTATCTAAGAAGTACTGGGCCCAGTGCCATAACTGTTAGCTAGTATTATTATTTCTCATTAGTTGTACTATGTTTTACTCCAGACATAAGGTACAGTCTGGGTGAAGCTGGAAAAGAACATAACAAAAGAGGAAATGAAGTGTTGAAATGAGAGTCTGGCAGTGACGGGGAGGAGGGTGGGAGAAGAGGAGAAAAGCAAAGAAAAAAGAATAGAAGAAGGAAGGAAAGCAGAAAGAAAGGAAGTGGAAAAGAACAGCATTCCTTCTAGATCCTGACTTGTGAATCAAAAATGGGATGACTTTGTATATCCCCCTTCCATTCCTAAACCCTCACAGCATATACACACATGCAGCCCTCCCCCACATTGAAAAGACATACGAGCCTTCAGTAGTAATGAGTGGACAGAGCAGTGGAAGGAGTTATCTACCTTCACTGCAGGAGTTCTCAGAAAAAGTAATTTGTCTTTTTTCAAATGGTCATAAATAACACCATGCTCCAGGTGTTTAAAGACTCTGAAACAATTACCTTCTATTCTCTCCCAACCCCAAATCATAGAGAATTATCAACTTGGAATGATTTTCTACTTGGTGTGTCCATTTTTATCCACCCCTGTTTTTAATTAATGACAAGTGTTACAAGGAGGGTTGTTATGACACCATGGGCAGAAAAATAAAATCTGGCACTTTCTTTCTTAAAGAAAAGAGAAATTAATGGAGAGTTATTAATTAAGTGGGACCAGTTAAGTTAGCACATCATGTTCAAGACTTTGAAAGCTCTATTAAGGAAAAAATAATTAAGGAGATTTCAAAATAACACCTTGACTACACTATGTTAATTTTCCCAATAGATTACTTATAACTAATGCCCACACGTGACAAGAAAACAAAACAAAAAAATATCTCAGTAAATGGCATATCAATTAAATTCCTGAATCAGGATGCTGGGTGTTACACCTGATAGCCCTTTCTTTCATAAGATCTCTCATAAAGTCCAGTCCATTCTTCTACCAGAGTTGATCTCCTACCTACCCATTACCCTGGACCATCTTCTGGTTACCACTATCCCTGACGTATTGCACAGTTACAACTTCTTACTGCTCCCTATATGCTCCCATCTGTTTGCAGCCAGAGTGATCTTTTGAATATACTAAAAGGAAGCTGATATTTAAGTTGATATTTAAAGTTACTTAAATTTGAAGCAACTTTCCAGTGATTTTAGATAAAGACCTCTATCTTGAAGATGACCACAAAATCCTGCCTTCTCAAACCTCTGTCTACCCCTCCAGTCCTGTTTACACTGCTCTACACCTTAAATATTCAATTCTCAGAGAGGTAGTTTCCATATATTGTTCATTTCTTTTAGGGACATATCTCTTGAGGCAATTATTTATGTATTTGTTTGCTTATTTATCACTTGCCCTCATTCCATTTTTGGACAATGGTGAATAGTACTGCTGTAAATGCTTGTGTATAGGTTTTTTTGTGAGCATGAGTTTTCCTTTCTCTGAGGTAAATAGCCAGCAGTGTGATTACTGGATCATAAGATGAATATAGGATCAATTATATCAAAAACTGACAGACTGGTTTCCAGAGTGGTTGTACCACCCCTTTGTATTCCTACCCGGGATGTGTGAGAGACCTTGTTGCTGGTCATCTTCTTTAGCACTTGGTTCTGTATACATTTTTTTAACCATTCTAACAGATATGCTACTATGATTTGATTTTTACAGGAAACTGGAGTGCTAAGAAACATGCCCAAGGCCATACAACTGATTCACGCAAAGAAGTCTAGATTAGAACTCAGGCCCCACTCACTCTCTATTGTTGAATGATTAATTATGTGCTAGCTTAACTTTGAAGGGCAAATAGAACTAATTTACATAATTTAGTTAATCTACTGCATGGAGAATTAATGAATCAAATTCTATTTAAACTTGAACACTGAAGGGTAATTATTGGTGACTTCAGCCTTCCTGTTATGATTATGGGTCCACATATTAGCCTTGACTCAACTTGTGTTCTTGAAATTAAATGCATGCTGTATTACTGTCAAACAGTGATGTGAAATTCTAATACTTTTTTTTTAAGATTATGGGGAAATGTTCCTTGGGAGTCAGAAAACGGGGTTTGAATTTTGCAGTTAGTTGTGATATTAGTTTCTGAAGTTTCTGAGCATTCCTTACCCATAAATTGAAGAAATAATGGCTAGTGATCTTCAAGCTCCTTTTGTTTTTTTCATGTTCAGAAACCTTTAGTATTTATATAGAGGGCTTTTTAAAAATTATAGTTTCAAGTGTACAGCAAAGTGATTCAGTATATAAAAGTATATAGCATACACTTTTCAGATGTATGTGTATTATATACATACACTTTTCAGATCCTTTTCCATTATAGGTTATTGCAAAGTATTGAATATAATTCCCTGTGCTATACAATAAGATCTTGCTATTTATGTATTTTATTTATACTGGTGTCTGAGTGAACTCCGGGAGTTGGTGATGGACAGGGAGGCCTGGAGTGCTGCAATTCATGGGGTCAAAAAGAGTCGGACACGACTGAGCGACTGATCTGATATCTGTTAGTCCCAAATTCTGTGTTGCAGCTCCTTTTTTTTTTTCTTTTAAACTGGTTCCTATATGCTTTAATTTTGGTTGTGACT